>NW_025999735.1:2355000-2725000 GCF_019419815.1 Pyrus x bretschneideri | reverse complement strand
ATCACAGAGTTCTGAGTGGATGACAGCTATGAAAGAAGAGCTTGATGCACTTCAGCAAAATCAGACTTGGGATCTCGTGCCAAAGTCAAGAGATGTGAAACCCATATCCTGCAAGTGGGTTTACAAGATAAAGCGTCGTCCAGATGGGTCAATCGAGAGGTATAAGGCACGATTGGTAGCTCGTGGTTTCTCTCAACAGTACGGACTAGACTATGATGAAACGTTTAGTCCAGTGGCGAAGCTTACAACAGTACGAGTCTTACTTGCACTTGCAGCCAACAAAGACTGGAATCTGTGGCAGATGGATGTAAAGAATGCTTTTCTTCATGGAGAGCTAGATCGGGAGATCTACATGATGCAGCCAATGGGCTTTAAAAGCGAAGCTCATCCTGAGTACGTGTGCAAGTTAAGAAAAGCACTCTACGGTTTGAAACAAGCACCAAGAGCGTGGTACGGTAAGATTGCAGAGTTTCTAACACAAAGTGGTTATTCAGTAACACCTGCAGATTCCAGCTTGTTTGTCAAAGCCAATGAAGGAAAGCTAGCTATCGTGCTAGTATATGTGGATGACTTGATCATAACCGGTGATGATGAGGCAGAAATTCTTCGGACGAAGGAGAATTTATCAGTCCGTTTCCAGATGAAGGAACTTGGCCAACTCAAGCACTTCCTTGGTCTAGAGGTTGATCGCACACAAGAAGGAATATTTCTCTGTCAACAGAAGTATTCCAAAGATTTATTAAAGAAGTTCGGAATGCTCGAATGCAAGCTAATCTCTACGCCGATGGAGCCAAATGTCAAAATGAGTGCACATGAAGGAAAATATTTGGAAGATGCGACGATGTATCGACAATTGGTAGGTAGTCTGATCTACTTAACCTTGACTCGACCTGACATTTCTTATGCAGTTGGTGTGATGAGTCGATACATGCAAAATCCAAAGAAGCCTCACTTGGAAGCAGTTCGACGAATACTGAGATATGTGAAGAGTACAATTGACTATGGTCTTTTGTACAAGAAAGGTGAAGACTGCAAGTTAGTTGGTTACTGTGATGCTGACTATGCGGGAGATCATGACACCAGGAGATCAACAACTGGGTATGTGTTTAAGCTTGGTTCTGGAACCATCTCTTGGTGTAGCAAGAGACAGCCAACGGTATCTTTGTCAACCACAGAAGCAGAGTATAGAGCAGCAGCAATGGCAGCTCAAGAGAATGTATGGCTGGTACAGTTGATGAGTGATCTACATCAACCAGTAGATTATCCAGTACCATTGTACTGTGATAACCAATCGGCCATTCGCTTGGCGGAAAATCCAGTCTTTCATGCAAGAACTAAACATGTGGAAGTGCACTACCACTTTATCAGAGAAAAGGTTCTACAAGAAGAGATTGAGATGAGACAAGTCAAGACGAATGATCAAGTTGCGGACTTGTTCACAAAAAGTTTAAGTACAGGCAAGCTCGAAAATTTTCGCTGTCTGCTCAGCACAGTGCAAAGAATGAGAGCTGACATTGAGGGGGAGTGTTGAAAATCAATGTCAAAGTTAGGCAAGGAAAGTTAGGCAATGTTAGGTATGGTTGAATAAAAATTATTAGGTGCAATTAATGTGTTTTGTGTGGTAATAAATAATCTTAGTTTAATCATTTGGTTTGCTATAAATACCTAAGTTCTCAAGCATTGTAAATCATCCAAGGAAAAACAAAGCCTAGAGCTAAATAAGAAAAGCTTTGCTAATTAGTTTGTTTTGTGAGCTTTCTTTAAGTGTGTGTTCTATTTTCTTCTTCTTGGGATCATTAGAGTTATCTTGGATACTCTTCTTATTCAACACCACCCACCTGGTACTCCACCCCCACCGTATTACCCACCAGGCCCTCCGCCACCTGGTCCTCCTCCACCGCCTTACTCAGACCCCCACAGACCGCCACCACCACCTTGGGGTCGGCCTCCTCCACCTTACTAGGTAATTAATTTACAGCAGTTTTTACTGATATATCTTATTTATTAGTATATGGTCTACATACGTAGGGACGTTGGATGCGCGGGGAACGTCTGATCAAGGCCGCTACTTTAAGGAGAGAAAGAAATAAAAGATCATGTGTATAGACGTTGTAAATCTTATTCATGTTTTTAGACCCTATTTTTTTCATCATGGGTGTGTACTTTCACGATTCAAATAATGTAATAATATAATTGCAAGGTAGATAATATTTAGTTTGGCTTGGTACTTCATGTGTATTTATCCCCAGATTTACCTTTCTATGAAGAAGAATACAGTATCGTGAATCTGCAAGCCGCAAACCTGAAAACTGCAGAGCTCTCTGTGTGATTGTATTACGCCGGAAAACATAGTTGGAACAAAAATTGGTGCAAGCAACTATTCATATATGCCAAAGCTTTTGTGTTACCGTATGTTTATAATACAGGGGACGACAAAATTGAAACTATTTCACACAACAACAAATAAGCCCTTTAATTAGTGAGGACAGAAAATTGTCAATTCGTCGCAGAAGGAGGAACGCTTCCTCCCTTGATTATAATATGGGAGGACAACAAAGTTAACTGATTTTTAGGGTGCATTAATGAACAAAATTGCACGTTATAATTCGAATGAAATAATAGCATCATGTGGCGGTGTATTGAGTACTCAAAAAAATTGGAGGTTGGGTTTGAAATCCGTTGCTGGTGTGGAAGTTAGATTTGTGACCAAGAAGAGGTTGAAATGTCTCTGTGAGTCTTCCTAGTCCCTAGAAGGAGTGAAAAACCGTAACTTGGCACCAGTTGTCCCATTTTTTTTTAAAAGAAACTTCGTGCATGGTTTAAGCTAAAACATTCTGAGTAGACATGTCTTTGAAATTTTGAATATCCTCTCCCTTGCCTTGGTTGCCTGCACAATTAGATAAAAATCAATGTAATTACTGAAGCTCTTGGCAATACACATAAACTAAAGTTTAGGGGTGGATTCAAAAAACTGAAAACCAAAAAACATTGAACCAAAATTATTAAACCGAACTGAACTGAATTTGATTTGATTCGATTTGGTTTCTGAGGTTCGGAAATCAAACCGAACAGATTTATAATTAATTATAAATTAATATTTTTATTACTTAAACGGTGCCGTTCTTTCAGTTTGAAAGGTAAACCCAACTCCCTTGCCCTACGGGTCTTCCATCTGCCTCTGTACTCGGTAGTCTGAAACCCTTCGCTTCCCTTATCCTTCCCAAATCCCAAGTTCCCAGTTCCCATTTGCAACCTCCGCCGCTCCGCGCACCTGCGACCTGTCCTCGTCTTCTTCCTTCCCAGCGACCCGTCTCACTCTCAGTCAGTGTCGCCGTCTAACTCTCGATCTTTCACCCCCGTGACCCGCAACCTCTTCTGGCTCTGAGTCCTCTTTGCCGTTTCCAGTCTCGAGTCTCTCGACCCACGACTTCCTTGGCAAGGTTAGTCAGTCAGTCTCTCATGTTCTACAGATTTTCTTTGATAGTAATGCTTACTGTTGTTGTCAATTAGAAGAATCTGATGGGTGAGGAAGGGGTTGTCAATTAGAAAAAATGGGAGGTTTTGATTTAAGGGTTTGTAACCGTTGGCTGTGCATCTGATGAATCCTGACAAGGAGGTGCTTCTGCATTTGAAAGCGTGTGCGAGGCGATCGGATTTCCAGTTGGGTCTGAACATTCATACCCTTGTGGTGAAAACCGGGTCGACATCGATGTTTATGTTAAACCAGTTTGCTCTGTTTGTAAGTGAAATGTGGGTATTTGGAACATGCACATAAGATATTTGATGAAATGCCGGAGAAAAATGTTGTTTCTTGGACTGCCGGGTACAATAAAGGGTTTTGTTGTGTGGTTCTTCTCTTTTAAAGATTTAATATCTTCACTTATTATGGTAGAAAGGTACCTGCATAATCTAGATATCTCTATTGAGATTTGGTGTAATTGTTAAAGCTCTTTGTTAGCTTATCTGAATGGTTCTTTTAATGCGAATGTACATCTCCACTGCCTGAAGGGGAATTTGAAACGCGATTGCTATGCCATGGTTGGCGTACTTTCTGCTTGTGCAAGATTAGGAGCGCTAGAATTAGGGGACTGGACTAGCAATTTGATGGATAAAATTTCAGATTTCATTTTCTAAATTTTTTTTTGAAAACCCAAGAGAAAAAAAACCTAAACCGAACCAAAAAAAACCAAAACCGAAAAAAAAAAAAGGGACCGAACTGAAATTTCGGTTTGGTTCCAGTTTTGGCAAAAAACATAACCGATTTGAATTGAACCCAGCCCTACTAAAATTTATTCCAGCCATAATTTTAAGAGATTATATCTAAATATATTGTTTTGGTTTACTGGATTTCCAATTTTTTTTAAGGTGAAATATATTTAGTAAACAAAGGCACCTTGAAGAAGAAAGAGGGAAAGCATTTGACTACCAACCTCATTTTGCCAATATATGAAGGAAGTTACGGAAGCAAACAACAATGCCTGGACAAAAGAGCCTGTCATCATTCCGATCCGAAGTCCTATTTCCCTTAGATGTAAAATAAAACACTATAAAATTGTTACTGGAATTCCTACTGCATAATATGCACCAAGATTTATATGCTGCCAATGCAAAGAACATCCTTCAATTTTGAGCACGAAAAGTTCACGAAAAAGTTCAATTTTGTGCACGCACTTAGACAAGTTTACAAAATTCTATATATACTAAGAGCAACTCCAGCGTTGGAGCCCTCCCCCCTGGCAATACACTATTCAATCCACCTAATGAACAGTAACTGCCCTTAATGAACAGTAAGTAGCCCTGGCAATAGAATTTGCATCTCCACCGTTACACTTCAATAGCCCTGGCAATAGGCAATAAAATATTAGTATTTTTTTTTATTATAAAATAATACAAAATAATTTTAATTGTAATATCGGATAAGATTTTTAATCGTTCTCGGTGCGCCACGTGTCATTATCCGAAGTATTATTAAATAATACAATTATTGGTGATGGATTTCTGATAAGATTATTAACCAATCACGTCGCGCCACGTGTCATAATCGGTTCACAATCTTTGAGGATAGATTTCCATCAGATTTTTAACGAATGACGACATGCCACGTGTCATAATCCGTTCACAATCTTTGAGGATAGATTTCCATCAGATTTGTAACGAATGACGGCATGCCACGTGGCATTATGCAGAACCTAATCATTTCTGAATCCTCTATATAATCCACCATCCATCCTCACAAATCTCACACCAAAATTCTCAAGATCTCTATCGTTATTCATAGTTTCTGCTTCCTTATTCACAAAAATTTGTATCATTATTCATAGTTTCTATTTCTTTCTTTCAATGTCGTCTTCTTCTTCCTCAAGGATGATGTGGGAATACAATCAGGAAGAGGAAGAATTGTTTAACGAATCTGAAGCAATCTTCAATCACCAGAGGGTAAGAAATGAGAGGGAAGAGGATGAGGAGCGTCAAATGAGAAATGACGAAGTAAGAAGGGGCAGAGCCTCACATTCCCGTCGAGTCATCCAAGCTGCGGCTCAGATCTGCAGGCCCAGCCGTTCCGGAAACCTTGATAGAAGCAGGCAACGACGAGGTATGAAACTCTTGGATGATTATTTTGTTCCTAATAGTGCATTCCCTGATACGTACTTTAGACGTCGTTTTAGAATGGAACGACATTTGTTCAACAAAATCATGATTGCTGTTTGCAACCATGATTCTTATTTTGTGCAAAAAAAAGATGCTTTTGGTGCTATGGGTCTACTGCCTGAGCAAAAAATTACTGCTGCCTTGCGGATGCTTGCATATGGAGCATCTGCAGACCAAGTGGATGAGATAACGAGGATGGGGCAATCAACCATTCTTGAGTTCCTGATGAGGTTTTGCGGAGCAATCGAATCTATCTACACCGCTGAGTACCTCCGCAAACCTACACACATGGACTTGGAGCGGCTGTTGAAGAAGGCGGAGATGCGTGGCTTTCCGGGGATGATTGGAAGCATTGATTGTATGCACTGGACGTGGAAAAACTGTCCAAGTGCATGGCAAGGCGCTTACGGGGACAGAAAATGAGCAAAAAGTATCATTCTGGAGGCGGTGGCATCTTTTGATACATGGATTTGGCACGCCTTTTTCGGGGTCCCGGGAGCTCAAAATGACATCAACGTCCTTGCCCAATCCCCAGTGTTCAACGATGTCTTGCAAGGAAATGCACCAAAAGTTACGTATGAGGTCAACGGACGTATGTACGACGGGCCATACTACCTAGCTGACGGCATCTACCCGCGCTGGTCAACCTTTGTCAAAACAGTGCCACGTCCACGGAGTGCAAAGGAAAAACACTTTGCAAGCTGTCAAGAGGGGTGCAGGAAGGATGTGGAGCGTTGTTTCGGTATCCTCCAAGCTCGCTGGGCGATCGTCAGGGGTGCTGCCAGATTGTTTGATGTAGAGTCGCTTCGATCCATCATGATGACGTGCATCATTCTTCATAACATGATTGTGGAAGATGAGTACGATTATGAAGTCGTTGATGAATATGAGCCAGACCCGATGAACAATTCAAGAACACGTATATATTGTGCTCATGACGCCACCGATGAGCCCGTGCAACATGAGCCATTACAAAGGGATGGACGTTACAATGAAAGGCTCATTCAACGATATACTGCATTTCAAATGCCAGACATGCACAATGCCCGACAAATTGACTTGATAGAGCACCAGTGGGCATTGAAACAAGCTGAAAATAATTAAGTTCATTTAGTGTGTTTTTTTTTAATTTGGTATGTTTATGTTATTTTATTTGGTGTGTTTTATTATTTGGTATGTTTAAGTAATTTTTTTATGTTTATGTTTATGTAATTCTTAGTATATGTAATTCTTAGTATGTTTATGTTTATGTTTATGTTTATGTAATTTTGTTATGTTTATGTTTATGTAATTCTTAGTATGTTTTATGTTTATGTTTAATGTTTATGTTTATGTAATTTTGTTATGTTTATGTTTATGTAATTCTTAGTATGTTTATGTTTATGTTTATGTAAAGGACTTTTAATTAGAACGATGGACTTTTAATTAGAACGATGGACTTTTAAATTATTTTATACAAGGACTTTTAATTTGAACAATGGACTTTTAATAAATAACTTACCAAATTAATTTGAATAAATATTCAAGAAATTGGAAACAACATAAATAATACAAACAATAAATAATAAATTACAACCCAAAGTGATTGGAAAATTATGGGCTCCGATTACAAAAAGTACTCTATTCATCATCACTTAACCAATTTGTGGTGCTAGGATGATCTTCTCTTGCGGTGCTAGAACCACCTTGGCTTGCTATTGCTTCTCTTGCACGCCTCCTTCGCACAACGTCCGCTTTCTCTGATTTCCAAAAAAATTTAGAATTTGGAGACTTCCCTTCTAAAGACATGTTCATAATCTCACGATCTTGTTGAGCCCGTCTTTCTTCTCTAACATGTTCCCTTTCTTGCCTAAGTAGCTCTCTTTCTCTCTCATTAGCATAAAATTCTCTCTCAACAGCTGCTTGTTTTGATGCCTCTCTAGCCTTTTCAGCCTCATCTTTCGCCAGGTCCCTTGCCAAAGTCAATTCACCTTGGCGAGTAAGTTCTTCCATGAACTTTGCATAATCGTTCTTGGAAGCACTACCTTTTCTCTTTGAAGCCTTCTTACCTTGAGGCCTAATTGGAAAACGGGTCGAACCCGACGTGCGTTCAGGGAGGGGCGTTTCGGGCACTTCTTCTGCATCATCTTCATGAACATGATCGGGTGTAGAGTGTAGAGGGGTGCTGTTCATGTGCACTTCTGGACCGACTGGCACAACTCTAAATTTAGGACAATCTTTGACAATATTCCAACATTCCCACCGGTTGAATGATTTATTTTTGCTTTTGGTTTTGGCAGCGTACCAAGCTTGTGCTTGAAGTTCCTACACAATAAAAATAAGTAACAAATAAATAAGTAACTAGCAAATACATACATATATATATATATAAGTAACAAATAAATAATTTTAATGAAAATAAGTAACTAGCAAATATATACATATATATATATATAAGTAACAAATAAATAATTTTAATGAAAATAAGTAACTAGCAAATATATACATATATATAAGTAACAAATATAATGAAAATAAGTAAGAAGGCTTCAAGTTTAGTAAATAATGAAAATAAGTAACAAATAAATAATTATAATGAAAATAACTAACTAGCAAATATATACATATATATATAACAAATATATATATATATATATATATTTATATGTCATTTTAATCATAACATGGGGCTAGAGTTCCAAGTTTAGTAAATAAATAATACAAACAAACAAATAAATAAATAATACAAACAACATAATTATAATGTAACAAATAAGTAACAATAAATAATAAATTGTTACCTGATCCGAGTAATTTTCCCCACTTCGAATATTATTACTAGCTTGTGCCAAAGCGTCTCTCCACGTACTAAACGATTGGCTAAGTAATTTCCAACGACTGGACATCGATTCTTTGGTTCTTTTCCCACCAATTTTCTCAAGAAAACTGGTATGAATAAGACTCCACATTTCTCGCAACTGCATCTCATTACCCGTAAGCGAACTATGAGTAACTTCAACCCAGCTAGTACACAACGCAACATCTTCAATAAGCGACCAATTCGTACCTGCACCAGTGGTCATTTTGTTGAAAAAAAATGGATTCAAACTTTGAGACAAAGAAAGGAATGTGATTGAAAGTAGTTGAGAAAATATGAAATTGTTGTGTAAGGTAGATGATAATGAGAAGGTATTTATAGAAAAGTAAAAACAATTTTTTTTACAATTTTTTTCAGATTTTTCAGATATTTTTTTGAATTTTTTTTGAATTTTTTACATTTTTTTGAAAATTTTTACTCAATTAATTAATCTCTGCCGTTGGATATAAAAAAATTTGAATTCCAACGCTCCAGATTGTGCCACGTGTCACAACGGTAACTTTTCAGATTTTTTAAACTATTTTTTAATTTATAAAGCATTTTAATATCCACCGTTGATCTCAGATCGAACGGTGGATATTAAATCTGACATTTTTTTTTTTTTTACCGTTGAGATCTAACGGTCCACATTAAGTGACCGTTAGGATCTAACGTACCGTGGGAAGCCACGTGGCTTCCCAACGGTAACTGACAAAACCCTTTTTTTTTCTGATTATTGTGTCGGGACGCGCCCCCACGCGCGGGTGGGGTGCACGCGCCTGACACAAAAAAAATTAAATAATACGCTGACGCCACCCTGGCGTCAGCATGGCGTCATCCGGCCCTCGGGCTCAAGGCCTGGCAATCCCTCACGGGCATGGCCCTCGGGCCTCCCCCATCCCCCGGCCTGCCTCACGCTGGAGGCCATCCACCGGCCCTCGGGCCTTTGTTCTGGAGACTGTCCCCCGAGCAATTTGCTACGGTGGGAATGCTCTAAAACGCAGTTAAGAAGGTTTATTGTTCATAGGGAATTGCCTCTATTTTTCTCTTTCTTCTGCCTTGGCTTTTGGGAAACATTAATGAAAAGTTTCTGGTACTGTTCACTAAGTTAATCATGATACTATTTATTTTACCCTTTATTTTGTCCTTATCGTTAAAATTCAAAGTTTTCATTAGTTTTTCTTAGTTTTTTTGGGCTCAATAGTGAAATGGCATGTTTACCTCTGTTTGATACGTGTGGATCATCTGCTCTTCGTTTCGTAGCAGTCGTCCTAATTTTATGACAGTGGATACCTGCAGCGATACAAAACACACCTAGCGACATCGCCTCTGCTTCCTTTTCACTCTACGACAACTTATTTTCCATTTCAATCTGCTCGACCACGAAACCAACATCTATTCCACAAGTTTTTCGGCTCGCTGTGCGTCACCTTCAGCCATTCATCTACCCCTTTCGACTTCACTATCAAGTATTCAAGATATGGATTGGACTCTGAATCTTCCTCGACAACTCATTTCAATTTTTCATATGGGAATTTCAGCAAATATTATCTTCCCAGGGTTCAATTTTTGTTAATTTTAGTTGTTTTCTCCTAATTTTGATGATTAGATTTTGAACCTTTTATTTTTTCCAAATCCACATCGACATGGGTTTGTGGTTGTTTTATGGAAGTGGAAGAAGACAATGACATCTGCTCAACTCAAAACATTTTTTTCAAAGGTTAATTAGTAATAAGCAAGCGTATACGAGGTTGGAGGAATCGGCATTTGAAGTTGATCACTTGCCTTTCAAGGCACAAGCGTATACGAGATATATATATATATATATATATAAAACCCGCAGCATCGTGCGGACTCTTTTGCTCGTTGCCAGTCTATGTCAACATTTTGATAAATAACACGTCAGACTACACAACATGGGAATCTCAAGGAATTCTTGCCAAAGTTTTCCACAAGGGGCTCAAAATCTATTAGCAATATGGGGGAGCAACCTAACTATTTATAAGCATATCTAAGGTCCTTCATCTCATTAATATTGGATTGTTTTCTACATCGTTCTCAACACTAACCATTAAGTACAGCTTGTAAGCTGTCGGCAAAAACTGAGAGAGAAACGAGTGGAGCCAAACGTATGACGTAAGTGACAACATCTGTTGGAGTAAATATGTTTTTATTTAATAATATATATGTTTATATATTTAAGTTTTGCTTTATTACTAATATTATATACATAACGTTTTGTTTTATTTTCATTATTCTATGCATAACAGTCAATTGATTTTGGTTTTTCAATGAGATAAGGAGTTACAGTTTTTTAAGTTTGAAACATGCCATTGACTTTTCAATTAGATAATGAGTTATCTCCTTTTAAGTTTGAAAAGATGGGATTCCTTCTCTGAATAGAGAAGAAGATCAAGTCTATTTACATTATTTTTTTTATTCCGTTGTGATTTGGACGTTTTGATTTTGTCCGTTTTGTTTTCTTCTGCATTGATTCCTTGCGGTTTTCTTTCCCCTAAATCATTTAACCCCGCAACGTCTATTTCGTCCCCTTATATATATTGATCCCCTGTACGAAGGAAGAAAAAGGGAAAAACAATAGCGTATGTGTTTTTCTTAAAATTGAGTTCTAAAGCAACATATAGAAAAAGGTGTGAGTTCAAAGGTTCTTCTACTGTGCAAGGAATAACCTTATCAAAAGAAGGTTCTGGGCTATTTTATCCTAGGAACGACGTGGTGTTTGTGAACTGCTTACACACTTTGGGCAGAGCTGCGAAACGTCTTAAAGAGAGCGATTTAATCCGCGACTCATCCCAAGAATCATTCACCATTCAAAACTTCTATATTTTTCAGGTAACTTCGTTCCTCTCTATTTCAGTTTCCAACAACATCAATATCATTGCTGTAAACATATCCCAAAACAGAACGGCAGCAGAAGAGAATTGTGCTCATGATGACATACGGCTTCCGTAACTGGCCGAACCATCACGCCCCCAAACAACCCCTCGAGCTTCATGTGGATTACCAGCTCCTAATTCATTCGAAATTCGATTGCTACAACGTGCCAAATTCATTTCATCAAAAACAAAATTAGTTGTTAAATCTTGTTGGCATAGACATGGAATAATTGCGGAAGAGAGATTTAGAGCACACCTTGCGGCAGCACCAACACCATTTGGTATAAGGTAGTGCAATGAAGTTTTTGTGAGGCTGCTCAAAAGGTCAATTAATGGACACGAAGACAGAGAGAAGAGGGGAGAGGTATTTGAATTATGAGCAAGAAGAAAGTGCGAGAAAGAAGTACGGAGACGGAAGTAGAACACAGAGAGAAGATAGCTAGAGGGGAGAGGTTTCGGTCTATGGACACGAAAATACATGTTTATCCTTTCATTTTGTTGGAATTCAACGTCGGTGGGTAAAAGAAAATAATGGGGTTTAAATATACTTACCTCCACTTTAACTAATATCGAGGATTTTTGTGATAAAACTCACACCTGATGGATTGGGCAGGTGGTAAAATTGAGGACAATATCAGTGTTGTTAGAGTGGACCTCACGAGCCCGCTAGTTCAAAAATCCAACACGGTATCAGAGCTAAGGTTTGGGCTCGTGCAAGCCAACGAGCTTGTCACCAAAAAAGAAACAAGCCAGGACTCTTAATATAGAGCCGGTCCAATTGCCGATGTGTGGATCTCTACGTGTGAATGATGCGAGAATTATACGCACACAAATTAAACCCTCTTTTTGTCAATTGTAGTATATGTATAAGTAGGGATCGTTCTGGACCGGGGATTAGGAGGGATTGCAAATCTCTTGGAAACTGACACAAAAACGTAAAAACAATATAAAACGCTATCCTAGACTCAAAGAATGCAAAACTAAAGTTTAAAACACTAAGACAAACCAAAAACTCAAAATGCTTTAAAACATAAACTAAACAGATTCTAACTAAATTGAACAATAAAGTAAAGGGGGATTGATTTTGGACGAATTTAAACTAAAATGGATAGATTGTAAAGAAAACAAATTGTAAATATGAAATTGACGGAAATGAATGGATGGTATGGCTAGCTAAGGGGTTCATCTCCATACATGTTACACTTGCATAATAAAATGATTTCTAATTGTATTTCAATAAACCATGAATTCTCAACACCCCGGGTTAATTAGGTCCGCTTAAATTAACCGTCAAGTTTTCCTTAAGTTAATGAATTGGATGATTGCATACGACAACCCAAAGCATTCCTCACAAGTTCCCTACATGAATTGCATAATAGAGATACAAGCAAGAATCATTAAGCATCATGAAAACTATAAGTGTTGACGAGGCATTCGTTACTATGATTGCATGAAACTTATGCCAAGAATTTGTTTAACGCGATTGTTTATAAGCAACCTCCACTACTTGTGAATATAAGTTCATAACTATTAGGTGAAACTCACTTATATTCTAGCGTCATATTCATGCATGAAAATTAAGCGTGCACTCTCAATAAACATACATAAATAAGTTATCAATCAAACGGTTAAACAAATTGAAATCACAACTTATAAAACGCAATTAGAAGTAATCAAATCAAAATGCAAGCATAAACATATATTTCGAATCCCCCCCTAGCTAAAGGGGGGTTTAGTTCCTCATGATTACAAAACAAAGAGAATCAAAATTAAACATTATAATCGAGGAAAAGAAACACCTAAACATTCCAACAACTCAAACTTGAATTGTATGAACGTTTAGGCACTCTTCTCCTCCTCTTCGTTGTAGCATAAGGTCTAAGGGATGTTGTTGATGTGTTGAATGGATTGGGGAATTATGGAAATGGATGAGGAGTGGTGTGTTGTGTATGAAATGAGATGTTTTTGAATGAATGAATGCAAGGGTATTTATAGGAGTAGTGGAGGGAACATATGGCTATGTCATTTGTAGGTGAAGTAGGTGGATGTTGTAGGTGAAGTAGGTGGATGTTGTAGGTGAAGTGGATGTTGTAGGTGAAGTAGGTGGATGTTGTAGGTGAAATAGGTGGATGTTGTAGGTGAAGTGGGTGGATGTTGTAGGTGAAGTAGGTGGATGTTGTAGGTGAAGTGGATGTTGTAGGTGAAGTAGGTGGATGTTATGTTAAGTGATAAGTGATAAGTGATATGATATGTGGTTATGATATGATAAGTGGTTAAGTGGTGATGATAAGTGATAAGTGATTAAGTGATATGATATGTGGTGATGATAAGTGATAAGTGCATGTGGGTTAACTAATGAAGGAAATGCATGTGCAATGACAATGTGTTAGAATGGATGTGTGTTATGCATGGCATGATTGGGATTAGGAAAGGTTTAAATGTCCTAAAACTAAAGAGAACAAGGTTCCAACACTTTGGCTCCAATTAGGTCTTCAATTTCGTCCAACACTTTGGCTTCAAGCATAAGCTATCCGTCCTTAGCCCAAAAGTGCTCCAAAAGTCTCCAAAATGCATCTTTTTGCTCCTTTAGCCCTTTGGACCTACAAACACACGAAAATAGCTTAAAGTACTAAAATAACTAAAGAAACATAACGTAAATGTACGAGAACAAGCCATTTAAGTCGCATAAATATGCTCCTATCAAATACCCCCACACTTATCTTTTGCTAGTCCTCGAGCAAAACAAAACAACAAAAGAACACGAAACTAGACAAAACGAACAAAACACAACCTACACCTTCCAACAATCGTATCAGGGACTTCCAATGCACATGACAAATTAAAAATCATTATTCTCACAGATTTGAGCCATCTTTACACTTAAGTACATTCTTACTCATAGTCACCACATACTAGTTCACAATTAAGCATTTAAAACCATGTTTTGAATGTAGTAACATGCCTTAGAGAATTCCCTCAATTTCTTACTGGATGTACTCTCGTTTTTCACACAGATTTTCTGACTACACACCCTACACTAGGTATATGTGAGAAAATTGATGTAAACATGTAGACGAACACTCACATATGTTATAATAAGGAAAGCATTTTCTGGAGTTAATAAGCATGTTTAGATATGATCTCATGAATGGAATGCTACTACTTAGACGCGAGAACCAGTGACACCATAAGCCCATACCAAGTTCAAACTCCACAAATTGAAATACACAACACTCAAGATAGAAGTCAAGGGTTGTAACGGGGCTTGGGGTATGTGGATAACAAAGAAGGGATATGGAAAACAAAGGTTTTTAAAGAAATAGTGAGCAAAGCATTTGAATCAACTTAGAATTCACTTTTGAATGAAAACTCAACTTTTGAACAAAAAGGGAGAGTTTAGACAATTTACACCCAGAATTGGTGTTTTGGAACCTTTCTTCAATCACTTATTCTTTCATTTTTTTTCTTTTCTCTTTTTTTTTTTTTTTTTTTTTTTTTTTTTTTTTTTTCTTTTTCTTTTGAATCTCAAAACATCAACACTTAAACATTCTCTCCCCCACACTTATTTTTTTTCATAATGTAACTCAAAAGGAATTCAATTAAGTCATGCTCACTATCTTTTAAGAACACGGGTGGGGATTGTCCTAAACTAGGCTAGGTGAGGAAAATGTGGGTAAACAAAGAAAATAAGCTTGAAAAGGCTCAAAAGGGGTAATCCTATAATTCATGTGAAAAGGGATAGGCTTTTTGGCTTTGGCTTGACTAACAACTTCATCTTATTGTATGTTATGCAATCAATATCATGCTTTGAATGAAACGGATATAAGTTCTAGCATTTAGTTCTATCATGATACAATTGCATTCTAAGTAGTAACCAAGCAAGGAATAATGAGATCATGCAACGACTTTAGAAAACAAGAAATCACAGATTATACTCTCCAAAGAACGTTATAGGCTCAAGTCTCTCAGGGTTGTAGCGTTTGTTTGAGTTCCTTCCTTCAAGCATGTTACAAAAACGAATTTTTCTTTTATGATTGCATGTGAAGTCATACATTATAACCATAACCAAGCATATACCAAGAGTAAATCAAACTTTCATCCATGTTTATAACTCTTTTTAACAGTCATGCAATTACAAACCAAATCCTCATTATTGTGTTGGAAGGTACCCTAAGACACAAACACACAAAAACGACTCAAAACACTCTATTAGGCTTTTCAAAACAATTTTTTTCAAATTTTTATGGTATTTTCGGAGTTATAAAAACAAAACATACTAAAACACTCTAAAACAACTTAAAAACACCTTAAAACAGTAAGGAACAACATTTGAAGTTATGGGCGATAAAATCCCACGAATTTGCATTAACAACATTAGTTACCCCCCCACACTTAAATCAAACATTGTCCTCAATGTTTTAAGCTTAAAATCATACAAAGCATAAGTAAACACACAAAAAGCATTTAAACATACTAAACATGGCAGAATGTAAATAACAAAGAGAAGAGTTTAGAGACGCAAATCTAGTTGTGGAATGTAAATTCCATCTTCTCCTTGTTGATTTCATTGAGGCTTGATGTTGTTGATTCCACAGGGGTTCCTCCCATCGTTGATTTTCCTTTGTGCTACTCTTGAACTGGGCAGCAGGATTCTTTTGGTCTCCCCCGGAGGTCTGAGCTTTCCCCTTTTATCTGTTTCTTTGTTCAATCTTTGCAGGAGTGGTCCCTTCTCTGGAAGTGTATCAACCGTTGAAGATGACTACTCGAGAGCAACGCTAGGTAAGCAATCAGGAATAGATTCCAGGCAGTTGGCTCCAGATCGGAAGACTGGTTCCAAGTGCCGGCTGATTGCTTCTTTTACCTTGCCATGCGAGTAAGAACAAGGACAAAGAAAAAGACAGGGAAAGAGCATGATATGAGATACTTTTGCTTTTGACCTTGATGATATGAGATACCTTTGCTTTTGAAGAAGCGGTGAATGAATCAGCACATGTATTTGTTGTGCTGTTTCCTCCTGGGTCATATGTACTCCAGACATCTGGTATCATCTTTGGGGAAGAAGAAAAAATTGAGTAATTCGAAAGGCTTTGCTGGGAGTGCGCCCTCAGAGGTGAGGGAGAGTTGGGCATTTTCTTCAGGTTTGCCCTGCCATAAAAGACGAAGGTCGACATATATAGAGATAATATCAAGTGGTGGTACTTTTTACCTTTGTCGACAAACGTTTTGATCCCGCAAATCCGGCTTTTTGAAATAATGGCGCCTCTTCGATCTCTGAACACGCCTCTTCGATTTCTGAGCAGGCGCCCCTTCGATTTCTGAACGACGCCCCTTCGCTTTCTGAACGACACGTGGTAGTGCAGATGCGGCTCTTTTTGACAAAGCTGCACGCGTCTTCTGAAAAGCTGAGAAAGCGTCGCCGAACTTTGCGCTTGTCGGCTAAAGATGTGTAGTTGCGATGATGGCCTCCACGTGTTGTCTGAAAAGAAGAACTCTTTTGACAAAGTTGAACACGTCTTCTGAAAAGCTGAGAAAGCGTCGCCTAAATTACGCCGGAAATTCCGGCTTTTTGAATTGGTGGACGCGTCGCCTTGGCTTTTTTATTGAGCTATCGATCACCACAACAAACACACTCTGAAGATTTCCCATTCTTGATAATCGACTCCGGCCCTTTGAAATTTAACTCCATCCCTTCTCTTTGAACACTTTTGAAAAATGGCAAACTCATCGAACCTTAGCTTGGAATTGAGCCTTAGCAGTGATACGGGCGCGCCGCGTCAAGGTAACGTATGGCGCCCTTCTTTCTTTTCTTCTAACGGTCCTCTCACAGGTGAAGACTCCGTGATGCAGGACGCCACAACAGCTACAATAGTAGCTAGAAACCTCCTTACTCCAAAAGATAGTAGGCTGCTGTCAGGACGGTCCGATGAGTTGGCCGTTCAAGAATCCCTCGCACTTAGTGTTCAGTGTGCGAGTTCTGTGTCCAACATGGGCCAACGCCTGCTTGCCCGCTCCCGTCAGGTGGAATCATTGATGGCAGAGGTGGAAAGTCTCAAGCAGGAGATCAAACTGCTTAAGCACGAGAATAGAAGTTTGCACGTGCTTGCCAACAACTATTCGACGGGTATGAAGAGGAAGCTTGATGAGCTACAAGAATCCAATGGTCGGATGCAAAGTGACCGTCAAACTGACCGTCAAAGGCTTGCGGCTTACTTCCAGAGGCACATTTTTCCGGGCTCATCCAGCGTTTGGCCAAGTATTGAGGCCTCTTCTTTGATGCCTCCCGCTCCGATACCTTCCGCCCCGATGCCTTCCGCCTCGATGCCTTCTGCTCCTAGAGTTTTTCCCAGTAGTGGGGCTTCAAGTAAACGCCCTTTGTGAAGCTCCATCATTCTGCCATGTTTTTTTTTTTCTTTTTTTTTTTTTTTTTTTTTTTTTTTTTTTACATAAATAAAATCAAACGGCATGGAATTGGTCCTTGAATGGAAGGTGATACTTGAAATGAACCGGCATTGGTTCAAATTCTAAAGTGGGTGCCTGAATCATTAACAACATATTAGTATAAAAGAAAATTGAAATTCGGGGAGGCGGCTTACCTGTGTGCTCCGACATAAACTCAAGAATAAACACCACTCGCTGGAAAGTTTCAGGGATATTGGACTTGGCCAGATTGCAAATGATTGTTATGACTTGTCCAATGTCATCAAATTTAACTTCTTTGGATTTTTTGGTTTCAAGAACGTCCTCTTTGATGAATTCATGACATTCCTTACTTGTCACCTTTGGAAGGACTTCCAAGATGTCTTTCTCACCTTCTTCTTCCTTGGAAGTCATGAATCTGCAAGGAATAGGGACATTCAGTGGAACGGGGTTAGAAATAATTAACTTTGGAACAACCTTACCTGAATTGGATGGCATAGGAGCAATAGGTGCCTCCGGTAAAGGTGTTTCCACCCTTTCCGTGGGTTGGGTGTATTCCTCTTCCTTGTGATTTGATTTTGATGGTTGAGGGTCCGTTCCAACCTCCTTGTCACTTCTCAACATGATAGCATTGGTGGTTTCAAATTCTCCCTTCTGATTTGCAATGGTTGAACTAGGGAGTTCGCCTTGGTCGCAAAATTGTCCTTCGAACTCCGTTATCTGCCCAATTTGCTTTTCCAGAGTAGTAAGTAATTGAAAAATCGTATCATTATCATTTGAATTACCTACATTACTTTGGGCAGGTTGTGGTGGCTGCAAAGGCGTTGAATAGAACTCCTCATACGGCTGCCAATATCCTTCTTGTTGAGCCTCATTGTCTTGATTTTGTAAGCCCTGCACCAAACAAATTAATTCATCAAGCTTTTGATTATAATCTATTGACGAACTTAAATTTGGTTGGGCATATTGAATATGAGGTTGTGGTGGCTGCATAGGCGTTGTATAGAACTCCTCATATGGTTGCCAATATTCTCCTTGTTGAGTCTCCTCGACTTGGTTTTGTGAGCCCTGCACCAAACAAAGTAATTCATTAAGCTTTTGATTATAATCTATTGACGAACTTGAGTTTGGTTGGGCATATTGAATATGAGGTTGTGGTGGATGCATAGACGTTGAATAGAACTCCTCATAAGGCTGCCAATATCCTTCTTGTTGAATATGTTGAGGTTCCCACCATATAGAGTTTGAATGATCACTCCAATCGGAATTGTAAGTATTGGAAAACACGTCGTTCCTTGATTGATTATGATCAAATGTACCAACTCTTTGCGTTTGGTACTCTTCCATAAGCTGTGACAAAAGAGAAGCACTATCAAGTGCCATGTCTTGCGTCTAAAATAAAACTAAAAAAAATATATATACACAAACGAAAATAAAACAATCCAAGAGATTAGCAAAGTTGCTAATCCCCGGCAACGGCGCCAAAATTTGATGCGAGAATTATACGCACACAAATTAAACCCTCTTTTTGTCAATTGTAGTATATGTATAAGTAGGGATCGTTCTGGACCGGGGATTAGGAGGGATTGCAAATCTCTTGGAAACTGACACAAAAACGTAAAAACAATATAAAACGCTATCCTAGACTCAAAGAATGCAAAACTAAAGTTTAAAACACTAAGACAAACCAAAAACTCAAAATGCTTTAAAACATAAACTAAACAGATTCTAACTAAATTGAACAATAAAGTAAAGGGGGATTGATTTTGGACGAATTTAAACTAAAATGGATAGATTGTAAAGAAAACAAATTGTAAATATGAAATTGACGGAAATGAATGGATGGTATGGCTAGCTAAGGGGTTCATCTCCATACATGTTACACTTGCATAATAAAATGATTTCTAATTGTATTTCAATAAACCATGAATTCTCAACACCCCGGGTTAATTAGGTCCGCTTAAATTAACCGTCAAGTTTTCCTTAAGTTAATGAATTGGATGATTGCATACGACAACCCAAAGCATTCCTCACAAGTTCCCTACATGAATTGCATAATAGAGATACAAGCAAGAATCATTAAGCATCATGAAAACTATAAGTGTTGACGAGGCATTCGTTACTATGATTGCATGAAACTTATGCCAAGAATTTGTTTAACGCGATTGTTTATAAGCAACCTCCACTACTTGTGAATATAAGTTCATAACTATTAGGTGAAACTCACTTATATTCTAGCGTCATATTCATGCATGAAAATTAAGCGTGCACTCTCAATAAACATACATAAATAAGTTATCAATCAAACGGTTAAACAAATTGAAATCACAACTTATAAAACGCAATTAGAAGTAATCAAATCAAAATGCAAGCATAAACATATATTTCGAATCCCCCCCTAGCTAAAGGGGGGTTTAGTTCCTCATGATTACAAAACAAAGAGAATCAAAATTAAACATTATAATCGAGGAAAAGAAACACCTAAACATTCCAACAACTCAAACTTGAATTGTATGAACGTTTAGGCACTCTTCTCCTCCTCTTCGTTGTAGCATAAGGTCTAAGGGATGTTGTTGATGTGTTGAATGGATTGGGGAATTATGGAAATGGATGAGGAGTGGTGTGTTGTGTATGAAATGAGATGTTTTTGAATGAATGAATGCAAGGGTATTTATAGGAGTAGTGGAGGGAACATATGGCTATGTCATTTGTAGGTGAAGTAGGTGGATGTTGTAGGTGAAGTAGGTGGATGTTGTAGGTGAAGTGGATGTTGTAGGTGAAGTAGGTGGATGTTGTAGGTGAAATAGGTGGATGTTGTAGGTGAAGTGGGTGGATGTTGTAGGTGAAGTAGGTGGATGTTGTAGGTGAAGTGGATGTTGTAGGTGAAGTAGGTGGATGTTATGTTAAGTGATAAGTGATAAGTGATATGATATGTGGTTATGATATGATAAGTGGTTAAGTGGTGATGATAAGTGATAAGTGATTAAGTGATATGATATGTGGTGATGATAAGTGATAAGTGCATGTGGGTTAACTAATGAAGGAAATGCATGTGCAATGACAATGTGTTAGAATGGATGTGTGTTATGCATGGCATGATTGGGATTAGGAAAGGTTTAAATGTCCTAAAACTAAAGAGAACAAGGTTCCAACACTTTGGCTCCAATTAGGTCTTCAATTTCGTCCAACACTTTGGCTTCAAGCATAAGCTATCCGTCCTTAGCCCAAAAGTGCTCCAAAAGTCTCCAAAATGCATCTTTTTGCTCCTTTAGCCCTTTGGACCTACAAACACACGAAAATAGCTTAAAGTACTAAAATAACTAAAGAAACATAACGTAAATGTACGAGAACAAGCCATTTAAGTCGCATAAATATGCTCCTATCAGTGAACCACTAAATGGGGTTACACGTGAGGGGGAGTGTTGGTGGATCTCTATGTGTAAACCACTAAATGAGGTTACACGTGAGAATGAGTGTTGATGTGTTGGAATCTCATATCGGTGGGTGAAAAAGAAAAGAATGGGGTTTAAATATGATTACCTCTACTCTAACTAATATCAAGGCCTTTTATGATAAAATAAATTAAACAAGCCATGACTCTTAACATAGAGCCTGCCTCTGAATTCCATTTGCCGATGTGTGGATCTTCACGTGTGAACCACTAAATGGAGTTACACGTGAGGGGGAGTGTTGGAATCTCACATCGGTGGGTGAAAAGAAAATAATGGGGTTTAAATATGATCACCCTCACTCTAACTAATATCGAGACTTTTTGTGATAAAACCCCACACTTGACAGATTGGACAGGTGGTAAAGTTGGGGAACAATATTAGTGTTGTTAGAGTGGGCCTCACGGGCCCGCCGATCCAAAAATCCTACACATTTTAACAGAAATTTCATCTTTAGATTAAATTGCTAACGGTCTTTCACCACAAGGACGTAAATCCTATTTGTCTACCACGAAGGTCATCTTCCGACTATCCTATAACCACGAAGACCATTTATCCAACTAATCCTGAGATTTATGTAGTTACTAGCAAACAATATTTTTAACAACTTTCAGATCACAAAATAAATATGTTAAACATGTCGGAAAGCAAACCCGCTTTTCTCACAATTAAAATTCACTATTATTCAATGGCCAAAAGATCAAAAAATTATTCACATTCGTTTCAGCTTCTAGATCGATTTTAACCTATACAAGCAGCTTTGCCCACAGCAAACTGGAACATGATCAAAGACTTTCTTCACCAGCAAGCCATATTTAAGGATCAATTTACATTTATAACAGCCGGGTTTTGCGCGCCGATCGGATTCAAGAGGCGAGGCAGATCACTTGAGTTCTTCAGGTCTCTTGAACTCCTATTCCTATACGTTTATCTTGATGAACAAATTTTCATTGCAGTCAACCGACTTGGTGCCAAATCTATGCGTTAAGTTAACCTGTCATTTTTCTCGCTTGCTACTACTTTGTACTTAAACACGTACGATTCCTTCTGATGATGAATTTTGAATTTTGAGCAGAATCATCTCCGACCTTCTTTTTTCTTTTATCTCATTCAATTTGCTTCACTGTCTTCTGATAATTGCTCCACGAATACCCTCTCCCTTGCCCTCTTTGCCTGTAATACATACATAAAAAGGATGTTCAGATACTATTTTTTGGTGTATAGAATTGGAAAATTCTATCATTGAACAATATACATACATACTCTTTTAACTATTCGATCGACGTGACACGTTCAATTTTTCTTATTTTAGAAATGAAATGATAATCCCCGTTGAAAAAATAATGTATGTCACAGTCATATATCATTGTATTGTAGAAAACCCTCTTTTAAAAACAGTATTTTTAAATTAACAAATTACCGAGAGAAATATTTAAAGAAAAATTAATTGGGAGTTCAAACCTGTTTTGTCCAATTGGTGAAACAAGTGACAAGAGCAAGAAGAGCAGATTGTACAGCAGACCCGGCCACTATTCCAATCCAAAGGCCCTTCCCCCGTAAGCCTAGAGCAAATCCTAGTGCACAACCCAAAGGAAGTCCAAACAGATAAAACGCCCCGAGATTCACATATGCCCCTATATGTTGCCATCCACTTCCTCTAGCAATACCTGATGCATGCAGGAAAATCTCTCTTATATGTTCGTGTCCCAAGTTAGGGCAGGGTACGTACGGAATTGCCAAAATCGCTTTAAATAACCAAAAACTTGTTTGGAAGCGTTTCCATAAATATAGCTAGCAGTGTTACAAGTTGTAAAGATACTATTTAGTGCTTTCTGCAATAAAGTAATTTTTCAAAAGCTGTTGGGATTTTTAGTAAATTTAGTTGTGCTTCTAATAATAAAAGCGTCAAACATAAGTTCTTTATGTTTGACAGAGATGTTGTGGGAAGCACTTTTATGCCTAAGGCCATTTGTTGGAAGCACTTTTGAAAAAGCAATCGAAAACTCTTCAAATGAGCACTTGGCAAGTATTTCTTCAATGTTAAAAAAGTAAGTACTACTTTAAATGCCACTGAAAAAACTGCTTTTGGCTGTAGAACGTGATTTTAGTGATTCTAAAAGCCTCACCAAATAGGCGTGTAACATACATTTGTAATCCATGTGGCATTACTTGCGCCCAATAAACAAGCACATATATGAGAAAAAAGATGATGATATGAACCTGAAAGAACAGCTTGTAAGCTATCCATGAACACTGAGATACAAATCAGAGGTGCCATGACTTCAACATAATCCACGACTGGCTTCTCACTGCTAAAAACATGCCCCAAAACGTAGCGGCAGCAGAAGAGAGTTGTGCTCACAATAACTGCCTCAGTGATTGATAGAAACATTGCAGCCCATACAGCCACTCGAGCTGCTTGTGGATTGCCAGCTCCTAATTCATTCGACACCCGAATACTGTAAAAATAGTTGAAGTTTAGGTTTACTTCAGTCATTACTTCCATGCCCTTACCACTAAGGCACTTAATATTCAAAAAGGGTAAAATGGAGGAAAATGTTGAATAGTAGGTTATTTTTTCAGACTTTTGGAATTTTAACCCCTTGTGGGCAGTTTGAGCACTGCTCGAGTGGTCTTGAGGGGAGCTCGAGTATTGCTCGAGGAGTTCTCCCTAAATTTACCTAAAATAGAAAATGCGCTACAAACAATAACATGCTGAGTGGTACCTTGCAGCAGCTCCAAATCCATACGATATAGTGAAGTGCAATGTAGAGATTGTAAGGCTGTATAACCACAAAGAATACACGAGAGTTTAAGCACATCATCCGACGATCATCACCTATATAGAAAGTAATGTGATCAAGCACAGAAATTGAAGTTTACCATATTGAAAGCACCGAAGTCTCCAGCTTTGGATTTGGTAGAAGGCCGGACAGCAAAATAATCAGCTCACATGACCACCATTTAAGACTATATTTTTGGTCAAAGCAATACAAATTAAGATACATAAGTACTCATGAAGTAAATAGGGTCAATACATTTTGCAATCTTTTCATCTAGAACCAAGCACAATTTGCTTCGTTTTTGAAAGTTCACAAAAACAATAGTATAAAGTTAAAAACAGTTGCATCATTGATCCGTCAAGTGTTGCATCGAAAAACAACTATTAACTTGATGCTTAGATTAATGGATGTCAATGCTGAAAGGCAATCATTAAGTCTGTCACATATCGTAAATAAAAGGAGTAAGAAAATTACCAAATCATTACAGCGGAGGGGATGGCTAAGCGAAAGAACTGTCCAATATGGACCAAAGACTCCATAGAAAATGCAAGACGGGTTTCCTCGAAGGATGAAGAAAACATTGCATACAACCACAGCAGTACCACATACAACCAAGTTGACAAACTAAAGGATATGGCCGAACCCTTAACTCCTAGTTCCAGCTTATATATAAAGGCCCATGAGGTAAGAATATGGAAAAGAAGAATGACAAAGGAGGATAAAATCATTGGAAAAATTGAACTCTGAGACTGGAAATATCGAGTTAAAGGCTTAAGAATTGCACCGCCAAAAAGTGCAGGAATTAGCCAAACTGAGTATATTTGTGCTTCATGTGATATTTGGGGGTTTTGGCCTACTAAGGGTAATAATTTGTCAAAGAAAATCCAGAGGACACATATTGGGGGACAAACCAAGAGAAGAGAGATCATTGCAGTGCAAGTGTAAGTTCCAAGTTTTTGATATTGTCCTGCTCCAAATGCTTGCCCACATAGTGTTTCCAGTCCACCTGCCATTCCTGACTGTGATCAACAAATACATGCAAATGGGTTCATTAGTCTCAAATTGGTATTAAAAAATGGGCTTAGTCAATATAATTATACAATACTAGAATTATATCAATCAAATTTTTTTCTAATTAGCAACGTGTTCATGGACTTTGAAATGCCTTGCAGTTTCCATTTTAGTGCCAAGAAAAAGGAAAGAAACTTGATGCAAAGAAAAAAAAAAAAAAAAGAAGCGATGGATGTTGGATGATGAGAAGGAAGGGACTTACAAGAAGGCTAAAACCAGTGACATTGGTGAGAGAGATGGCAATCGCAACACCGGAGAGTGCGAGCTGATCAAGATGTCCAGCCATTATCATGGACACCAGTTGCAGCAGATACTGCAGCACTGAGACTGCCGCCATTGGAGCAGCTATAAAACCTTCCTTCTTCACCTCACTCTGGAATGTACCCCATGTTACGGCCCATGTCTTCTCTTCTTTCATCTCCGCCGTCGCTTGATCCGTCGTCGCCATCTGCACTCCTCTCGCTTAATTATACTTACCCTTTTATATGTTCGAGACGAGCTGTTTAATGTGTGAAGTGAGAGTGTAATTTATAACTATTCATATATACACACACATATATGTGTATGTATGCATTTGAGTTTCAGAAGAGAAGCACGAATGGCCGGACTATATTCCTCAAGTTGTCTATCAGTTTAATTACGCATAGCGTTATATGTTGTATGCCGTCTTTACCGGCCTACAGAAACAAAGTTGGACTCCTGCATTGATTTAGTTAATAATTAATCAGAGAAGAAAACAAATGCAGCGACATTTGTTTTATCTTTTTACTTTGCGACAGCAGCCCGTCAATAGTAACTCAAATGTAGAATTTTTAATTTACTTATTTCTTAAATGAATTATATTTGGCTTCTCAATAATCAGTAGAAACTCCTACTCTTCGTAGTAAATTTGTAGAATTTTATGCTTATAATCAAAATCGATTCATAGAACCACAATATTATAAATTACTATGTAAATATTATATATGTAAAAAATTAATTAAAACTAAGTTCGTTAATCAATTAACTATAATATTTTAAACCATTTATCTATTTACTCCAGTTGATTGACCAAATAACCTTGATTTTAATTGATTATATGAGGAAATGAGCTTTATAGAGTAATTTATAATACGATCAATTGCAATCATAAATATGAAATTCTATGATTCGACCACAAAAGAATTTGATTAGAATTTTCTAGTTTCATCGGTTATTTTTATTTTATATAACGTGCGTAAGAATTTGATTAGACCCGTTTGAAAATGTTTTTTTTTTTTTTTTTTAAAGCACTACTGCTAGAAAGTGTTTACAGCAAAAGCGCATCAAATTTTAATTAAAATGCATGCACATGAAGTAACATGAAAGTTTTTCAAGTGCTTATAGCTTTTTTCTGCGAAACAGGAGTAAAAGAGGTTTTGGTGATCTGGAAGTGCTTTTCGTTACCAAATTCCTCCTGTTGAAATAGATAGAGAAATACAAAACTTGTACAATTTCAAAATAAATGACTGATTGCAGATGAAGACTGAAACAAGCACAATAAGTATTCATATACCATCACAATCATCAACAAACATAAGCTCCTCCACTTTCCGACCATTCTTCCAACATTTGTATACCACAATATCTAAAATAAAAATGAACACTTCCTTGACTTAATGGCATTCATTTGAAAATCTCTTCGATATACGTGCCTGACGAAACTCTGAGATTAGCGGAATTCGTAAAAATGAGCAAAATGAGCAACTTTACCGGGAGAAAATGAGCATGCTAAAACGCAGCTAAGGCCTAATTCAGTTCTTGTGTTGAAGCCTCCCACTTTCTGCACCAGCATAAGGATCAATAATTACATTTATAACAGCAGGTTTTCGTGCGGAGAATGATTCTGAAAGGGCAGACTTGAGTTCTTCAGGTGTCCCAACAAGATATCCTTTGCCTCCAAATGCTTCAATCAGAATGTGATAACCCGCTTTTGGGACGAAGGAAGTGGGAGCAGGGTCATCTTTGTAAGGCCCACTAATTTCATCTGGGCTTCTTCGATCACCGCCATATACACCACCATTGTTAAAGACTATCACAACAACAGGTAACTGGTACCGAACCAATGTCTGCAGAAATCAAGAAATAAGCATACAGCAATGAACTATGGTCCTTTGTGCAGCCAGAAACACGCACGCACACGCCAGAACACAGACAGACACACACTAAGATAAAATTTAACAGTGAAGACATATTGACCAAGAAACATAGATGATATACTGGAAAGTTCAAAGGGAATCTTGATTACAGAAAAGAAACTGAAAAGGATAGTCATGAAAGAGCAATCAAACTTCATAACAAAACAGCTTCGAGCTCTCTAGCCTTAACAAGAGCTGCGTACAGTAATAAGGGCAAATTATGAATAGGACAACAGTCTGGCAATGTGTCCAGGTTAAGCTTCTGACTACCTTTTCTTTCCTTTTTTTTATTTTTTTATTTCCCGATTATACAGAAGACAACCGGAACCTCTTCAAAGTTTGGACCAAAATGAAGCTACCAACGACATCTCCCACCAGAAAAGATGCCAAAACCTTACTCCAACTATGGGAAAAGATGACCTTACATGGAAAATCCTATGTAGTAAGAAACTTATCGTTGCATGAATTCTCAATACAGCACCGACGTAAATGGAACCTTGTCCCCCTTCCACCGAAAGCTAACCTTGCTGAGGCTTTCATTAGCTAAGAGAGAGAGAGAGAGAGAGAGAGAGAGAGAGAGAGAGAGAGACAGTGAGAGGGAAGTGCCCTCAGGAAGCCACTGACCATCATTTATCAGTCCTAGAACAATTAAGACAAATATAGCAAATGTCTATTATTTGTTTATATGTCTTGAGGACTGTGTGCTCAAAGAACAAGAAACAACGATAGATATCTACAAAGGAAATCGTGAATAGAAAGGATTTCAATGGAAAGCCAACATCAGACATGATGTCGAGACCAAAACATTCGAATAAAGCTGTCTTTGTTAAAGATAAGTCTCTAATACAAAGTAAAGCCAACATCAGACATGATGTGGAGATCAAGGGGATCGCAAACTTTTGGAACAAAAAGTCCTTACTTAAGAAGATAGAGACAAAAAACCCCCAACTTCTAGAACCTAGAATGTGTATACTGCACGACAGTCACCCTCAAGGCCCAACTGCTCCTACCTCTCCAAGTGTAATCCAGCCCGGTTCTTAAACCCCGCCAGCACTTAACCTGCCCATTCCTTAAGGCTCTACCCTAACCTAAGCTGTCCATTTTTCAACCCCATCGTCAAATAAGTTGCTCACTCCCTACTTAGGCTAATCATATCTAACCATGCGACTGCAAAAAGTGAGACGACCGTTTAAGGTGTCCAACTACCTTTTCTTCTCTACTATGTCTTTTAAAACAAAAAGGAAAAACCAAAAGGAAAAGGTTACTACAATTTTAATACTACTTGTGCTACTACTTTCATGAACCCAATAAACAATACCTAGGTTGATACTCCAGCACACATATCCACTTATTAAAGTATCTCGCTTCCAAATTCTTTTAATTCCTATACTAACATGGGCCACCAAATTTTCTTCCACATCTTTTGAACTAAATGGAAACCGCATCAAAACCAACAACCAGAAATCAGAGCTCGGATGAACACAAATCAAAGCACTCCAACTCTTTAAACCATTAGTGAGATTTTGACCAACTCAAATCCAAAACAGATTCACTGGGAGATAAAAAATATCTCGGCAACAATCAGTGTCTGCTTTCTCATGAAACTAATTATGTAAACAAACAGGTTCTCCTTGCTAAAGGAATCAGTCACAGCTATCAAGCATACACTAGCAGATAATTTGCCACAAGTAATAACCATTAGCACATATTTTGTAAGAACAAGCATCAAAACGATCATACCTCAACTTCCATTGCACTGAACCCAAAACCTGAATCCCCTTCCACTGCAACAACAAGCCGGTCAGGAGAAGCCACCGCAGCCGCAATGCAGTAACCCAAACCAACCCCCATTGTTCCCCAAGTCCCTGCATCCAACCTGGTCCTTGGCTCGGTCTGAACCAACACAGACCGACCCACATCCATGGTGTTAGCCCCCTCGGAAACCAGTATAGGAGCAGGGCTCCCTAACCCTGCAATTGCATCTCTAATAATCTTCATTGGCGTCAAGAAATTAAATGGCACAACTTCCTTAGCCAACTGAGCCTCCATTTTTGAAACATTGTCCTTCACCTTACTCGAAATCGCTGCAACCCACGAATGAGACTTCCCCAAACAAAAAGGGTCATCCTTGATCCCCAAATTGATCTTTTCCAACACCAACTTTGCATCTCCAACCAGACCCAAATGCGGTTTTCGCAGCTCAATCTCTTCCTTACTAACATCAACCAAAATGAACTTCACATCCTTAGACCATTTGGGAGGCTCACCAAAGTGCAAAAGCCAGTTAAGCCTGGCGCCGACGACAAGCGCCACATCACATTTCCCGATCGCCAGAGACCTCGCCGCCGTTGCCGCCAGCTCATGAGTATCAGGCAACAGTCCCTTCCCCATTGGAGTGGGCAAAAATGGGATTCCGGTCCTCTCCACTAGTTTCCCCAACTCATTCTCCGCTCGAGCAAATGCAGCTCCTTTCCCAAACACAATCAACGGCCGCTCCGCGTGCCGGAGCAGCGAAACCGCTTCATCAATCTGCGAATTCTGTACTTTCAGAACCTTCTCCGACTCCGACTCTGCGAATTTCTCGGCAGCGGTGGCCAATAAGCTCTCAGCCTCCGCCTCAGAAATTGTCTGGTGCAGAACATCCGACGGAAAATCCAAATAACACCCTCCGGGTCGACCCGAACCAGCTTCAGCGAGAGCCTGAAACACGCAATCCGGGATTTCTTTGATTGATTTAGCTTTGGCGGAGAATTTGGAAAAGGGTTCGACGGCGGCGATCTGATCGAGCTCCTGGAAATCGCCGCGGCCGAAATCTTTCTGGTCGCACGAACCAGAGATCATCACCATGGGCCAAGCATTGGCCATGGCGTTGGAAAGACCGGCAAGCCCGTGGACGCATCCGGGACCCGAGACCGTGAGAAGGACCCCGGGTCGACCAGTTAGATACCCGTAGGCGGAGGCGGCGTAACCCGCGGACTGCTCGTTGTGGAAGGCAATAAACCGGACTCCGAGCGAGACCGCACGGTTCGCGAGCGAGGTAACAGGAATTCCCACGACGCCGAACATGCGGTCGACGCCGAACCGGGCAAGGGCCTTGGCGATCAGCTGGTTGCCATCGAGTGCGGTTGTGGTTGATTCATCCATTGAAGCTGATTGCTGTGATTCTTCTGGTTTGGTGGGAAATGAGTGTGTGGAGTGGGTACATATATAGGCACAGAAGTTGGAGGACGATTATGCCCTGAGAGATTGTTGGGAAATGTGTTATATGGGGGAGGTGGTGGAGAATGAGGAGATGGGTTGATGGAGAAATCAAATTTGATAAGGGATGATGAGTACAGTTAGCCGCCGTTGCTTTTCTGGTTTGGTGGGCGGGTCTGTCGATGCCTTAGTGAAAGGCTAAACAATATTTTTTTTTTTTTTTTAACAACTGATATTATTTACGTTAAAGAAAAAGGATGTGAGCTTGACCTCATAGTATACTAGTAATAATATAGTTCAAATTCACCTTTGAGGAAAATCGAATCTAAGACCTTGTGAAGAAGAATACCGTTAAACCGTAATACTATGTGACATAAGATAAACAATTTATTAAATAGCTTATTTACTAGTAATATTTTTGCTTATTTTTAGTTACGGCCTCTAGGATACAATTTTGATAAAAATGCAGCCACTACAAAAAGTAAAACAAATCTCAAAAGTGAGCCCGTAACAATGCCTAAGCCGAAAACTCTAGAATTGGAAATGAAAACCAGCCTACTCCGACAAAATAAACGCACTATCATTGTCAAGCAGTCGTCACCAAGAGGAAGAACCAACGAACCCAAAAAATGAAAAGAAAAAAAAATGGAGGTGAGCGAGCAACCCTTGCTAGAAGCGCTCCTATAATCATGCCAAGTAGTGCGAATTACACTTTAGCAACCACCAAAACTCGAAGCACGCCTCCAATTGAAGTCCATGGAGGAAGAACTTGAGGAGCCAAATCCGAACTCGATGGGCAGTAGCTCATGGTAGTTTGAAAAAAGACATGAAACTCAAATATGCGATAAGAATTGCCAACAATTGAGATAAAGCTTAAAGAAATTGAGACAAATCTCAAGGAAACGAGACAAGCTTATAGCAAAATTACTAGAAATCAAGGGCCAAATGAAAAGAAAAGGAAGAAGATGGGGTTTAGGGAAGAAGGAGAAAGGAATTAGTAAAGAAGGAGATGGGATTGCCACTGACCCCATGCAAGAAGAAAGGTTGGTGGCTAAAGGGAGAGTTGGGTTTTGCGGTTTCTGTCATAGGTGATTTTGAGCAAACGATATTATTCACATTAAGGAAGTGAGGGAGTAGGTTAAGCATCTTATTAGTAATAATGTGGTTCAAATTTGCCTTTGACGATAATCAAATTTAAGACCTCTCACTTACAAGTGAAGATGAATATTATTATAGGTGATTAAAAGTGGGAAGCAACTTCCTATGCCACATCATGAAGCTGACATGGTAAACGTGTAATTAACCAAAGGGAAAGGGATCCTCTCCAGATCCCTTTCACCAAATCTACCAAAGTCAAGGAATTCGTGCTCTTAAAATTTGGTCTAACGGTTAAAGTTGTTATAATTTTTAGGGTAAATCTCAATTTACTACAATCAAGTTTCGTGGTTTTCAACATTTGGTACATGAAGTTTTTTTATCCCAGAATCATACATAAAGTGTTAATTTTGGGTCCACATGGAAATTAAAAATTCAAAAAAATAATTATTTAAAGAAAAGTAATTTTAAAAAAAAAAAAAAAACCAAAACCCCCTTGGTCTTCCCCAGAATCCCCACCCGTGCCCACCCTTCCACCTCACATCACCCACCCTATCCCCCATCCCCTATCACCTGCAACCACTTCCCTCCCCACTTAACAAAACAGGGGGCTGATGGAGACGAGAATCCAACCGCTGTCACTCAAATTTGACGAAAGGATCTCCATCAAATCGAAGCTCAATGTGTTTAATGGGTTCAGGGGAACATGAGTTCGCTACTGCTAATGATCCTACTGTACGGGCTGGTGTTCTGTTGGCCGGAGGATGAGTCATTCATGGTATCGACGGTGAAGCTACAGCACAAGGTTATGGCGGAGATAAAGCAGATCAGGAAGAGGTCAAGGGTTCTGATGTGGGAGTTCAGGAGGTCGAAGGCGGCGATGGAAAAGCTAAAAGGGGATATGGATAAGAGGGGACCACAGGGGTGGTGGAGTGGGAAGAGGAAGGCGACGACGGGATTTTTGGGATGGGAGAAGGGAGTGTGTCACATCCCGGCCCGGGGCGGATCACTTCCCGGGCCCGCTCCACCACCGTAGCACGATATTGTCCGCTTTGAGCTTACCATTCCCTCACGGTTTTGTTTTTGGGAACTCACGAGCAACTTCCCAGTGGGTCACCCATCATGGGATTGCTCTAGCCCCCTTCTCGCTTAACTTCGGAGTTCCGACGGAACCCGAAGCCAGTGAGCTCCCAAAAGGCCTCGTGCTAGGTAGGGATGTGAATATACATTTAAGGATCACTTCCCTGGGCGATGTGGGATGTCACAATCAAATTGGTATCAGAGCCTAACCCTGGTTGCGTGTGTGCCGACGAGGACGTCGGGCCCCTAAGGGGGGTGGATTGTGACATCCCACATCGCCCAGGGAAGTGATCCTTAAATGTATATTCACATCCCTACCTCGCACGAGGCCTTTTGGGAGCTCACTGGCTTCGGGTTCCGTCGGAACTCCGAAGTTAAGCGAGAAGGGGCTAGAGCAATCTCATGATGGGTGACCCACTGGGAAGTTGCTCGTGAGTTCCCAAAAACAAAACCGTAAATTGTCACATCCCCGCCCGGGGCGGATCACTTCCCGGGCCCACTCCACTACCGTAGCACGATATTGTCCGCTTTGGGCTTACCATTCCCTCACGGTTTTGTTTTTGGGAACCCACGAGCAACTTTCCAGTGGGTCACCTATCATGGGATTGCTCTAGCCCCCTTCTCGCTTAACTTCGGAGTTCCTACGGAACCCGAAGCCAGTGAGCTCCCAAAAGGCCTCGTGCTAAGTAGAGATGGGAATATACATATAAGGATCACTCCCTTGGGCGATGTGGGATGTCACAGAGTGGGCTCGGGGTGGCGACGATGGGATTTTTGAGAGGGGGGATGGGGGATGGGAGAAGGGGATAGGCTCGGGTGGGATAGAGGCGCAGTGGGTAGGGAAGTGGTTGCGGGTGATGGGGGATAGGGGAAGGGTTGGGTGGGCACATATACGGATTCTGGGGAAGACAAAGGGGATTTAGTTTTTTATTTATTTATTTTTTTCTTTAAATAATTTTTTTTTAATTTTTATTTTCCACGTGGATCCCTTAATGACACTTGTTGCCCATTGTTTACATAGGTATTGCATCATCAGTTAACGGAAGACTTAATACCCAGACTAACGGATATATGAGACTGTCTCAAAATTAACAATTTAAGTATGACTTTAGGACGAAAAAACTTTATGTACCAAATATTGAAAACCACGAAACTTGAGGGTAGTAAATTGAGATTTATCCTAATTTTTTAAGAGAACCTGTCTTTAACCGTTGGATTAAATTTTAAGGAACCAGATTCCTTGACTTGGTGGGTTTGGCAGAAGGGATTCGGAGAGGATCCCTTTCCTAACCAAAGCAGCTCCTTCTTCTCATACCGCTAAGCCATCCCTCCCTTCCCTTTCTCCCCGCTCAGCCGCCGCCCTCACTCATTCAGTCATTCTCTCACTCTCTCTCTCCTCTCTTTCTCTCTCTCTGAGTTAGCAAAATGATAAAGCGGCGATTCTACAAGCTAGAACATGGCGACAGAGATGGCCCCTCCAATTCATCTTCATCCTCGTCGGATTCTGAAATGGAACCACAAGCCACAGACGACTCGGATGAAGAAGAAGAAGAAGAAGAAGAAGAATATGATGCAGTCCAAGAACTCAAGGACGATGCTCAGTCCTGCTCTACCTCCTCTGGTTTTCTCTTCCTTCCCGGCCCTTTAATTATATAATTTTTTGTTAAATTATTTTCTGAATTGATTAAAAGAAAAGGATGGTATTGATTAATATTGGCTGAAATTCAGTTTTTCTTCTGGTTTTTTGGTTTCCAGGATATCAAAGTGAGGATAGCTCAGCGACTGAACTTCCTGTTGACTCCTCAGGTAAGGCTTGTTTGGAAGAATATGAGCGTTTTTTTATTGTCAGTGAAGTTTTAGTTGTTCCATGGATATTGAGTTTTCAATTTTCTTTTTGGCATTGATGTTATGGATTGTTCTATCGAGATACATTGTCTATTGAAACAAGAAGTTTTCGCTACAGTTCGGATTGTAGAGTCTATCATAACTTTCCCACCCATGTTAGTTTTTGTCTTCCTCCTTTCATAGCACTACTTCCTCCCGAAAAATTGAATGAAAGAGAAAGAAATAGTCAGAAAATGAGGAGAAAATACGGGCTTATCAGTTTTACTTGATGTATTATTGTGCATAAAAGTTGTAACTCTCATCCTTAGGAGTGCCGTAAAGTTGATATGAAAATTAGAATTCAACTTCCAATCATGAAACACGCAGCATCTTGTTACGCCATTTTTGCATAAAAAATAGATGTTACTACATCCTCCCCTTGCAAAGAACAGAACCGTGTTAAGGGACATTTTCGGTTGCAAGATAGATGCTTACGTGGACTTAAGTATAGATCATCAAAGTTTAAATTTCGTAGAATAGTGCAGGTAACTAAAACTTAAGGATAGCTACGGGTTGAAATTCTTCACTCACAACTGTTGCCTTCACTCAGGTGCTATAAAACTTTTCACAAAAGGTTTTTGCATCGTATGGTCATATAATGTTGCACATAAGTAGAACTTCAGGACAGTGTTCGGGTGAACTTCTTAACTCACACAAATATTTCCTTCAGGAAGCTATCTATAAAAGGTTACACCTTTCTATTTCTGAATGATTTTAGGATGAAATACAAGATTGTAATTCTAATTACAACCAAGTGTCCAAAGAAGCATTAGAAACGGAAGAATGGTTTGATGACACAATGGTATATGGTCTTTGGAGGATTGAAAGTGGAGATGTTTTGAGAAATTGCTACTGCAACCTCTTATCATTTGTGGAATTATGGAACCGTGCAAGATACTGTTATCCTAGACAGTTAAACAAAGGGAAATTTGTATCATAACTTTCACAACTTGATTGATTTGCTTGCTTGAGTGCATTCTATATCTTAATGTTTGACCAGAATGATTACGCTTATGTTTTGACAAGATACATGACATCATTTTTCATGTTAGGTCTACCAATAACTGAAGATGATGATGCTTCAACCGGACATGAAAGACCGGCTCTTATGGTTGATCAGTTGCTTGGTAAAAGTGGTTCAAAATTACCAGAGGAAGAATCTAAAATCATGCCAGACGAGGAGTCAATACCAGTAGATTTACCAGACTGTATCGTGAAATGCAAATCAGCTTTTAAATGCAGGTTATGCCCTAGAATTGTCTGTTTGAATGAGGAGAGTTTAAGGGCTCATCTGAATTCCAAGGTAAGATGTGTGGCTTACGTATCTTTCTATAGAGTTAAATCATCAGTTGGTTTTTGCTACTTCAATTGTTTGTCATTGTATACGACTTGCTACTATTTCTTGACTGTCTCGGATATGAGATCATTTCCAATATGCGAAACTGGTAATGCAAAATGAAGAAGCGCCAGACTGATTGATACAGCTTTGTTGTGTTTGCTAGCCTGCATTTAATTGAAGAAGCGCCAGCAATTTTATGTGGTCTTATCAAGACAATTACTAGTGACTAATTATATTGTTGTTATTATTGCAGAGGCATGCTCGGTCTGAGAAACTATTGGACGAAGGTAGGCTGAAGACCATACTGAACGCTGATGGGAAAATTGATGAAGAAGAGACCCCTGCTTTATATGCTAAAATTCTAGCTAATTCACAGGTACGTCTCTCATTGCTAAAATAAACCAGAAAATATGTCGAGTGGGCGTGCAGGAAGCTAACCTTCTCCGCTAAATTATTCCAGGGTATGCCGAGAAAGAAAAGTAAAAGACAAGACAAGAATGGGTCGAAAAAGAAGGTAAAAAAAACATCACCACAATGTTAGGATATATTTAAGCTTTAAAGTGTGACGTCTCTTATAACGGATGGTTTAATATGCAGAGGACGAGATACGGTGGGAAGCAATCCAAAGGGAACCCGTCCAAGAGAAGGCGTGGATAAAGTGCTACGAATGTTGTTTTTGGTTGGGATTTTGCCATTTTGTACCGAATTAAGGAAGCTATCTTAAGATTTTCGTCGCTTTCGAGTGATGTGGCCAAACTGACTGCTTGATGATACTTTGCTCTGTTATTTAGTTTCAGCCACTTCTAAGCTTGTTATCAGAAGAATGAGAATGATCAGGTCTTGCATTCGTAAGACTTACTCTACAAGCATAATGTATTGCATATACATACCGACTGATGCGAATCCAATAATTTTCGACAAATTATACGAGTTATGCTAGGGACAGTCGTGCATGCTTTCTGACCATTTAACAGAGACTCGCATTCAACTTTAAGGGTTGAAAATTTCCCCTTAAAACCCTGAGACTCGGAAGAGATAGAAGAAGTGTAATAAAAGCCACAACAAAAATCATACACAACTTTTTAACAAACATCTGGTTGAATGGTTCAGCCCATCCACAAGCCAAAATGTAAGCATGGCTCTTCAGTGACTTAAATCAGTTAGGGTGCCGATGCAATAACCCCCAATAACTAAAACATGCTACCCCTAAAATTCTTGATACAGGCTAGCGGGGCCAATAACACAAGTGAAAGACCAAACCATTGCATTTTCCATTAACGACGATCCTTGATTAAGCAAACTTGAAACAATGAAAAAACTCCACAAAGTGAGATTAGTACAAAAAGTTAAGATCATACACAAGGTTCAATGAGATTTCAGGCTAATAGTGAACATCTGTCTCCTATTACTACAAATTTGATAATCCTAGTCAGCACAAAATATCACCTGAATGAAACAGACTTCCAACAACCACAAGTCAGCACAGCTTCATGAACCAATGTTACTGTATTTACAGGGTAGAAGTTATAAACTTCAAAACCCCTTCCCAGGTAGGGCCAAAGCATTTGGTATCCTTCGAAAATTTTGGCAATCGCCCAGTGAAACAATATGCATAAAGTTTTCCCAGAAAGAGGATAACGAAAGTCAAAAAGGAAGTGGAAGCCTGTGATTCAATACCTAAGGTTTCTGCTCCTCTGAAGGATTTACAGGCAAAACAAGCTGTTCTGTGCTTCCATCCGCTTCATTGGGCTGATCAAGTGGAGGGGGTTGTTCTCCACTCTCAGTATTCTCTGGCTGGAAATTGATGGGGAACTTTGTGACCCTAGGTTTGTCAGACAAAATGTTTCTTTGAACCCTATCAATCAAGACCTTTGGAGGAGGTTCTTCCCGCAGCTGCTCATCATCATAATCATTGTTAACGTAGTAGCCCACTCGGATAAATTCCTGACCAATATAAGAGCAGGTCAACAGAAGCACTGTCACACCAATGATGTCTTCATCACGAATCTTGGATGGGTCAGGAGGATCTGCCTGCAAAATGATCAACAAAATTAATGAAGGTGATTCAAATTCAAATGCACCTTGTGGATCAGATGTGAAAAGGATACGGTAGAAGGATCTAGTGGAAGCTTACCTGTAGTACAAAACGATAGTTTCCGACATTGACAGGCCCAACAAGTACACTCTCCAGGAGTTGGTCATAAGTCTCATCCTCAGCAGATCCCACGTAGATGAGCTTCCATTCCAAATCTGCGTTGCTATGAAAATTACTCAACAATTAAACAAGGCATCACTTTTAGAGTTCACCCAAAACTAGAAAAGCATGTGCAACTTGGTGCTACTTGTGCAAACCTCAGAAGGCATCACTTTTAAAGTTCACCCAGAACTAGAAAAGCATGTGCAACTTGGTGCTACTTGTGCAAACCTCAGAAATTCAGCTCCCCATTCTATTCAATTTTCATGCAAACAATCATCACCGTTAGCAGGGATGACTCATGAAACTGGAAACCAGATGACCCTAAAAGTCCTCTTATTTACACTCTTAAAGTTATTTAATGAGATAGGGTATGGAACTAGAAGATTAAACATTTTAACAAGAATCTATACATAACTATTTACTAGTCTGTTGTCCTCAATGAGTCCATATCCCTACCCGGTGCAACTCGGTGGTTAAATAATTTCCTGTCGATCAAACCTACAAAATTAGAAATTTTTTAGAGTTACAGCTCTACAAATTTTCCTAATTTACATACTGCTACCTTTTCACTCTTTCAGAGATACCTATCTATATAGACCTGTGCAGTACCTATGCAATGACCAATCACCAGTTGTAGCACCTCAGACAAGTACTATAATTACAGTCATGTGACTGAAACGTTAAACAATATTCCATACCTGAAGCACCTCAACAATGCATCTGTTGTTTGCTAAATTTTATTTCTATTCCAAAATTCATTCAACTCCTTTAGCTGTATTGAATTGCTAACAGTCTAAATAGATCCAGTTGCACATACGACATAAAGAACACGAGGGATGGGAAAAGGTTTCGAGAGGGGTCAAGGGTAAGGGCACAACAAAACATTGAAACTCAAATGACCACAATAGCTATACAGATATATATAATGCACCCTTGAAATGCAGAAATTACTTGTTATTAGCTAAGCTGATAAATCCAACATGGTCATGGATAGAAAATATAGCACCAATCTTTTTTCTTTTAAATTCATAAAGGAAACACAAAACGGTGTATTTTGGAACATATGCTCTCTTGAAATGCAGATACATGACATATTTGCGAAGCTGGTAATCGTGAATGCATACAAAACACAGTTGACTTCTTTGAGCATCACACCGCATCCACTGCGACAACATTTTCTTATTTTCTACTTCTCGCAGTGCTACAGAAATCTTCTAGCATACTACAATGTTCATTTTGAAAAACGAAAAGAAGAAGAAACACTCAACAACCAAGAAATCGTCCATGGGTTTCACTTCCGGCTCAAAAACCCTAGCAATAAACTCAATCAATTGGGCGTATGCCGCCAGTGTATCATATCAATAAAACATAATTATCCAAGCTATAGTATATGAGCTCCTGAACACCCATTTCCTTGCAAGCCAAGGAAACCCGATTTTCGGAAGATATCCTCTACCCATTCAACATTACATCTAACACTTCCATTTCCAATTGTACTACCAATTTCTCAATCAAACACGAAAAAACCCTAATTGAAACTCAATCACACAATTAAAAACAAAAAAGCAAGAGAGAGAGAGGGGAAACGGTACCGTCTTTGAGAGGAGTGTTGCACTCGTAAGAAATTTCAAACTGGAAGGGTGCGAGAAACAGAGCCGGATTGTCAAGCACCGTCACGTTTGTGATGTTAATGGCGCTCATTGCAACGAAACCCAGAGGAAGAAGACGACGACTGTAACTACTACTCTACTCGCGTAGGGTTCCTTGTACGGACGGATTGAAACCCTAGGTTCCAGAACCTTCATCGAAATCCCAACCGGAATCGCAAACTGCTTTCGGAACACTACGGTACGGTAATGAAAAGACAATTTGGTCTTATGTGACTGCATAAAAGTAGGGACAGTAATGTAATTCGCATAAATTAAATTAAATATTTTTTTATACTCACATTCATATCTAAATGTGGGTTCGGTTTTTTACCAAAATTGAAACCAAACTTTGATTCAGTTCGGTTTAATTTTTTTTCGATTTTTTTCGGTTTGGTATTGTTCGCTTTGGTTTCGGCACAGTTTGGATTTTTATTTTATAAAACTTGATCCTTTTTTAATATGAAATTTAGAAAAGAGGTTTGTATTGGTAAACTAATAATAAAAATATAGGTATAGTGCGAAAGTGGAAAAGTAGTTATACATATACAAGATCATATAAACCAATCTATTCTATCAACAACCTCATTTGCAAAGAAAAATGATCACCGTATCCATTAAAAAAGCAAACAAATAGAAAAACTCTTCCAAGTTCCAAAGCCTTCCAAAACTTTCCTCTATAACCAATGAAATATTCTACCTAATTGAACCAAGTATGCTCCTTGAAAAAACTATAAGCTTAGTTTTAAACTTGGCAACAAAGTTTCACAAAGAAGCATCATGGGCATAAATTCATAAAGTGTAAAGGGATTCGGTTCAGTTCATTTCCAAACCTCCAAAATTGAAACCAAATAAGGTTTGGTTTGGTTTTTTCCTTTTTGGTTCAATTTTTTTCAAATTTTCGGTGTTCAATCCCCTTTTGTTTCACTTTTCCATTTTTTGAACCCACCCTTATCCACATCGTCATAACATATCTCTAATTTAAAAAATATAATATAAAAACATAAATCTCTCCCTGGTGCCTCTCTCTTTCACATTTCTCTCCAATTTTCTCTCTCCCATATATTTTTCAAAAAAAAAAAAAAAAAAAATTGTTTCGGCTTACGCTAGTATAATTTATACGACTTATTATTGACAGTACACAAACCTAATTCTACACAAGTGTATTTTTCTTTCTAAATGTAAAATGTTGGGAGTTAATAATTAGATTTTTAGAGTGCCAATGACAATTCTCATATTTATTTATTGTAATTTAGGGTTTTCTTGGAGACGGAATTGATTTTTCGGTTCAATTTGGGAGTTTTGAATTTTGTGGGATTTGATTTTTTGTCATTTTAAAGAGCAAAATAGAAACGAGATAGTTATCTGATGGATACGGGCGATAGGCACTGTCAAAATGGCGGGAGTTTTTTTTGTGAAGGCTACTGAAACGGCTATTTAGCAGTACTAACTTGGAGCAAGAAGGGGGCAGAGCCTAAAAGGAAGGAAAAAAAATGGATTGACTAAGAAGTGATAATTGACGCAATGACAGCTATGTCATATCACTCAAAGCTGAAACTTAATAATCAACTCTCTCACACAATCTATCAGCGAATCTAAAGAGAAACTATTATGACATGTCTATGATTTTCCTGTATTTTAATTCTTGAAGGTCGAAGATGACCAAAATGCCCCAAGATGGGTAAGTGTTGACTTCTGTTGACCTTTGATCTTATGACACGTTTAAGCTATCACCTTAGTATATTCTTGTAGTCTCGACGATACAAATGCGTGAGCGCAAGCAAAATGAAATTTAGAGTTAAAACGAAGATTCTTATAGTTCAAAGGCGTTTTAATAATATTACTATATTCTGGATATTTTCCTTTAGCTTATTTTATTTATGTTTGCATTCAGGTCCAGAGGGGTTCACTCCATTTTTCTTTTCTTCCCACATGCTTTCTCTCACTCTGATTCTCTCATTTCCCTCATTTCTCTCTTTTTCCTCATCTATCTCATCCTTCCCCGACAACCTCAAAAACATCGGTAGCGGAGCCACAGTTCTCCGGCGAACCGAGCCACCCAACCATCACCATCCTGACCACTTTTCACCACGAACCATACCCTGGTTGTTGTTCCTTGAAATTCAAACCCAATATACCGATTTAAAGAACTCCAACATTGAGGAACTTTCCCAATAATTTTTCTGCCATTTTAGTGAAAGTAAGCCCTGATGTCACTACTGTTAGATATGCATTGAATTTATCAATTTTCATATATTGCATGTGTGAAATGGTTGAGAAATGGCGCAGATTCGAAGAGGAAAAGTCTATAGGTTCTCCAGCGAGAAAACCTAGAATATGTGAGAGGACGGAGGGGATTCCGGCTAAACAGCAAGGAATCGATCATCTAGACTTGTACTAATGTGTTCGTTGAAGTGGAGCAAAACCCAAACCTTGGATCAGACATTGAAGCAACGATGGTAGCACAGCGAAGACTTGACGTTTTCCAACCAATTCCCCATATTCTTTCAAGTTATAGTGGTAGACCAATTCAAACCCAGTCCAAGCCCAGTTCAAGCAGTTGAACCTCAAATATTTCAAAAGTATATTCCTTTCAAATTCTCATTAGATGCCAATGAAATATTCCAATGTCAATAGAATATTTCAATTTTATATTTCAACGGCGACATAATATTCAATTGTATACTTCAACGACGACGAAATATTCCACCGTCAGCAACCATCATTGATACCGGCTCGTGGCAACGCGTCCTAGCCCCTGTAGGCATCTGAAGGCCACATCTAGAATTACAAAGAGTGTGCAAGGCAAACTGACACACCCCAATCTGGAATGTCCAACTGGGCTCCGAATCGAGCTGTGTTGGCCGACATCAGCAAGATGATGAAGTCATAAAGTGCAACGATGTGGAAAGTGTGAATAAATTTAAACCTAAAAGTGCCTAAATGTAAGAGTGCGCTAGTGAGTAGGGATGAACCCATTCCACACGTGATGCCTGAGCATAAGTGAAGTACAGTAGAGGTAGGATGAGAATTATATCATCGAAGGTAATCTCCAATACCAAGATTGCCAAGAATCCTCGTCAATACGAAAGCTCAGCTACTAAAACTTGGAAGGGTGAAAAACAAAGGTGAGTTGGCCTAAAAAAATAGTTTTGTAAAAACCTTTTCGAAAACATAATAACACATCGCCGTAAAATAAGTATAGTTTCCAAAATATACATACTACATATAGTATGGAAATACTTATTGTAAATCGTAATATCTCGAACATGCAATATTTCACAATATCTCCTAAGTAAGCACATAACATCTGATAATCATCACATCTCGCACAAACGATATATCATATCGGGTGCTCATTGACATATGCTGACACACGAGTTCATGCAGAGATATTCTAGCATGAACAGGACTAGGTGTAATCTAGTAGTACAATCAAGTGAAGACTAGTGATGAGCGCATCACATACGAGTCCTAATCGATAATTCACGTCGACGTAATACTATTCACGGCCATAAATATAATTAAGGCATCCCGTAATAATATGCATACATGTGCATCCCATAAGATTATTCATAATTCTCCAACAATACGACATTTCCTTATAATCGTTAATTTAATTATGGCAATCACGTAGAAAATTCATTAATAAATATATGTGCGGAAACTATCAAATATATATATACACACACACTTACGGGGTCGCAGCCATTCAAACGAGTAAATACGAATCACTGATGTTAATTGTACCTAAGCATAATAGAGACCCATTAGTAAAACTCAATTAAAATGTTTGAATTTGGAGAAATGAATGGTGGATTCGAAATCAGCGCGTCGAAATACGCTAAGAATGGTCATGGGCAATTTTTGTAAAAAGTCAACGAAAAGTCAACAATCAACTCTAAAAATTCAACCAAGACGCCCTGGTGGTCAACTATGTTAAAACTTTAGAATTTCACTGAATGGACTCAAGATGTCGAAATTAGCCTAGGAGGGTTTTCGATAAGGAATATTCTAGGAAATATTCCAGGAATATTTAAGGATCCATTTTGGAATGGGCTGGATCAGATTAATAGACCAAAGCCTTGGGAAGGCCCATGGATCAGGTTTTTGGGCCGAATTTGGCTTAGGCCTTTTTTTTTTTTTTTTTTTTTTTTTTTTTTTTTTTTTTTTGGGCTCGCGGGTCGCCGGACCCAACGAAGAAGAAGACCAAATTTTGTGGAGGGAGGCCAGAAAACTTCAAACACCAACCACAAGTTCAAAACTCAACCATTCTCTATGATTCAAAAGGAAAAATGAAGCTTAGAGCATAAGGAACAAGAATCTTCCTAAGTGGGGTTGAGCTGTGGTTGGAGTTGATCGGAAAAAGCTTGTAAAGGCTTCAGGTCAGCCGAAAAATCTGAGAATTGAAGGGCAAGGTTAAATTCGTCGATTTTTAGTTCGAAAACAACCCAGATAGTTAGGAAAAGTAACAAGAGACTGGAATAAATCCAATTCAATTGGAGTTTACCTTAATTTTGTTGATTTCAAAGTAGAACTTGCCAGAGAGGAGGTTGGTAGTTACGGTGTGTTTGCAGAGAGAGAAAAGAGACGTGAGGGAGTCTGGGGCTTTTCTCGTTTCGTAAAATTCATGGAGATTGTGAGGTTGTGGTGGTAGAGCTCGTCATTCCGATGAAGGTGGTGATGGTGGTCTCGGTATTGCTGAGGGAGGACAGATGAGAGAGCGAGAGAAATGAGAGCTTGGAGAATGAGAGAGAGAAAGTCCAAGATTATGGAGGAGGAATTGCCATGTGGCAAGAAGAAAATGGAGGGTTTGTGCTAAGTGGGCCCTATGCCAAAATAAGTTATTAAAATATTAATATTCACTCAAAAAATATTAAAACAATATAAATAATATAAAATAATTTAGAAAACATTAAATAATAATATAATAATATATAAATAATATAAAATAATTAAAATAGTAATTTCTTAAAAAAAATAATCTTTCGGATTCGTAAATCCGTAAAATCTTCGTCGTAACTCCTAATTCGATTCCGCTTGCGCCTACGCATTCATACACTCGAGTACTTTGAGAATACGGTAAAATAATAGTTCAAATGCATCACGAAATGACGGACAATAAAAGTCAACGTTCTTGCTTTTAAGGGCATTTTCATCAATTTACTCTTTTAAATTTAATAAAATCGTAAAATTAAGGACGGGTTGTTACAGGTTGTGTGTGAGTGGGCTTTTTCTTTTAAACTATATTTGAAATTGGTTTTATGTGTTGCTTTTATATCATGCTTTGCTTTTACTTAGCTTATGCAAATGTTTTTTGAGATGTTGATGTTGTGATTTATGAGATTTGAGAACCTTTCTTTGGAATGTTATACAACTGTGCATTACTTTTGGTAATGCGATATTATGATTTGCAACACGTGTTATATGAGAGATTATCCATGCATGTTTTCATATAATTTATCCGCTCATCATGCTTACATGGTGCCTATAGGACTATCTAGGGCCAGGACCAACTTCACGTGTCTGGCTATACTATTGTAGGTGCGAGGCTATAGTTGAACGTAGATTTATACACCCAGCATGTTCATGTTACAATATTTCAGCATAAGCTCGTGTGTCCACATTATTTGATAAGCATACCTTATCAGCTTTATTGATGATTTCTAACACACCCACTCTCTTCTATTTATAATTTCTTTGAGAAGTGATTTTGGTTGGTGGTTTTGGAAGAGATAATGTCAAATTCATATATAAACTAAGAAAAATAATATGCAATGTATAATGAAGTGGAAATTTTCATGGTATTATTAACATGCATGTTATAAATTTAGTTGTTGATTTTGACTTGGCATGAAGAATGGTGTGAAAAAAAAAAATGAAAAACTAGAGCTACTTTTACTGTTTATGCAGTGAGGGAAGGGAAGGAAAGGAAAAATAGTAAATTTAATGCTCCAATTTCTCAATCACTCTTCACGTTTTCTGCAAGCTCAAATCTTATTTATGATTATAAGTTTGTAGTTATTTAGATTTTGAAGTTTTTATCTCTGATTTTGAAGATTTCAGTCTCTATATCGTGTTTTTGTTGTAAAAGAATGTGATTTTGTTGATGCTACCTTTTGAGTATGATTCTTTGATAGGTGTTGTGATCCATAATTTGTGTATCTTTTTGTGGAAATGATTCATAGTTGTTGTGGATTGTTGTTTCAAAACGGACGGCTTTTCTAGTTTCGTCTAAAGTTTAAGAACTATAAACGAAGGTTGAAAATTCCACTTCAAGGTGTTTGACAAAATAATTTACACTTACAATTACATGGTTCAATTTGTAATTACATTGAATCTTTTAGGATAAAACTTTACTCATGTTTGGCTAGGTGGGTTTTGGGGTCACAGTCTCACGAGCTGGCTGCCAAGGCCCGAAGGCCTAAGCCCACACGGCCCTGAGGCCTGAGTCCGAAAGGGTTTAGGGTTTCCAATTGGGCTAGGCATTGAAGCCTGTCCTTATTGTTTTTGGGTTAATACAATAAAATAGAAATAATTAAAATTGAAAAAGGTTTGGGTTTAAACGGGGCCTAAGGCCCGAGTTCTATACACGGCCCAAAGGGGCCTAGTTTGATTGGGTTGGGACGAGCTGGCCCAATGACCTGTTCTCGACGGAAAAAGAACGTTGGAGCTACCCAGCTTCGGTCGACGACCAAAATATCACCCTAGACTCCGATCTAGGTGCCAAAATGAAGGTGGAGGTGAGAGGAAGAAGTTTGTACATGTGGTTTACTGTGAGACGACCGGAGATGGCTGGATTTGGGCTCACACACCCACGGTTTTCGGGACCTGGGTTTGGTGTTCTCTGAGTACTCCGAAGCTTCATGAAGATAGTGAAGAGGAAGGGAAGGTCTACGACGGTGGTGGTGGTGCTGCGCCGTCACCAGGGTGCTTCTAAGGGTGTGTGTGGGTGTAGGTTCAATCGGTGAGAGAGGGAAAGAGGGATAGAGTGAAAGAGAGAAGAGTGATCTGAGTGAGTCTCGGGGCAAAAGAGAGAGAGAGAGAGATAGAGATAGGGGATGAGTTGGGGTGATGCCACGTGGCAAACAGAGATAGAAGATAATCTAAAAGGGAGGGTCCATATTGGTTAAGGATAAGGGGACCAAATTGAAAACTTCAAATACTTTTAGGGGAAAAGCAAAAATTACGAACTAAATTTGGGGAGGGGTTTTACAATCTACCCCCCTTAAATAAAATTTGGCCCCAAAATTTAAAATAACTTGCTACGTTGAAATACTCGAAAATAGGAAGAAGAATATATATATATATATATATATGTATGTATGTATGTATGTATGTATGTATGTATGTATACATACGTAACAAATAGATCAAGTCAGAGTGGTTGCACAAAAAGGGAAAATGCCACACCGTCATGATCAGTTTGGAATGATTCCATCTTTCATGCCTCCAAGCTCCTACTTTCTTCCCCCATCAGTGTAAAAGTAGAAACATACTTTATAACGAAATAAAGTCAAAGATGTAATAGTGTAGGGTAAAAAATATGTATGTAAAATACGGTAGCATCAAAATAGATATGTACTAACATATAGGTCGAAAACTTGTACAGACTTAAAAATGAAAGTGGAAAAACTCGACCAAACCTTTGTAATGTCAGAAAACAAATATATAACTATAATGAGGTAATTTACAATACTCATACTGAAAATCAAAAACGAAAATGAAGGTGGGTCTCGCCTAAACATATGTAATGTCACATACTATAAGAAAAGTTGTCTTTGGGTCGAGCCCCCAACAATAGTAAATCCGTAACAATTGCCGTAGATGGGTTTTCTTGCCCACTTGCTTAACGAACCCAACGAATAAGTTATCGAAACAACAGTCGCCCGCCCGCGATATCGATCACACATTTGTTGTCTCGATAAGCAAGCAGTTTCCATATTGTAAATTTGATCTTCCAAAAACCATTTTACCGCACAACATGAGAGTGTACAAAGATCGTCCGATTCTCACCTCGGCCGTGCCGTCATACCGTTCCAGAGCGCACTAATCAGATCTGCTAGAAGTGTTTCGACATCCATGTACTCATAACAATAAGGTCTTAAAGTGAAGCAGTGGAAAGATGCGTTAAGTCGAACACATCTCGTTGGAAAAGAACTATTAGAGTACGATATGATGTTTATGAATTGCAGTAGGATAATGAATGGTGACTATTCAATTCTGCGTGAAGATAGTGATGCAATCTGCTAATCACATGCACTACAATCTTCAACAATCTTTACTAAAAGATGGCTTAACCTCACACCTACATAGAACTCTTCCTGGTAAGTCTGGTAAACTTGTGGAAAGGTTACTTTTTTGAAATTGATGAGGATAGCGTCTGCTACCGAAAAGTCTCCCAAGAAAAGTATTTAGATGTTTTATATTGTCTCTTTTAGAGTTCTAGCTAGTTGTATGCTTTGAACACATTTCTCAATTGCATGTTAATTCATTATATTTAAATTTATAAGTCTTATTTATTTCTTGTTCTCAGCATTTACATTCAAATAAATGACTTTCGTCACCCTCAGGTGTCGGCCAGCATGTGCCTATCCTGATATTTGGGGAATATCGGGATCGGGGCGTGTCATGTTTGGCTACGGCTAGCATATAGTTAAGTTGGTGTTGGACTATTGGCTGTCTCGTAATTTGTGAATAATATTAATGTTAGACCATTGATCTCTTTCGATAAAACTTTGAAAAAAACTCATGTGACGTATTTTGACGTACATTAAGAAGAGGCGAGTTAGCATTGAATCCCATAACCACAGATTTGTATGCATCATTACATCCTTAACATACAGAACTCAAACCTATCTAATGGTGAAAAGGTGTAACCCCACGTTGAGGGCAAAAAACTTCCACCAGTATAATAAGTTTGCAGTAAATAATAAATACACACACTTCCTACAATCTCCCTTGGCTAAAATTCCATAAACAACCCTATGCTGTGCATGCCATAACTAATCATCACCATTTTTTTACGGAGACTAATGATCACCTTTTCTTTTATGGAGACTAATGATCACCTTGAAGAAACAGAAACTGCAGGCTCTTCTGCTATGGTATCCAGCAATGGCTTCTTTGACCTACTCATAGACAACCTGTGCATAAACTCCGGCGCCGAGAAATCTTCGATGTCATCCAAGTTAAGCTTTGGCGTCGCCGCCTCATGCTCCAAACTTTTTCCCCAACTCTTAATCCTCTTACACTCATCGCCTTCATTACCAAACTTCATGGGCTGATGATGATAAGCCGGCCGCACCCTCACGTTTCTCCCGGAAGCTCGCTTGCTTGCTGACCCAGCTGCGGCGGTGAGGAACAGTGGCCCCATATCAGCTGTTGTGACGGTGGAGTTGAGCCTCTTCATGGGGAACATGACGTAAACGTTGCCGATATCCAACTCTTCGTCGGCACTGAGATGCGAAAATCTTCTTCCCACATGGAGAGACTGGATATTTACGAGGAAGAAGTTTGGGGTGTCGACCATCAGCTCGGCGGCTATTATGGGGACATTGAATTGTTTGATTTCGCCGCTTGGGACGATCACTTTAGTGGCTGCTGCTTTTCCATGCTTGCTCAATATTTGGGTTGCTAGGCTACAAGAAATGTAGTTGCCCATGTTGCCGAGAGAGAGAGAGAGAGAGAGAGAGAGAGAGTTGAGAGAGAGAGAGAGAGAGATTGAGAGGTATACGAAATGAGATTAAACTTTTGGTCTTGGAAGTTTGAGGGAGTTGAAGATTTATACAAGGGAATTGATGAAGACGTCTCTCAACTAAAAATATGAATAAAAGCATTTACTTCTGCATCCAAACCTGAAGTATTATGTTCGATTTTTCTTCCTTTTATATAAAAACCTATGAAAAAGGATTGAAGATTCTGAAATAATAATAGAGCCAGTTGTGATGTATCTGGTTTGACATATTGTTGGTGGAGTCCGCGTTGGGCCAAAAGAGAAGAAAAAAGAAAGAAAAAGAAAACAAGAAAATGTATCGGAAGGTACGTTACTGCATTTCAGGTTGGTTTTCTTATAATTTCTTAATTAATTAACAAATATACTCCGTTAAATAACGTGTGGGCCCTTTCTTCATTGTCATTGACTTATTCATTTTTAGTTTTTGAAATGGGATTAGGAGCTTATCTGAAACAATAATGTTACTTGTAGTTTATAGATCGGTGGTGCTATTCACACTTTTTTTTTTTTTTTTTTTTTTTTTTTTTTTTTTTGACCTTCAACACATTTTAAGTTGATTTATGTTATTTGATTTTCTTCAGTTCATTTGATCTAACAATCAAAAAATGAGAAGGATGTGTAGGAAATAAAATGAAGTGTGTATACTACCACCCTTTATACATATGTGGATGATCTTTGTTATTGTATGTAGGACTAACTTGTATTAAAGAGTACTACTCTATCTACAAATTATTAGTTCTTCTAATACTATTGTGCTAAGTCGTTACATTCAAACACTAAATGTCTCATGTGCCAATATACATATCAGGGTTTGTTTTTTTTTATTTTTTATTTTTTATTTTTTTGACAAGAAGCGGTAGAGTGGTATCATCACAAGTAAATACAGAGGTCACACCAAATGGGTACATTGCTCCACTGACTAATTAAGAAGTTGATTTGAAGTGAATATGCACAATCAAATAAATTAGAGTAAACCCCTATACAACTATCAAAACACAAATCCACAAATGCCACCAACACATATGTGTGACCAAAAAAAAAAAAAAACACTAGACGCAATTAGAATATCTTGTTGGTTAGGAGTCATAGTAATACAATAAAAGCTGTAGTATATTCAGAATATCTTATTAGGTAGGAGTCATAGTAATACAATGAAATCTATAGTATATTCAGAGGTGAACGAAGACACAATATCGCATCATTTGGAGGCCAATATTCCTTCCGTGTATCCCTCCCCTATATTTCTACATCTCTCATCCATGAATTATGGATGATTAATTCAATGAAAGATACATATGAATGTGATAGCTTGGGAACCAAATAAACACTTGTGACTTGTATATAATTTACGTGTGAATTAACAGGAAAGCATGTGAGTCACCTTTTGAGATATATGCATGAATGAATAGTAGGGTTTGCGTAATCATCATGGGTGGCTCAGTGGTTGAGATGAATTATAGGTCTGTATTCCACACGGTATATGTCATGAGTTTAATTTTTACTACTGATAAATTGCACGATGGTGGTAAAAGGAAAGCTAAAATGTCTATGTGAGTCTTTTCGATTTCCCGAAAATATGGATTGCCGTGACGAAACTATCAGCTGATCTATTTTATAAGAAAAAAAAAATAGTAGAGTTTGCGTGACAAGCTAGGTTCAGGTCTTGCATTTTTTTATTTTTTTGTCGGTGGCGGTAGCGCGCGGTTGAACGAGTCAGTGGCGCCTGCCTGCTGCGTCACGGGATCGTTGGTGTCACATTTTCAAGTATCTTTCACACAATTCTTCCACTCACTCTCCCCATTTATTTATTCCATGCCAATTACAATATATTTATACTGTATTAACACAATACTATTGTTATTATTTTTTTAGTAAAGTAAAAATATTATTCCACTCACTCTCCCCATTTATTTATTCCATGCCAATTACAATATATTTATACTATATTAATACAATACTATTGTTATTATTTTTTTAGTAAAGTAAAATTGTTAGTGGCTAAATATTTAATTAGTAGGGGAAAAAAAATTGGTAGAGATCAAACCTAGACTAGTACATAGGCATAATTATTTAATACTACTGCGATAAAATATTAACTGCAATATTAATTTGGGCCTTATAAAAGTCGAATTCCCTAACATAGCTTTGTGTTTAATCTAATAGCATATCACTTGTTTGGAAATGCTTTAAAATGATTGAAAATATTTTTGATGCAAGTGTTTTTGAATTTCAAAAGCACTTGAGGTACTTTCTTCAGGAAACATCAGTTATATACTTCTTGCATGAATCATTTCAAGTATTTTTCCAGAATGTAGTTGTATTTTACTAAAGATTGATTCTAAAAACACTTACATTGAAACTGTTTCTAGTCATTCTAAAAACACTTCTAAACAAACCGATAAGAGATTTGCCGTTTAAAACGTATGCGACATAGATATATAAAGGTTTTGCTATTGTCTTGGTTTTACCCTCATGCCACTAGGTCCCAAACTGTAGCCTCCAATTCCTCTCAATCCCTTATTTCAATGCAACTGTAAATGATAGATCAAGAAAACCGTGCGTTTCAAAATGATATTTTTGTTTTTTTTTGGTTTTTTGAGTTTGAATTTGCAAACATCGTTAAGGTCGTGTAGATTTTTGGATACAAGTTGTTTCGTTAATTGAGTGAAACAAATGCTATATGTTGAACCTATTATGTACATATAATCTTTTCTGAAAATATGATTTTAACCCTTGAACTCAAGTTTCTTTACATAAAACCAGATATAGTCTTTTTACTTGAATAAAAATCAATGACTAGGCTTCATATAAGCAAATTCATTAATTCTGTTTGACTTTACACATTTTGCATTTTCCAAATGCCTAAAATACCCCTAATTACAATTTTAATGTATACATTTAATTCTATGCAGATTTGAAGGGAGGGATTAATGAAAAAAATGTATTAATGTTTAAATTCAATGCGTATTAATATATCATAACAAATTGTATGTTAATGCTTCTGGAAAAAAATAAAAAAAATAAAAAAACATTAATGTTATACTTTCCCTTAGATTTCGTAATTATTTTCCAAATTTGCATAAAATTAGACGATTTCAATTTAATCTTGTCATTTTCTTACCAAATGGAAACTGAAAAGGAACTATGGAGTAATTTACGTAAAAACATAGGTAAATTATTTGGACATATGTGTTAGTAATAAAACACTCCCAGTATATGTAATAATACATGCAAAATAATTTACCTACAAAATAAAAAAAAATGTTATTTGATTCAATATTAATTTACCTACAAAATAAAAAATAAATGTTTTTTTGATTCAATATATCTACTACTTTTTGTTTATGAATTTCAATTTTCTTTTTTTTTTTAGAAACATAATGTACCTAAAATATAATTTACCTATTGTTTAATTCTTATAAGTAAATAATGTACTTATAATTTACATATTGTTTAATTCTTATAAAAAATTAATTTACTTATACATTACATATAAATATAGATAAATTATTTTTGACACGCATACATAATAACAAATCAAAATGGCTAATGTATGTAATAATCTGTGTAAAATAATTTACCAACAAAATAAAAGAATATTAATTGATTTTTGTTTTGTTTTTTTATCAAACAATATTATTTGATGCAAAATAGCTAATTATATAAAGGATCATTTTTTTCATACGAAAAATGTGACATCCCACATCGCCCAGGGAGTGATCCTTATATGTATATTCGTATCCCTACCTAGCACGAGGCCTTTTGGGAGCTCACTGGCTTCGGGTTCCATCGGAACTCAGAAGTTAAGCGAGTAGCGCGCGAGAGCATTCCCAGGATGGGTGACCCATTAGGAAGTTCTCGTGTGAGTTCCTAGAAACAAAACCGTGAGGGCGTGGTCGGGGCCCAAAGAGGACAATATCGTGCTACGGTGGTGGAGCGGGCCCGGGAAGTGGTCCCCCCCGGGTCGGGATGTGACAATTTGGTATCAGAGCCTAACCCTAGCCGTGGTGTGCTGACGAGGACGTTGGGCCCCTAAGGGGGGTGGATTGTGACATCCCACATCGCCCAGGGGAGTGATCCTTATATGCATATTCTCATCCCTACCTAGCACGAGGCCTTTGGGAGCTCACTGGCTTCGAGTTGCATCGGAACTCCGAAGTTAAGCAAGTAGCGCGCGAGAACATTCCCAGGATGAGTGACCCATTGGGAAGTTCTCTTGTGAGTTCCCAGAAACAAAACCGTGAGGGCATGGTCGGGGCCCAAAGCGGAAAATATCGTGCTACGGTGGTGGAGCGAGCCCGGGAACTGGTCCCCCCTCCGGGTCAGTGAGACAGCCCGTTCTGGACTTTTCGTACCGTAGGGGTGAAATGACTGCCCCTAATATGTTTGTTTCGTTGTGTGGTCATTTTTGGGCTTTGGTTGGTGGAGTTTGGACCACACACACACCACACTCATTTCCTCTCTTTCTGCCTTGTCCCGAGTCCCTCTCTCTCTCCCTTTCCTATCTTCTTGTACGGACAACACCCAAAACCCTTGAAATCTTCACAGATCGAGGAAACAAATTACACAGTTGTGCTCGTGAGGTCCTTCGGAGTTCAACCATACCCATTTCAGGTAAGGATACCTTCGTTTTCACGTCGAACTCGAGATCCCCGATTTTGGTCACTGTTCATGCACACGTTAATTCTTGTGTTTTTGGGAATTTCAAGCTTGTAGAAAGCTTGGTGAGGTCCTTAGGAGGCTCGGGGTGGTTCGTTTGAAGGTTTTGAACGTCGGAATCGTGAGTTGCAGGTTTGGTCGGAGTTGGTGGTGTTTTTCTGGCGAGATTCCGTGGGTTTTAGTGTTTGAAAGTGGTATGGATTTGTTCCTCTTGTTGTAAGCTTCATTTTGGTACCAATTTTGTGAAATTTGGTCGAAAAACGAGTGAGATATGAAGTTTTGAATTTTTTTCCCGATTTTCCGGCGCCGGCGAAGGTGCCGGAGTTTGGCCGGAGAAGATGACGGAATATTCCATCAGTTTGGACGGAATATTCCTAACGGTGTTAACGGAATCCGTTAGAGTTAACGGAATATTCCTGACGGCGTTAACTGATGCTGTCAGTATGCCAGGCACGTGCATGCGCGTGTGGCCGTGCCTTGGCCGGCGCGTGCGGTGTCGGAAAATTATTTTCAAAATATGGGGATGTTCGTGAGGTTGAGTAGATCACGTTGGTGTATTCATACACCCCATTTGAGCATTGTATGAGAAGTTATTTCGTATTGTTGGTTATGTGCTTTCAAATTTACGTATTTATAGTTGTTTCACATATAGGTGAGACTTATCCCAAGGACGAGCGCGGTCACTCAAGGCAAGGGGTTTACGACCCTTCTACATACCAGTGAGTGGGCTTTTGGTTTTCTATATATACCTATATACTTATGTTTTTCCCAGAAAGTGAAATGAAACGTTTATACGTTTATACGCCATACATTATGTTTGCCTATTTAAGTATGCATTATTAGTTGCATATATATATATATATATATATCTATATATATGTTGGTGCTGCGGACGCACAGGTAAGTGTCTGGTAAGTTATGATTTATGTTTATGTTTAGTAGTGATTTGAGATGCATAGAGAGCTCATAACCTGCACCCCTGGTGTTAATGCTCCCGCCCAGAGTTGGGCACAATCCTTCACGTGATGTTCACCTCCCGCACCACACGCTCATCTTAGATCCAAGTTAGGTGCACAGTCCTGTCGTACAGACCACTTTAGGTGGTTCCGACTCATAGGTGACCAGCGATTATTCGCCCAGTCTTCACGTGATCGTAGCACTTGAGCGTACTTATTATACACCCAGTCCTATCGTACAGACCACTTTAGGTGGTTCCGAATCGTGTGTAGGTATAGTCAGTGAGTTGGAGATTTGAGCTCTAGATTCAGCCGTACAGGTCACGTTAGGTGACTCCAGCTGATAGATTACATGGCATTGTTTGGCATTACCTGAGTACTTGCATTTTATTTCGAGGCATTTGGCATGGCATATTTCTAAGCATGACTTATATATATATATATATATATATATATATATATATATATTTTTTTTTTTTTTTCTGGGAAGTATACAGGTTTTACGGCGAGGGGTTAGAACTTTGTTTGTGAAATGGTTTTTGAAAAGCTTTGTTTTTGCCCACTCGCGCTTTCTGTTTTGCGCCCCTCCAGGTTCTAGTTTGGCTAGCACTTTTGGTGGCTCCCCAGAGGATTTTCCCGGCTTATCTGATAGATTATCACCAGTGTAGGACCACCTTTAGGTGTGTTTATTTAGTGTTGTTTCGCCCGGACTGCATTAGGTCTTCCGTGCTCTGAACTTTGTTTCTCACACTTACGCTTGCACATGTATGTTATTACTTTGTGTATAGCTAGGTTTTTATTTATTCGTACTTTTATTATTATTTATTAGCTTCCGCACTGTGCATATGGTTACGTCACTTCCACGTGACGCTCAGCATGCCCTGATCTTGGTCGGGGTGTGTCAGCCAGGATGTGACAAAAAATGTGCCTATAATTGTTTATGAATATGGGTAATTAATATATATTTAAATATATATATATGTTAATAATATTTATGAAACAAAAAAGGTAAAATTTCCATATGAGGTTAATTGCTAATCATAATTAGGGTGAGTAATAATATTTATTAACATAATATGGGTTTTGTGGCATAAGTTGTAAATATGTTGCAATAATTGGTTATATATATTTGTCTACATGGTAGTCTATTTGAAATTTGGGTTTTATTTGAATGTTTAATATTAGTTGAATTTTTGTTTGAAAAATAGAAGTTTTAAGGGTCTTTCTTTAAAGAACCGGCGTGAATGAACCTCGTTATGTGAATTATAATGCTAATGAACCGGCGTTGAAGAGTGTTGAACTTTTAGTGAAATGTGTATGAACCTCGTTATGTGAATTATAAATGCGAATGAACCTCCTTGTGTGAATTATAAATGAACCTGCGTTGAAGAGTTTTGAACTTTTTAGTATAAGTTTATTAAGTGAATGGACCTCGTTGTGAATTATAATGTTAATGAACCTATGTTGAAGAGTGGTGGACCTTTAGTGAGTTTATTATGTGAATTAACCTGTATGTGACACACCCCGACCGAGATCAGGGCGTGCTGGCCGTCACCCGAAGGTGACGTAACCATGTGCGCGTGCGGAAGCTAATAAGAAGGTAATATAAAAGTACGAATAAATAAAAACCTAATAGCATACAAAGTACTAGTGTATGTGAGACACAATTCAGAGCAATTCTACAACAGTCCAAAAGGAAAAGATACGATGTATTTACACCCGAAGGTGACCCTACAATGGTGAGTGTCTGTCAGAAATGCCGGGACGCCCTCTGGGATAAACCACTGAACTTGCTAGACCACTAGAACCTGGAGGGGCGCAAAAACAAAAGCGTGAGTGGGCAAAAACAAAGCTCTTTGAAAACTCTTTAGCAAAATACATTCTAACCCCTCGCCGTAAAACCTGTATACTTCCCAGAAAATGAACATATATACGTATGTATAGGTATGTCAATCATGCTCCACATATGCCATTTATGCTCACAATATGCCATTCATGCTTGAGAATATGACACAACAGAATCTCATAATCAAATGTAAATGCTCAAGCGTAATTCACATCAATCACATATAAACTGGCAGCCGGGAGTCACCTAACGTGACCTGTACGGCTGCATATAGAGCTCTAAACTCAACTCAATATCTGAATCTGCACACGAGTCGGAACCACCTAACGTGGTCTGTACGACAAGACTGGGTGTAGTATATATACGCTCTAGTGCTACGATCACGTGAAGACTATGCGAATAATCGCGGTCACCTACGAGTCGGAACCACCTAATGTGGTCTGTACGACAAGGCTTGCACCTAACTTGGATCCAAGACGAGCGTGTGGTGCGGGTGAACATCACGTGAAGGACTATGCCCTGGCCCTGGGCGGGAGCACTAACACCGGGGTGCAGATTATGAGCTCTCTAAACATCTCAAACTACCATTGCATAACAACATAAATACCACTTACCTGGCACTTACCTGTGCGTCCACAGCACCAAATACACATTTATAACTGTATGCCGTTACTAATGCATGTAATGATGCATAAGTATTAATAATAAAATGTATGGCATAAAACAATAACCTTTTCTATTTAATTTCTGGGAATATAAATGTATATAGGTATATACGGAAAACAAAAGCCCACTCACTGGTAATTAGAAGGGTCGTAGCCCCCCTGCCTCGAGTGTGTACGCTCGTCTTCGGAAAACGAATCACCTATACGCAACAAAGTTACGAAAATATTAATTTAAAAGCACCTAAGCAACTTCTCGTAATAACTTCTCATACATTGCTCAAATTGGACAATTGAATATACCAACGTGATCTACACAACCTCAGGATCACACCCATATTTTTAAAATAATTTTTGGACCACGCACGTGCCCCCACGCGCCTGAACAGTCACTGACCCACGCGCCCCCACGCGCAGTCACGTGCACTGCACACTGACGGTGTCAACAGACGCCGTCAGGAATATTCCGTTAACCTTAACTGACGCCGTTAACTGACGCCGTCACTGCCGTTAGGAATATTCCGTTAAACTTAACGGAATATTCTTCTTTCTTCTCCGGCCAGTCGCCGTCGCCGGCGCCGTCGCCGGAAAACTGGGAATTTTTCAAACCTTGTTTTCTCCTTCGTTTTTCAACCAAATTTCACGTTCTTTATACCAAAATGAAGCCTAGGACTAGTAGAACAACGTTAGACTAGTTTTAAGGCCTAAAAACCATGAAATCTCACCTGTCTTCAAGGTCAAAACTCGGCCAACTTTGCACAGGACGATCGTGACGTCCAAATTCACCCAACGAACCACTCCCAAGCTCCTTGGGACCTCACAAACACATCTACAAGCTTAGAAATTCCAAAAACACACTAGTTTAGGTTTGCATGAACAGTGCAATAATCGGACCTCGTTGAAACTACGTGAAAACGTTCGAATTCTTACCTGGAATTGGTATGGTTGTGTTCCTCACAACCTCACGAGTTCAATGGTGTAATTGGTTCCTGGATTGGTGAAGGTTTGAGTATATGTGTGTGTTGTCTGTGTGTAGAAGAAGAAGAAGAAGAGAGGAAATGGACTCGGGGAGAGAGAGAGAGAGAGAGAGAGAGAGAAGACAGAGTGAGGGAATGAGAGAGGGAATCCCGGGAAAGTGAGGGTGATGTGTGAGTGTGTGTGTGGTCCTACAACACAACACTACACAAAACTACACGTAAACGAATAGATTAGGGGTAAAATCGTAATTTCCAAATGTACATTTCAGGACGGGCTGTTACAACCTACCCTCCTTAATAGAATTTCGTCCCGAAATTCAAAATAACCACATAACCCCTAGTGATTGAAAAACAATCTAGGATACAAATCCCTCATTCGTTCTTCTGTCTCCCAAGTAGCTTCTTCAACCGAGTGATTCCTCCACAAGACTTTCACCAAATTCACCGTCTTGTTCCTCAGAACCTTCTCTTTCCAATCCAAGATCGTTAACGGTTCCTCGTCGTACGTCAAATCTGGATTTATCTCTAACGGTTGAGGAGGTATCACATGCAACGGATCGGCAACATAATGTCGGAGCATAGACACGTGAAAAACGTTATGCACTTTAGCCAACTCCGGAGGCAACTCCAACCTGTAAGCTACCTCACCAACTCGTTCTGTGACCGTGTACGGTCCAATGTACCTGGGACTCAACTTCCCTTTCTTTCCAAACCGCACAACACCTCTCCACGGTGAAAGCTTCAGAAATACCCAATCTCCGACCTTATACGTTCTGTCCGTAGCATGTCGATCTGCTAAACTTTTCTGCCTGTCCTGAGCTGCTTTCAGGTTAGACCTAATTACCTGAATATTTTGAGTAGTCTCCTCAACAATCTCCGGACCTACTAAGACTCTTTCGCCAACCTCTGACCAACACAACGGAGTGCGACAAGATCTACCATACAAGGCTTCAAATGGCGCCATGCCAATGCTCGTATGGAAACTGTTGTTGTAAGCAAATTCCATCAAATCCAACCGTTGGTGCCAAGCATCACTGAACTGTAACACTGATGCTCGCAGCATATCTTCCAAGGTCTGAATAGTTCTCTCGGATTGTCCGTCCGTCTGTGGATGATACGCCGTACTGTAAAGTAGTCTCGTACCCAAAGCTTCCTGAAAAGCTACCCAAAACTTCGATGTGAATCGTGGATCACGATCCGAGACAATACTTACAGGGACACCATGGTATTTTACAACCCTTGAGATAAACAATTCTGCTAACCGGCTCAAAGAATACTTCTCTCTCACTGGAATGAAATGTGCCGACTTAGTGAGCCGATCAACGATCACCCAAATGCCATCAAAGCCATTATGTGTACGCGGCAACTTGTACACAAAATCCATAGTGATATTTTCCCACTTCCACTCTGGAACGGGAAGCGGCTGCAACAATCCAAACGGCTTCTTTCTTTCTGCTTTAACCTGCTGACAAACAGCACAACTGCTCACATACTCAGCTATCTCCCTTTTTATACCCGGCCAATAGTAAAATGGTCGAATGGTATGATACATTTTAGTTGCCCCTGGGTGCATGGCATAAGCCGAGATATGTGCTTCATCGAGAATTTCCTTCTTCAAATCCACATTACTAGGCACGAACATTCTACCCTCTAACATCAACATGCCATCAGAATCACGAACTCTGAGGTCTCGCCTCCTTCCTTGATCTCGAGCTCGAATTAGTTCTTGAGTCTGTTTATCAGCTACTTGAGCTTCAAGCACCCGATCAACTAAGATTGGCCTAACTTGAAAATTAGCAAGTAACGCCACTTCTCGATCTTCTGCTTCTAACCTTACTCCCGTAGCACGCAAGTCTACCAAAAGAGGAATACGACTAGCGTACAACGCATTAATACGGCCATGTGACTTCCTGCTAAGTGCGTCGGCTACTACGTTCGCACGACCTGGGTGATAATCAATCGTGCAATCGTAATCGCTGAGCAACTCCAACCACCTCCGTTGACGAAGATTTAGTTCCTTCTGGGTGAAGAGATACTGAAGACTCTTGTGATCTGTGAAGATCCTACACTTCTCTCCGTAAAGATAATGTCTCCACAACTTCAACGCAAAGATGATAGCAGCCAACTCCAAATCATGTGTAGGGTAATTCGTCTCATGGGTTTTCAACTGCCGCGAAGCATAAGCAATCACCCTACCATGCTGCATCAATACACATCCCAGACCATTCAAGGAAGCATCACTATAAACCTCGAAATCACCACTATCGTCCGGAAGTGCCAAAACAGGTGCATTAGTAAGACAATGCTTCAACTGCTGGAAACTTTGCTCACACTTATCATTCCACTCAAACTTAACATCTTTCCTTGTTAACCTCGTCAGTGGCAAGGCAATCACCGAAAAATCCTTAACGAATCTCCGATAATATCCCGTCAAACCGATGAAACTTCTTACCTCAGTGACGGTTCGTGGTTGCTCCCAACTCTCCACAGCTGCAACCTTTTGAGGATCAACAAGAATACCTTGAGCAGAAATGATGTGCCCCAAAAATGCGACTTGATCTAACCAGAACTGGCACTTGCTAAACTTAGCATACAATTGGTGTTCCCTCAACCTCTTCAACACCAAAGTAAGATGTCGAACATGCTCTGCTTTGGACTTAGAATACACCAGAATATCGTCAATGAAGACAATAACAAATCTATCCAGGTAAGGCTGGAATACCCGGTTCATCAAATCCATAAAAGCTGCTGGTGCATTCGTCAATCCAAATGGCATAACTAGAAACTCATAATGACCGTAACGAGTCCTGAACGCCGTCTTAGGAACATCATCCCTACTAATCTTCAGCTGATAGTACCCAGACCTCAAGTCTATCTTAGAAAATACACAAGCACCTCTCAGTTGATCAAACAAATCGTCGATACGAGGCAATGGATAACGGTTTTTAATCGTCACCCGATTCAATTGTCTGTAGTCGATACACAGCCTCAAAGTCCCATCTTTCTTTCTCACAAACAACACTGGAGCTCCCCAAGGTGAAGTACTAGGCTGAATAAATCCCTTATCCACTAATTCCTGTAACTGCACTTTCAATTCCCTTAACTCAGCAGGAGCCATACGATAAGGAGTCAAAGAAATAGGATTGGTACCTGGAAGCAACTCAATATTGAACTCCACATCTCGATCTGGGGGTAAACCCGGTAAATCCTCAGGAAAAACATCAGGGAAGTGTCTAACCACTCTCACATCCTCAATTCTGCTAGGAACGGTCTCCTCTAGCACCACATGAGCTAGATACCCCTGACAACCTTTAGACAACATCTTTTTCGCTCGCAAAGCCGAAATAACGCCGTGTCTTACTCCGCTCTGCTCACCCACCAAAGTAACCTCAGGTAATCCAGGACGGTGAAACGTAACTACTTTCCCGTAACAATCAATGTTAGCACGATAGAAGTGCAACCAATTCGTGCCCAAAATCACATCAAAATCGACAATATCTAACGGGATAAGATCAGCGGGCATAACAACACCCTCTACTATCACTGGACATCCTGGGTACATACAATCTACAACACATCTCTCTCCTCTAGGCATAGCGAACTCTAAATCGTACCCTAGAGGTGTGGGGCGAGGTTGCGTTACTTGAGCAAATGTATGAGAAATAACGGAATGTGTAGCTCCACAATCAATTAAAACTCTAGCAAAATAACCAAGAATATTTAACGTACCCATTATCAAGTCCGGGTTGTTCTGAGCATCCTGCAGGGAAATATTGTGAATACGCCCCTGGCCCTGCTGTCGTCCTCCACGACCTCTGCTCGCATGAACACCGCGACCTTGAGCTCCACGCCCCTGACTGGGCTGACCCATCTGTCTCGAAGATCCTGCACTACTAGTGGCATTCTCACTCTGCTGATATTGTCCTCCTTGGTACCACTGAGAACCACCTGTAGGAGCTGGAGGATACGGCAAGTAGTTGCTGGGATACATGGGATAACCACCTTGTGAATACGGATCCTGGGGGTACTGATACGGTCCCGGGGCATAGGGAACAGCATCACCCTGATAGTGATAGGCACCACCTCTACCTGCTTGACCATAATTACTCGGACCCTGGATTTGCAGAATCGGTGCAGGTGGCGGCATAACGGTCTGCTGCGGCTTCTGCTGCTGACCCTGAGGACAATTCACCGCTCGATGTCCCATCTGTCCACACGTGAAACAACCACCGCTGCCACGTCTGCACTCGCCGAAATGTCGGTTATTACATCTATGGCAAAATGGAACTCGGTTTCGGCCACCATCACCTTGTCTCTGGCCTCGAGCACCTCCATAAAACCTACCTCCACGTCCTTGTCCAGAGGCACTGAAACCACCACTAGACGAACTTGAACTTGCACCACCCCTTTTGAAGTTCTGAGTTTGGCGAGGCCCCAGCGATGTTTGACCTTTTCCTTTGTCGTCTTTCTTCTGATTGCCGTTTTTCTCTTCGTCACTATCACTTGACATATTCTCTGAGTCCTCAACCCTCAATAGTATTTCATAGAACTCCTGGTAGGACTCACAGTGAGTAGTAGTCACCATAGAACGCCATTTCTTCTTAGTGCCCAAGCGAAAACGACGAAGCATCTCGGCCGGATTACCAGCGACATCAGGATAGTAACGAGACAAATCAGTGAACTTACGATAATACTCGTTAGCCGTCATCTTTCGCTGTTTCAACTCAGTGAATTCCTGTTTCTTACGGTCGATATACTCAGGGGGTACAAATCTCCTCTGAAACACATCCTTGAAAACATTCCAATCGGTTCTCTGAGCTGGAGTCAACCTACGAAGTTCTTGCTCCCACCAAGCTGCAGACTCCATCTCCAGAAACCATGACGTTGTCTCGACCCACCTTTCCATAGGAAGGTTCCCCTGGTTATGCAACACACGGAAAGTCTTCTCTATGTGTTCTAACCAACGTTCTGCGCCTTCATGACCCTCGTTACCTTTAAACTTATCCAACTTCAGGTTATACATAGTCTCCAGAGGAGTCCTCTGGGGAGGGCGCATCACTGTTTGAAGGGCTGTAGCAATCACTTCCCCCAACTGAGTAAGATCAGGGAAACTAGGCTCATCTGAGCGACGTGGTTCCCGACGAGGCGGCATGATTCTGACAGAAGACACCAACTATTAGAATACTCACAAAGACACAGGACTGCCAAACCTAGGCTCTGATACCAAGCTGACACACCCCGACCGAGATCAGGGCGTGCTGGCCGTCACCCGAAGGTGACGTAACCATGTGCGCGTGCGGAAGCTAATAAGAAGGTAATATAAAAGTACGAATAAATAAAAACCTAATAGCATACAAAGTACTAGTGTATGTGAGACACAATTCAGAGCAATTCTACAACAGTCCAAAAGGAAAAGATACGATGTATTTACACCCGAAGGTGACCCTACAATGGTGAGTGTCTGTCAGAAATGCCGGGACGCCCTCTGGGATAAACCACTGAACTTGCTAGACCACTAGAACCTGGAGGGGCGCAAAAACAAAAGCGTGAGTGGGCAAAAACAAAGCTCTTTGAAAACTCTTTAGCAAAATACATTCTAACCCCTCGCCGTAAAACCTGTATACTTCCCAGAAAATGAACATATATACGTATGTATAGGTATGTCAATCATGCTCCACATATGCCATTTATGCTCACAATATGCCATTCATGCTTGAGAATATGACACAACAGAATCTCATAATCAAATGTAAATGCTCAAGCGTAATTCACATCAATCACATATAAACTGGCAGCCGGGAGTCACCTAACGTGACCTGTACGGCTGCATATAGAGCTCTAAACTCAACTCAATATCTGAATCTGCACACGAGTCGGAACCACCTAACGTGGTCTGTACGACAAGACTGGGTGTAGTATATATACGCTCTAGTGCTACGATCACGTGAAGACTATGCGAATAATCGCGGTCACCTACGAGTCGGAACCACCTAATGTGGTCTGTACGACAAGGCTTGCACCTAACTTGGATCCAAGACGAGCGTGTGGTGCGGGTGAACATCACGTGAAGGACTATGCCCTGGCCCTGGGCGGGAGCACTAACACCGGGGTGCAGATTATGAGCTCTCTAAACATCTCAAACTACCATTGCATAACAACATAAATACCACTTACCTGGCACTTACCTGTGCGTCCACAGCACCAAATACACATTTATAACTGTATGCCGTTACTAATGCATGTAATGATGCATAAGTATTAATAATAAAATGTATGGCATAAAACAATAACCTTTTCTATTTAATTTCTGGGAATATAAATGTATATAGGTATATACGGAAAACAAAAGCCCACTCACTGGTAATTAGAAGGGTCGTAGCCCCCCTGCCTCGAGTGTGTACGCTCGTCTTCGGAAAACGAATCACCTATACGCAACAAAGTTACGAAAATATTAATTTAAAAGCACCTAAGCAACTTCTCGTAATAACTTCTCATACATTGCTCAAATTGGACAATTGAATATACCAACGTGATCTACACAACCTCAGGATCACACCCATATTTTTAAAATAATTTTTGGACCACGCACGCGCCCCCACGCGCCTGAACAGTCACTGACCCACGCGCCCCCACGCGCAGTCACGTGCACTGCACACTGACGGTGTCAACAGACGCCGTCAGGAATATTCCGTTAACCTTAACTGACGCCGTTAACTGACGCCGTCACTGCCGTTAGGAATATTCCGTTAAACTTAACGGAATATTCTTCTTTCTTCTCCGGCCAGTCGCCGTCGCCGGCGCCGTCGCCGGAAAACTGGGAATTTTTCAAACCTTGTTTTCTCCTTCGTTTTTCAACCAAATTTCACGTTCTTTATACCAAAATGAAGCCTAGGACTAGTAGAACAACGTTAGACTAGTTTTAAGGCCTAAAAACCATGAAATCTCACCTGTCTTCAAGGTCAAAACTCGGCCAACTTTGCACAGGACGATCGTGACGTCCAAATTCACCCAACGAACCACTCCCAAGCTCCTTGGGACCTCACAAACACATCTACAAGCTTAGAAATTCCAAAAACACACTAGTTTAGGTTTGCATGAACAGTGCAATAATCGGACCTCGTTGAAACTACGTGAAAACGTTCGAATTCTTACCTGGAATTGGTATGGTTGTGCTCCTCACAACCTCACGAGTTCAATGGTGTAATTGGTTCCTGGATTGGTGAAGGTTTGAGTATATGTGTGTGTTGTCTGTGTGTAGAAGAAGAAGAAGAAGAGAGGAAATGGACTCGGGGAGAGAGAGAGAGAGAGAGAGAGAGAGAAGACAGAGTGAGGGAATGAGGGAGGGAATCCCGGGAAAGTGAGGGTGATGTGTGAGTGTGTGTGTGGTCCTACAACACAACACTACACAAAACTACACGTAAACGAATAGATTAGGGGTAAAATCGTAATTTCCAAATGTACGTTTCGCGACGGGCTGTTACATATGGGTTCTAAAATCATGGTAGATCAAAACCCAAAACAGTTCAACCATTTACTACATGATTTTGTAGAAACACATTCTTAAGTGTATAAAATAGGAAAGTTTCTTTGTTGGATTGGAAGTAAACGGATCTAAATTGATAAGCAAAGCATTCATGATTAAACCTAATATTTAATTACGAAATTGGTCTTATATCTGATTAACTCTTATTATTTTTTAAAATAATACTCCATTTAATATTAAATATTGTTTTTCTTTTTAATGATTTTTATAGGATGGTGCTATCCATGCATCAATTTTTACTTCTCACATATCCTTTGTAAATTTTTGTCCTTTGATTTTCTTCAATTCATTCTATTTAATGGCCGAAATTTGAGAAAGATGTGTATGAGGTATAAAAAAAGTGTGCAAATAGTACCATTCTTTTTATGTTGGTTGACAAAATATGGCGCATTTTAACTATGGTATTAGAGTTGCTTTCCATCTCATAAAAACACCTTTTCCTGTCTCCCTCTTATTGGACTACATCTCACTCTTTGGTATAGCCTTTGAGTGCCAGTGTGGGATATACATCTGTTTTGCTTGCATGCCTACAACATTCCAACGTTAATAACACAAAATTCGAAAAACACTTTACTGCTTACATGCAAGGTTCTAAAAAACGTTAGTCGCTAGTCGGACAGCGGACTGGCGCCTAGCGCCTAGGTGGCTAGGCGGGTCTAGGCGGATTTAGATAAATTTCTTGTATATCTTGTAAATAAGTGCATATTGACACTTATAAAAATTAAACTTGTATGAAATTCATAGATAAGATAATAAAAGAATAACAAAATGCAAAAAGAATATCCAACAAGTCCAAAATTTAAAAACACATTAAGCATATATGCCATAGAACCATAGTGATGAGTATTGTAGGATGACACATGTACAATAAGTTCACAATTTAAAACCACATAAAATGCAAAATAGGAGGAAAATAAGGAAATATAGTAATGTAGATAGGATTTTTTTTTTAATTAAAAATAAAATAAAATAAAATAAAAAACCCTTCCTAACCGCCTCGCCCGCCTAGAGTCCAACTGATTTTTCCAATCGATTTGCAAGAAAACGGCTCGGGTCACCACCGTCCAATGCCTAGGCCGTTTTTTAGAACATTGCTTACATGTAAAAAGAATTATTTCTTATTTTATGCATACGTAATTTATAGCTAAGAAAGAATAACTCATCGAATGCCATGAACCAAGCAATGCTCTACCTAAGACCTAGATTCCACCATTACTTTTAGTCATATTTGTTGATACAACAATAAATTAATACAAAAGGTGAGAAAATAAATTGGTATCAAACTTGATATCTACTAGATTCAAACTTAAACCCTCTCATTTACAAATGAAGAGAAATACTACTAGATCGTAATACTAAATGACTTACTTTGGTGCTTTTAAGTTAACCAAAATCGATAGATTTTGTTAGATTAGGAGTTAGATTAACCACCGACGAGGTTTGAGCACACTTTGTCATGCAAGGATCCAACACATTTTCACCACTGTAGTAAAAGACCACTTTTAGTGAAAATAGTTCACTCAATACACTATAGCCTCATTTGTTGTAGAGGGTTGATTAACGTGATAACTCACTATATTCAAGATGCAATGAAGGAAGTTAATGAAAAAATTGCTCCAACTTGAAAATGAAAGAAGGATTATTGTTTAAGAAAACTTATTCATTACAATCCCCTAAAATGATAGAATTAGACAGAATAAATTTCCTTCACATCTAATTTCTTATCTCTTCAAACGAAAAATCATTCACCTTCAGTTTCAACATCCCTTCAATTTTCTAAGTTACCCAATCCAATCATACATAAGAGTATCTCCAATGGAGTCCCTAAATAGGGACAACCATCGTATAAAATGGGTATAAAACATATATAGGGACAAAATGAATCGAAAAGTGAGTCCCTAATGTATAGGCACTCACCGAATACATAGTGTATATCCTTACATATAGGTATTGTATAAGAACAACCTTGAGTAGAAAACGAGACCCACAATCTTAATTGTAGCTTTCAATGCTTTTAATTTTAATGCTTTTAATTAATTAAAAAAAGTTGACATAAGCAAAAAAATGCGCACCTAATCAAATTATCACGTAAAACCATAACAACTTCAAATTTAGGGATTCTACTATAAGAACCCCACCATTGTTGGCAATATTCCTTTAGGGACACAAAGATTCCCTTTTAAGTCCTTAAATAAGTATTCAAAAGTGGTGGTGGGAGTCCCTAAATAGGGACTTCCATTGAAGATGCTCTAAGGCCTATATATTCACATACCTTTAAATTTTTACTATTACTAAGGGGAGGGGGATAATTCGAAACTACTAAATTAATTTGGGAAAAGAAGCATTTAGAACCCGAGAAGCATGGGTATAAACCCAATACCCTGTCCACTAAATATGAGATAGTAAATAGGTCAATATTAACCATTGGGGTTTCCATTATTACTATCTTTTTTGTTGGCAAAAGGTTAAATAATCTCACATCCGTCGCAAAATTTGTAAGTGGCACTTCAAACTCTCAATACATCAGAGCCTGCAAACATCAATCCAACAAAAATACCTCATTCGGACATTGCCATAACTACCGTTTGTGAGCACAAGCATGCTGTTTGTAAGATCTCAGACTCAGAGCATTAGGACCTGCAAAAATCAAGAGACACAAACCCGATCCCATTTCTAAGGGTCCGTTTGAAACTAAACTCTACTTTTCCATGGTGAACGTCCCCCATTTCCTCAAATAGCCTGAGCCACATGTTCCGATGTACTAGATGCTTCTAGCCTGCAAGTACATATAATCAGTAACACAATCATCAGACGAGGACTTTTTGTTGCTCATATAGACCAAAAATAATTAGTACACAAAGTAAGCCACATATAGACCAACTGTACGTACGGTGTCCAAATGTTTAATAATGTACGTCATACTATACAACTGCTTAGAGTTGATCAGGTATAAAATGCAGCCTACTAAATATCAACCAGCATTTGATAACCATAGTTTTCGGATTCGGTGGATGAGATTATTGGCTTATATGCACAAAGGAAATATGGAAACCTTTCAGCTCCCACCCAAGGATTTTTTAATAATGAAGTTAGATCGAACATCAACGGTCAATTACTTCTGAGAGTATTTAGGATGAATGTGAAGCATAGAATCCATTGCTGTGATCCCAACCACATTCATGTTGACACAGTAGTTCAACGATAAAAGCCAAATCAGACAACAAAACTCCCAGTAGTTATAACTAGGTAAAACAACAATTATGAAGATGATAACCGCAACAATGTTAACGTTCCTGATCATGATAGATGAAGTCGATAACAGGATACTATGAAATATGGCCATTAGTCTAGGCACCAATCAATTATGTTACTATAGCAATGTCAAAATCATAATAAGACAGGAAAAGCATAAACTATAAGCAAAGAATTTCTACCTCTGAATTCCTTCTCCCACTTCCATCCTGAAAAAGCTCTCAATCTTCACAGGTGATCCGACTTCCTTAGACAGATTTTCTAAAAGTTTCTGCAGATAAGTTGTAAGACACGAGTCAGCAAATGCACAACATAGCTTGTACATGCAGGTACCATTTTACAAACGACAAGCAACTAAGATACTACAAGTACATCAAAATAAACCCAGCTAACAATTCCCTGACATTCCTCAAAAAGCAAGGAGGGTGAAGTTCAACAAATAGATATGAAGAAATTTGGGGTAGGCAAAGGCCTAACCTGATCTGACATACCACTGCTGTTTAGTATGTGTGCATGCATGAATGAAATATTTTGTATATGTATACATGGACTCATGCATTTATGTATGTAAATCAATGATGGATAACTGTTTTTCCATGGTATTTACAAGCATGATGTATGTGTACCTGGATTACAAAAAAACAACATGAATTTACACATTTTTGTATGTACTTTTATGAATACAACAGTTAGATTTCCATATATTCATACAAGTTTACACATTTTCCAGGCACAAGTTCTCATTAGATATTATCAACACAAAGAACTTAGAATGGGAGAAATAGAATCCTCTGCTGATCCTGTTGATCTTGATCTTGTTCTTATGTCTAAAACAATTCCAGTTTGAAGGTTAAGGGTTGAGGATTTTGGATTCAGAGTTGGAACATTTATGACATAAACACAAGAATACCAGAAAGATCAATAGGGGATCTGGACTAACAAAATGCACAGTGGGAAAACAAAATTCTTGTTATGTTTGAAACTCAAGTTTTACAAGGTGCAGTTAGTGTAATTCTTTTCTTCCTTTTCATTTACACACTTTTGCTTCATTCTTTACAATTCCAACGTTTTTTAGATAATAAATACATTTTATCTTATCATTGAAATTCTTTAGAGTATATCACTATATCTAACAAAATTTTAAAATAAAACAGTACAACAATTGTGCACCTTTATGGTTATGGTATCGCCCATAATAAACTTCTGCTCCATAAGGACAACTTCCTCATAGTACTTGCGCAAGCGACCTTCCACCATTTTCTCTATTGCCATTTGAGACTTCCCTGTACTTTCAGCCTGACATCAATAGAAAACAAATGTTATTACTACTGGCTAGTAGGTGGTTATTAGAAGCAGTAATTGGTATAAACACTTGCAATAAGAGAGTTTATTTCTTTTCTCTATATATACAGATGAAAGGGATCAGCACAATCATTGGTGAAACATCACCATCAACTGAGAATGAGGATCAAGCTGAGTGTGAACTGTGAAGTACAGTAAAAGAGCATACATGTTGATGTCCCCAAGACTACCTAATAAACTCTAGTACTGTGGTGAAGCGACATGTTTAGCCAATAATGAAATAGAAAGAAAGAGAATGGCTTCCACATTACCACTATGCTTAATTTCTCAACAAATCTGAAAAGTTACTTGTCAATAGCAAAATTTCTTTTTTGGTCAATAATGCTGCTTTGCAGTTGATGTCTCATACATAAAAAAATCTTTATGCTCTATTCGTAGCAAGAAATCATAAATATTTGTTTCGCGACCACGGTGTGCTGCTAATTTGGTGAAAAAGACCACTTAGCCACAAACATTTTGGAGTAATGATGCAAAGTTCAATTGAAAAAAGTTAAATTTCGCAAAAATTTCCATTAGCGGTAATGTTTGGTGTCCCTTCTAGCTTTGACAAAATGCATCTATATTTTCTGGTTTACAAAATAAATATCAAATTATCAAAGCTTCTGTTATGCTCATTTCAGGAGAAAATTGTTTTTGAACCTCAGTAATTGATAACTCAATGGATAGCGAACTACCAGCATTAAGTTGATCCAAAAAGATGGATTTTCGGTGATTTCTTACCCACTGTAGGAATTAGTAATCCCAAAAATGGTGACCCATAAAAACATGAAATCAAGAAGTTCAAGGAAGTTATTAGATGGCTAAAAGTATTACACAACTAACCTGATGTTACAAAAGGACAATTGATAGATAGAATTGAATGACAAAAATTCATTAAATTAGAATCCTACATCGTGTTATAAACAAATAGAAAGGCGATATCTACATGTAATTAGATAAATTTAGACTTGCTTGACAGAGATCACCATTCAATTCATGTTTACAATATTGCTAAGAGGAGGGTATATTAAAGAAAACGTGATATCACTAAGTACCTGAGACTTAAGAATTTCACGCTCACTTTCTAATGCATCAGAAGAAACGAGTTCCTTTGTTAAGAACAAAGGCTTCGCTGCCACCACATGCATTGCCAATTGTGAACCAATGCGCTGGATAGGATCCAATTGAGTAATTTTGTCCTCTACTGCAAGAGATAAAACTCCAGCAATACGACCTAAACCTGGAAATAGATAAAACATGACAACAAAGTGAAAAATGCTTTTCAACTCAGATATTTTTAGTCCTGCATCAAGATAGTATCTGAATGACTGGAACACATAGCATTTAAAGTCAATATTTTGCGTGCAGGTAAACACTTACCTGGTTGAGGACTTGTATGGAGGTAGGTAGAAACAACACCATGTGAAGATGTAGACATCACAATACCCCTTCTAAGTTTAACGTTTTCCCCCATTACTGCAGCTACTTCTGTAATTGCATTCTGAACAGTTGTTTCTCCACTAACTTTTGGATGTCCAAGATCTAACTTCAAGTCCTGGTAGGGATTGAACGACTTAAGAACAAGTTTCCAGGAATCCAATTCCAGTTAAAGTTGTAAAGAGGGATTGGAAATTAATTCAATTCAACTAATAGGTTTACTATAAGTTAACAAATATAATTTACTTCGGAAAATTATTAAGATCTCCGATTTCGATAATTGCATATTTAACTTACAACAAGCATAGAGTGCATTGCTATGGCTATAACTAGGTTTTATCAATACTTCGGGGTATATATAACAGTCGCCATTTTTCCTACTTTAAGGACAACTTTTCTCATTTCAGCCTTTTCTTTTGAAAAGAATCAAACTTTTTTATTCAACACAAAATGAATAAGATGCATCGAGCAGTGGAGAACGAATACACCAGAAATAGAAATATTATATCTCAGGTCTATTACAAAGATTAAGAGCAACCATAAATCAAGGTAAATGAACCATTATGGTTTCCACTCACTAAATCAAAGATCAGTGCATGATAATGTTCTTAAAAAGACTCATCATGTTAGTGGCAGAGCAATCATAATAACATTGAAGACTAGGAAATTGCATATTGATTCTAGACCAACATATGAAAAGTTGAAAACAATAACACTACTAATAAAGCAATGCAAAATGCTTACCTCCAAATCCTTGGAGGCAATGTTTAAGACCCCAGAAACCAGTTGAGAAGAACATTCAACCAGCAACGCTTTCTTTGCTAAAGCTAAGGCCTATAAGAACGGTAGAATCGATTATTTATGAGCTCCAACGTCTAGCAAATTTGTGATATATTCAAAATGAAAGACGATAAGAATGGAGTGTAAATGTTCGAGGAAAAAACCAATGGAAATTACTTTATTTCTTATGAAAACAAAAACCATTGGTGAGAATGGTCCTAAATGAAAGTACGCAACCATATACTTACAATAACAACTAATCAAATAGAACTCAAAAACTATGGAGGAATCATATCAGTCACACTAACCAAGTATTGAAAGATATCATTTCGAGCAACAAAGTCAGTCTCACAGTTAAGTTCAATAACAGCAGCCTTGTTCTCATTCTGAGCCAGTGCCAACAAGCCCTCGGCAGCCATCCGAGATGACTTTTTCGACGCCAAAACCTTCCCTCTCCTCCTCAATTCCTTCTGAGCAGCCTCTGCATTTCAATAAAGAAACCAACTTTAATAAGGATTAAAAAAAATACACAGATAACCGATTCAAATTAGCATAAACAAAAATGGGGAGAAAGGGGTTCTGACCAATGTCCCAATTGCTATCAATGAGAGCAGCCTTAACGTCTTTGATCGGCGCACTGGTTCGCTCCCTCAGCTGCTTAATGAGACTCATTTGATCAGCAGAAGAAGCTTCCACGCTGAAACCTCTAAGAAAGAGAGCAGACCCACATCGGGTACTGGCAAATTTCGGAGGAAATGAGGCCGGAATCTCCGCGGCGCGGGCAAATGAAGCCCTTTTGCTCGAAACCCAGGTAGAAAACCCCCGCCCATTAGCAGCAGAAGAAGCAGCGGAAGCTGTGGAAGAAGTATAGCTAGTGTTCGGCAGCACCCTGCTACACAGGATTGAACCCAGAGAACGCTTTGCACCTCCACGAAAAGCCATGAAAATAGTCTCTCCCCTTCACTCTAATCTAAAATTCAAAATTCAATCAGAAAATTGTCATACAACGGAAAATTCAAACTTTCTGAGATATTTTCCGTGAGATTTTCTGAGGAAACAAACAGAGAAAAGATAGAAGAACTGAAGCGAAAACTGACCTGACTAACGAAAGAAGGTGCGAACTCTGTTGCTACTGAAACAACTGCAGTTCAAAACGGTGATACAAAAGTTTGCGATGCAAAGTCTGCAGATACTCGCTGGGTTTTAGAGGCACCTCCATAGTGGGTCGGGTTTCCACCCGAATTTGATTCAAGTTTTCAAATTACTTTTGCCTTTTTTTCGAGTACAACCATATATTTACTGTATTATAAAACCAGCCCCTACTTCTATGGTTATGAGCGATACACCTCGGTTAATTAATTTTCTCTACTTCTCCCTCTTTGAGCATTAGTTTAGGTCATGATTCCAACACTTATTTCTTTGATATTTTTCTTATTGCCTCACTTTGCTGCGAATATTAGACTAATCGGAATTAAGTCAATTAAGTTTTTAATTTTAATGCTCGAAAATTTATTAATCATAAAAGTATCATAGTGGACAAGTAGTAAATCGTTCCACCTTAGATTACTAAGATTTATTGAATTCTAACACCTAACTTAATTTAAATTGCAATTGTTAACATTAAACAATGATTGATAATTTGAGAAAAAACCAGGAAGCAAAATTTAAAATAAGAAGTAGATCGGATTAGTAAAATGATCAAGAGTTATGGGGAAAAAAAAGAAGATATTTTGTGCTATTATAAGATAGCTTAGCAACGACGTTTGTTGGAGGTGACTCATAACAAGGATTTTTGTAGACGATTATCAAAGGATTTTTGCCGATGAATCAGATTACTAAAAACAATAACAAGCTATAATGATTCATCAAATTTCAATGAGGAAATCAATCATGATGAGTAATGATCGTCAGTAGGCATTGAGAAGCGGCACAGCGGGCAGAACCGGCTTTTCTCCAACCACTCGACAATGCACTCCTCGTGGTAAAAATGCAAACACGGCATACCAAGTGCTTCGGAACCAACCACAATCTCCGCCAGACAAATCGAGCAACAAACCCCCTGCGACGAGGCTTCCACTTTCACCCTCTCTAACTTCTCAATCGAAGATTTACTCGCCGGCACGAACGCAGGCTGCACATCAACCGGCGGCTCGTCGTCAACCGCATCAATGCTGATGGATGCCTCCATGTGCACAAGTACAGGGTTGGTGCGACCTTGATCAGCACCATTGATAACAACAAAACTCCTATCTCTTGCAACAGCACGCGCATCCCGTAATATAGTAGCCGCGGCAGATAAAAGATTCCCAGAACGGACATGGATCAGTTTGGATAGCTCCTGAGTTATGGTATCCAAAGTCCTTTTTGTGGCATTGTCCCCCATCAAAAGGTCAATCTCAAGTTTTTCCTCGTACTCGACGACGTCGGTGGTTTGTCCCATTTGATCATCTTCTAGTAACATTACTTTGTAGTGGTCCTCCAACTCCTCCTCATCCTCTAAATCCCTAGGCAGCACCATTACTGTAACGGTGGCCTTGATATCAAGCCACAACTTGGAATATTTCTCCGATTTTGGTAACTTCAAAACGTCGAGTAGTCGTGTTTCGCAGTAGGTGGTATCGACCACCACATCCCAGAACTCATCACTTTGGCCCTCCACAGTGTCCATGTTATGTGGTATATGTGATAGGGTTTCTAAGTTTTGAAATTGGAAGCAAAAGTCTAAACAAGCTAGGATGTTCAGTGGGTATAAATAGCAATCAAGGGGTTTCCTAATTGGTTTAGGATTTGGAGTCTTGCCGACTAAGAACTAGGGTTAGGGTTTTATGTAAAATGTGGATTTGGGTTTCCTACTTGCTTTAGGAGAATGATACTTGGTTCGCAAGAAAGATAATTAAGCGAGACAAAAATGTACAACCCTACCTTGCCTACTAGTATTTGGAAACCCTAGCTTGCCGCTTTTACTAATTATATATATACATACTACTAGACTTTCTAACTCTCATAAATTCTTACCTTCCAGTTTCTTCTCTTTCAAATTCTCTATATCTTCACATCCAACTAGCTTTCAGAAAACCCTAGTTCTTTTTTCTTGATCTAGTCGAGTAGAATTCAACTAGCTTTCAGAAAACCCTAGTTCTTTTTTCTTCATCTAGTCCAGGAGAATTCGAAAGCACATACTGACCTACAATGATTCATTCAAATCTTCTTCAAGAAAAGACGACGATGTTCATCAAGAAGTTGAGCAAGTTCCGGTGCTCCAACAAAAGCTATATAGCTTTAAGCAAGTCCGAGAAGCCCAAGAAAGGTTATGTACCCTTGTCCGTGGGAGAAGAACGAAAGAAATATCAAGTTCCTCTGAAGTATCTCTCGGACCCAATTATCCAACAACTCATCAAGAAGTCACAACCGGATGTGTTCGATGCGAAGATTAGCGGGCCACTGGAGATTGCATGTACGACCGACACCTTTGATCAGTTGCTCAAAATCTTCAAGGAGTACTAAAATCACATGCATGCACGCACTGTTTTCTGTTGATGACTTTTCTTAGCGGGTCTTGGCTTCGTCCACCCGCTTGTATCTAGTTATTTTATTAATTTTAATGATATAAGGTGGAGAGGGGACGGGCGGGGGGTTTCTGGGTGTAATGGTCCTCACCCTTTCAGGGGAGGGTAGGTGCCTCACACGCGATCATTGCCGAAGAGCTAATCTCGCCTAATCCTTCTCTATTGCTTAAAAAAAAAATTCACAAGTATGTATTCAAGTTCTAATTAAAATTCAGAAAAGAAAAAAACTATTACGTTGGCATGTATAGAATTTGAGATTTTATTGAATTCAGTCGTAGTACAGTTAATCCTGACGCATATATATATATATATATATAGAATGCATGTTGTTCAGAACGCCAGCAATGGCTAGAATGGTTGGTTCTCATGCTGAAGTTTTTGGAACATATCTGTGAAACATTGATTTGGGATTGAGTTGCACCAACATGGCAGACAACAACGACAGTTCAACCGGAGGAGCGGTGGCGGCACCACGAGTGCTTTGGCAACGGTGATGGTGCTTATAGTTTTCGGGGTTTTGTATAAGTAGGTTAACATTGTTTTTATTTTATTTTATGATTTCTTTCTATAATATTAATCCCAGATTAATACATGTATTTAAACAAAGTGAAAAAAACTATAAAAACATACAAAATTATATTTAAACTTGAGTACTTTTTTTGTATTTTCACATAATCGATATTTAAATTCCGTACGGTAATTTTCACTACAGTTATCGTTACTTCTATTACACTATTGCTCGAGATGACACAACCCTATTTCTCCCAAACAAATATTTTTTTATATAAAGCCTTAGACGTAGCAAGAGCATCTCCTTTTGCCTTCACCCAGTAAAACTGGGTACCTAGTATACTGTTTTTGAACAACTTTCATGACACAAATATACCGACACATAGCGTTTCGTATCAATAAAACAAAGATACGTGGATAAAAACACTCACATTTTTTATTTCATTAGAACAAGACTCTACACATGGCGTTTCGTGTTGATAAAACAAAGATAGAGGCATCAAAATCACACATTTGGCAAAAGGATTATCAAATCATTTTCGTTTATATCAAGTTGTATCTTCGAACCCTATCATGTTCAGGTTCGTTTTTGTTCGACACACCACATTGTAGATTTGGTGGATTCGCGTTCAGTAATATTAACATTTCTTCAAGATGACCAAAAAAGTCTCCAAATTATGAGTAGCCACCGACTGATCTACAGGGCCCATTGCCGTTAACAAGATATGAAAAACGAAATCTAAAAATGCAACATTTATCGACGGAAAAAATGGAACGTTTATCGACAGAACTCGGGGCTTCCCGATTTTCCTTTCAAAGTTCCAAGGTACAGATAATTTTACTTCAACTCTGTACAATTGCGGAATTTACAATATTGTACATCATGACAAGAATGAAGTTATCACTACCCAATAGTGACGTTAGGACGAAAGGCCGTTTGCCATGAAAGAAATTACCACAACAGATCTGTAACAAACCAAAGAGTTTCAGCACATCACTTCCCGTGCCTTTGCCTCTACTACCAACCGATCTGTCACAAACCAAAAGAACGAAACTCACCACATTAAAAGGAGGTGGATGTACCACAAGTGACCGAAACTCTACGCACATCACTTCCGATGCCTTCGCTTTTGTTCAGCTCTTTGCCTTTTCTCATCCTCCCATTCATACATCCTGGGACATAGTTAAGGTGTTCTACTATCCGATACACGATTGCATAACTCAAAACAGAATGGCGAAAAATATATGCATATCTTGATAATCATAAATCAGTGTCACGATGATACATGTATTCGTGAATGTATGTTCTCAGCATTTAGCAATTATCTATTATATGCAGAATGACATGAAACATTGACATTAAGGATACGGGTCAGTGTCACGACGAGCCATTTTGCTGGGTACTTCTTTACCATGAATCCTCGGACTTGGTTCCTCCAAGTAACCTGACCGCTGGACAATGGGTCCTTTTCGGTCTCCCCTATCCCTTCCATCGTATGACTGGGACAAACTAATTGAAAGAGGAGGTGGAGGGGGAACTGGTGAATACTCACCTGCTTCCCCGGAAGGCAGATGCTCTCTTTTAAGTTTCCGCCTCTTAGAAGCCGCAGTTGCATCTGTATCCTCCTTCAAGAGGGTTGCTTTCTCCCTCTCTCTCTCCCTCTCCCGTTCCCGCTCCTCTACCTATACAGAAAAGAGTAAAGCATAAACATAAAAAATCACACCTCATGTACAATGAAACTAATGAGAATTCCATTTGTAGTTTGAACCAACTGCGTGCCTCAGGTACACTCAACTGTTCTAAGTATTGAATCATGAAAAACTTGAGATGTTGAGAAATTAGGAGCGGACATGGAATGCCAAAAAAATGCCTAACTAATAACTGATAATGGACCTATTAAATTGACAAACTAAAAAAACAGCAAGTTCTCAATGAACAAACGCATGCTTATGTGGCCCTAAAATCTATACTTGAAGAGTAGAGGCATGTAAAGTACTAAAAATTACATAGCACTTGGCGTGATAGTGAAGCTACTAAAACTGATAGTCGCACATAATGGTAAATGTGGTATAACACAAGGAAAGTGAACTGTGATTGCGAAAAACAAGGCCTTTTGACCAACTATGATAAATATAGGGGACAAAAGCACATGTCTCGACAATTACATCGAGATATTACTAATTACACTTATTTTAGGCATCAATTTAACATATGGTGTTATAATCAGAACGGAAAGAGTCAATAATGACTGAATATGGAACCACTTATTCTGATATATTGTAAGAAGTGCCTCAAATGAAACTAAAAACAACTAGCATATCGGGGCATACCTTTATTGACAGCCCCTCACGATCTTCGCGCTTTCTTTCTCGAAAATCATCTTCTCTTCTACGTTTTGAATCATCTTGAGAAATTAAGGAATTATCTTCAGATCGTCTACGGTCCTTCTCATCATGCCTCGGGGAAAGCCTCTGAGTATGCCTTGTAGTTCCAAACCTTCTATCTTCATCTTCATCTCTTTTAGCAGAACTAACAGAATGTGGAAGCATGTGAGGAGGTAAGGGTGGTGGCGGAGGTAAGCTTTGTCCATGATATCGATCATCAACATGAGATTTTTCCGCTGATACATCATTGTACCTTACTTTACCTCTGTCATCCTTAGATTTGTCAGGAAGTCTATCCAAATTCCTATCCATACCCCTCTCCTGAAGTTTCTCTACTGAACGCTCCCTTCCATGTCTCTCCATTGACCTGTCCCTGGATCTCTCATTCAAATCATCTCCACGCGACTTTTCAGGACGCTCCAATCTTTCCCTATAATCCTTTTCATGTCTTTCATTGCCCTTATCTTTGGACCGGTCAGAAGGCTTATCAGTGGCCTTGTGAACACTTTGATGATCAGTACCTGAATTTTCAGGATCCAACAGTCGAGCATCAACAGACCTCTCTCGGTCTGACACTCGAGCTTCGCCCTCAAAATCTCTCACTTCAGTTGTCCCTTTCCGCCGTTTGCTCTGTCTGTCAGTTTCTTCAGGACTGGTTCTCTTTTGCAGCTTATCACTAGATTTTGCAGCAGCAGCAGAATTATCATGCCTAGGAGAGTGGACAAGTCGAGAAGAATGGGGCCTTGGTGCATCAGAATTTTCACCACCATCTTCCTTCGGAGCAGAAATCCTTGTATTCGAAGATTTTGCAGCTGTAACCTCCACCTTTGATTCAGTACCATGAATGTCAGTCCTCGCAAATGAAGCTGAACCTTTAGCTGACGCTGAATCTGTGTTACCATTTACTGTGGCGGAAGAGGAAACATTTGAAGTCCCAGCTGATGCATGGGACGGAATATCTCTGTCACTCATACTAGAAGTTCTGCCAATTGCTTTTCCAGATCTACTATCATCTTTTGCAACATCTTGTTTCAGCGGCTTAGTAAGTGATCCAGTAGGAACTGACCGTTTTGCTTGAGCTCTCAACTGTCAACAAAAGAAAATAAAATTTAAGGAAAAAAAAAAAAGAACAGTGAGATAATAAGAAAAATATCAGTGAAATAATTGCTGGAAATATAACCTAAAGCTCAAAGAGGGAGAAGTAGAGAAAATGATTCAATCAAGGTATAACACTCATGACTAATAAATAAAATTATGCATTTAGCTCTTATCATTTGGCCATGAAATCTACATACCAAATCCGTGAACACCAGGGTGCAGGAAGTAGGAAAGTTTTACGACTCAACAATATGCACACCAGGCTTGGAAATAAAATCTTCAGTACCACATGGGTCAACATTCATTACAAACTCAAGCAAGTGAAAGGATACAGCTTGATTGCAGATGTTCCAATAATCTATATACAAGCAGACCACAGATCATTTTTTTTTTTGTCAATAGTTAGGGGGTAAGGGGAAAGGGGAAGGGGAACCTAGAACCAGGGTGAGAAGGGCCACAAGGGTGCTAGATTTTCACTATAGCACTAGCCCTCCTCAGATATATTATATGGTTCAAACATATGAACTTTGCTGGTTGCATCTAAATTTAACCCTGAAGTAGTGCAGAAGTATCAGCTTCACCACATCCCCACAAACTTGCGTGGGGTGATTTCAGACATGAGTGTCTAGCAAGTTCCTTAAATGTCGTTCATTTCCCTTGCCAACAACAACAACAAAGCCTTATTCCATTTAGTAGGGTCGGCTGTATGAATCCTAGAACGTAACTGCACTCGGTTTTGTGCCAAGTCTTCCGTTTGATCCAAGTACTCCAAGTCTTTTCTAGTCTCTCTTTCCTAAGTCTTCCTAGGTCTTCCTCTACCCCTGTGACCTTGAGCCTCTGTCTCGTAATTGCCATATTCTAACCAGAGTGTCTGTAGGTCTTCATTTCACATATCCAAACCAACTTAGCCAATTTTCTCTCATCTTATCTTCAATTTCGGCTATTCCTACTTTACCTTGGATATCCCCATTCCTAATCCTATCCTTTCGCGTTCATCTCCCTTACCAATATGAAAAATTCCCACATATTTACTACATTAATATCTTTGATTGATTTAGCAAACATGATGCAAATGATGGCAAGGAGCACTAAACGAAGGAAATGAAATATAATAAATTTTAAATTCCTGTCTCCTACCCATCCACGGTGCAAAATGCATTTTGCCACCACAACCCTTAATTTCTTCCACTAGACAAACATTCATCTTGCACTGACCTAAAACTGGTCATCACAATGCTGATTAGACTACAGCATGAATGTGACCAATATCCCCAATCATACAATAGTTAAAGAAAGAATTTTTTTTTATGGGCCAACATAATACCTCAGATTCTGTAGAGTTCTTTGGTGCAGCTTTTCCCATGTTTTCATCTGAGGCTTTATTCGAGAATTCATTCACTTGTTTTTTATTTTCAATAGATCTTGCCGTTGCAGGTTGGAAAGCAGCTGAGGTTATTGATGGCTTCGCATCTGACCCATTCACCGATGAGCTAGCTTTAAGTTTTACATGCCCTTGATCAGATTTTGCAGTTGGGCTACTTTCACCTCTTTCCAACCTCCCATCTACAAGTTTTCTTTTTAGAGTCGGGTCTTTGCCTGAGTTCGTTGAATCCGAGTGTTGGGAGGGTACAGCTCCAACTCTTCCTCCCATAGGTTCACCCTGTGCAGCTATTGAATTACCAGCAGAAGACTTTGACCCATTTTGTCCATTCTTTAAATCAAGATGTCCGTTACCAAATTCCTCATCTGAAACCCATGAAGGCTGCAAATGGGAAACATAAAATTATTAAGATTCGTTAATATATAACCTGAAAACCATGCCTCCAAAAATTCACACAAACCTTTTTAGCAGCAAGAGAGGCACAGACACCTGTTGCCAGCACCTTGAGGTCCTCTCTCTCGTCACCCTTTATCTTGGAAACCTGCAAGGAAGGTGGCAAAAATTAGAGACACAATGATGCCACTGCAACAAAAACCAAATCAAATGACTATTTGAAATCTCTTACCCGTTTTTCAAGATTAATCCCAGTTTTTCGAGTAACTGGAAAAACACTAGATATTTTTGTCAACATTATGAGTGCATTTCGAATTTCCATGTACTCGGTTGATTCCAGACATTGAATCAATAACTTTGTAATCCTTTGACTCCATTTCCAGTGAACCTATAACAAAATTGAAAAACAAGGACATCAGAAAAAAATGCAACCATAGAATACTTTAAGGTACAAGATAAATTACGAACTTGAACTTGACTTTTAGAAAGGTTCAAGTTCAAACTAGAATCTCAGAGTATATATGGATAAAACAGACATTATGCACAATCAAAAAATGAACAGGAACTACTTGGAAGGACAAGAGTTAGCAAAAACCTTTAAAGGAAACTCAGAATCTCCACTTTAAGACCAAAAGTAATCATTCTCTGCTTAGTGACTTTTGTGGCATAGGGAATTTTTTTTTTTTTACCTTTTTTCTATTTGGGGAAATATAGCCCAAGTAAATTTTAGACATAAAAAAGACCTGGACTCACCTTGATGAACTGGCCATAAGTAACTCTCTGGCTATTTGGATATCTATAATATACAGCAAAGCCTGGCATGTTTCCACATTCGCGTTCATAAATAGATTCGTCGCTCTGGAAGACAAAACCAGGATCAGCAAGACAAAAAATAAATTGGAGAAAGAATATGGCAGTTTCTGGTGCCTGAGTACACCCTCTTATATGTTCATGAATTGTATGATCAGTGTCACCAAATCAAAATACAAAGAACAAAAACATAAAATTGTCTATCACCTTCCAATAGTAAGCAATCCTCAACGTCTCACAGAGAAACTTCCCAAGTCTACCTACTTCATATTCAGTACAGCAGCATATCATAGGCTGCAAGGTTTTACAGATGAGAACATCAATGTGGTTGACTGTGTTAAAAAATGGTGTCCCAAGGGAATGAAGAGTGTGCACAAACATGGCACAATACACAGCATCTGGCATACTGAAAGTACAGCGTGGAAATATACAACGCTGAAGGAACTCCATGTTGATCTTCAAAGTATCAGGGCAAGAACTCAACCATTTGTCCTTCTCCCGAGATAAGCGTTTACGAACAGATGCGACGTTTTCTTCATGCTTACGGAGTTCGCTAGTCAGGCGATCTAGGGATTCTTGAATTCTTTCTTTTTCTTTCTTCCGTTTGGTTATTGCTGAACTTGAATTATCAGAAATCTCTTCCAGAGCTTTAAGAGCAGCATGCTGCTTTGCAATTTCAGCCTCATAACAATTTCTAGGGACATAAAGATCATAGAGCGTGAGCCCCCAAAATGTAGTATAGAGATCAGGTGACAGGCTATTCCAGGATTTTGAAGGCAGCATCCTTTCAGCAGTACTAAGAAGATCCGACCACCTGCTTGCAATTATATAAATATAGCATAGAAACACAAATCAGTTAGGAAAAACAAGGGAATTCCTCCTGTCTGCAAAAATAACTAGATGACAATAATCTTTTACGTCAAGATGAGTGCAAATGCAATAAATAAAACAACAGAAAGCACACTAAAAAGTTTACGTTATAGGCTTCCATGGAGACCCAAGATCCAGAACCACATTTCCAGAATGCTCTGTAGCTTCAGACTCTGAACTTGCAGACGTGATACTTTGAGTGTCAATATTGTCTAGAGGCCAGAAGACATCAGAACTCCCTTGGCACTTGAAGAGCCTCATTACAGGGCGATAAATTAAGAAAGCAACCTATGTCATGGAGAAAATAGTGAAAACCATGTATAGGTAAAAGATTTATGCTATTGTAGAAACTGTAATTAAAAAATCAACACTTAATTGTAAATAGATTCAAAGATTACGATTATGAAATTTACAAACCAAGCACTCTGATTATATACAGATCAAAGAACATAAATCGAGAGAGAGAGAGAGAGACAGACAGACAGACAGTCAGACCGACCTCTGGATCAAGATGGTATTTGTGAACAAGATCATCAAGCGAAGGAATTAGCTGAGCATAAGCCGATGCCGGTGTCACAGCACTGCAAAGAAATTCCACAAATTGAAGGAGGGTTCCATGACATCTATCAAACTGTTCACTAACCATCTTGATGTACGGTGCATTTGCCTCTATTATGACCCTGCAGTTAATATAAATAAATAAATAAACTGTCAGGTATCTAACTTACCATGCGTTAAATAAAAAAGTGTTCATATGGCGCATGCACAAAATTAGAACTGTCATGCCAAACCCAAATGAGAGGTGTTTTATCAAGATGTTAGAGCCATTGGTCTAACTGCACAATGACCAACCCAGAATCAACTTCAAGATACCTTACCACCAATAATATTTGGTATCAAGAAAAACTAATGCTTCTTGAAAAGATTGTCATTTAGTATTATAATGCAGGAAAAAAAAAAAAAGAAGCAAGCAAATAAGCTCTTCAGCCTTACACAGAACGATGCTGAGCAAGAAGTATTAGAAGGGGGATTGCCAACTTGGATTCATCCTTTGGTAGCAGTGAGTCTCTTAGCCTGTTGGTGGACTTGATTAGTGCCTGTTATCAATATTAAAATGAACATTAACATCTTCAAATTTAGGCAACTCAAACATCATACCATGCATTACAGGTCATCTCAAACATCATAACATGCATTACTGGTTTAACATCACATCTAATACAATCAAACATTACAAGGCACCTTGTTATTACGAGTAACACCGAAAGAAGTTGCCTGATAACGCAGCGTCTCACTGCCTGCCATGGCATCCAGTTGATCATCAGTCAGATTCTCAGTGTAATGGACATTTGCCATTTGCTGAATAAGCTCCTGATATATATCATCCGCGAAATTCACTTCGTCAGCAGGAAAGCATAAGGAATAATCATACGAAATTGCTGGTATAACACTATAACCACTGAACCTGGTAAATACCTCGAGGAGAACCAGTTCAATTCCTTGGCCCTTTTTTAGTTGGTTCACAAGATACTGGAAAAGCCCCCTCAATTCCATAGATGGGTATTTCTTACACCTAAATAAAACAAAAAACTGAGTTAGTCAGCTTTCTTAAAAGTTAAATGACATATTTAACTTAATTCCAAAATGAAAAAACAAGAAGAAATAAAAAAATATAATAACAACCATCTTGAAGGGAAAAAGAAATAGGAACTATGTTATAACTACACATTCATCACCTATATCAATAAATTTTATATGAGTTGAGAAGAAACTAAAAAGTGGAAAAAAACAGAAAGGACACAGCATAAATCAAGAAAATAAACAAAGAAGTACATATCAAAGGGTTAAGAAAACTTGATGAATTGATCCATAAATTGAACCCAAAAATATTCCTTAAGAATCCCATAAACAAAATGTAAAATAAAAATATTGTTACAGTAAACTATGTGAAGAGAATTTTAAGTCTTTAGACCAGTGGCTAGAAATTATATCTCCATACAACATGAAGGGGTAAAAGCTAATTTAGCAAATATATTGTCTATTTAGACACTCTAATCGGAATTCCCCCTTTCAGTTTCCACATATTCCCAGATCCACTGATACGGCCTTTTTCTTTTCGAAGATACCAAATTTTATTAATGAAATGGAAATTACAATCTGCAAACAAGAAATCCACAGCAACGGATATAAAAACTAAAACTAAAATCTCAACTTTCACAAGAACAATCATCAAACTAAAGGTACAAGGTGAGACAATTACAAGTAAACCATAGACCACAAGAAAAATCAACTGTAACCATCCATCAATGCACAGATGCTTTCCAATATAAGTAGATAGAATTCTTGAATTCCACCGAAACTGAGCCCAAAAGACAAGACCAAAACTTTTCTCTTTTTCCCAGCGCACCTCAATCCGACTCCTTATGACATTCTAAACTATACATACCCCGACCACTTTAGCTTTTTTACCCTCCCAGCCACCTTGTGCTTTTCAAACAGTAGAGTTAGGAATAAAGGTCTCCTCCTTTGAACCATATTGCAAGTATTGACTTTACCAACGTGCCACAAGCCACACGAAAAATGTTTCACTTTTGATTGTTTCCAAGTCTGCCCTAAAGGTTGAAAAGAAGTAACTTTTTGCTTGTCAAAAAGAAATCTGACAAAACACTTGAATGATCCTGAGCATCTAACATACATTTCCTAGAACTTGGCCTACCGTGAGAAAGGTGCGCACTTTTTACACAACAACAGTATGCAGACAGTTCCTCCAACTCTGCCTTATTCAGAATTCTCCCGAAGCCAAAGTCCCAACTATGTGGGAAATAAAACAAACCACAAGCCTGGAAATGTTCGAATCTCTACATCTCAGCTGCAAATAGTCTTTGAATTATTCCTAGAGTTCTTTCCCCACCCAACGATCCTTTCAGAATCTTACCCTGGCACACCCACAAGCAACAAATAATTCCAGCACAATAGAAAAGGTTGGAGTAATGAGAAGCATCTTTCCATGGATTCCACCTTTAACCTTTTCCACCAGCTTGGTTATCCCAACCGTTGAGGCCTATCCCATATTTGCTTCTGACCACAGAACGCGATAAAGCTTCCTCCTCCAAATGGAATCCCAAAAGCCAATTTCTAGCAAATCTTTCTTCTTTTCAATAAATTCCCAACACCAGGATAATCCGCAATGAGGAAACTGAAGGGAAGTATCCAACAATATATCTAGACTCTGTATAGCAGTGAAAACAGGCATAAATGCCATCAAACGTTCAATGCTAGAAAAAGGTAAGAGGAAAATGAAAGGGATGAAGACCGGTATCTGACAAGATGGAACAGGCTTGTCAAAAGGAAATCTGAAAAAACACTTGTACGATCCTAAGCGTCTAACATCCATTTCCTAGAATTTGGTGTACTTTGAGAAAGGTGCACACTTTCTACACAATGCAGACAGTTCCTTCACCTCTGCCTTATTCAGAATTCTCCCGAAACCAAAGTCCCAACTATGTTGGAAATAAAACAGACCACAAACCTATAAATGTTTGAATCTTTAAATCTCAACAGAAAATAGTCTTTGAATTAGGCTTCCTAGAGTTCTTTGCGCCCCCCCCTCCAACAAATCTTTCTTATTCTTCAATAAATTCCCCAACACCATGATAATCTGCAACGAGGAAACTGAAGGGAAGTATCCAAGAATATATCTAGACTGTATGGCGGTGAAAACAAGCATAAATGCCATCAAATAATCAATGCTAGAAAAAGGTAAGAGGGAAAAGAAAGTGATGTAGATCGATAATAAACAAACAGAGCTCAAGAATAATCAAATTGCACAAAACCCAAAAAATAGGCCAACACATTTAACCTACTAAGTAGCGTAAGAGAATATAGTATTTCAAAACAAACGTATTTAAAAAGACAGAAACAATAAGAAAAAAAGACATACAAGTGACCCCAAAATGAAGCCAAAGATTGAAGCCAGTCTGACAAATTAAGTCCATCATCTTTTAGCTTGTCACGACCTCCTTGAGCCAGACGCTCAATGACAACATATTCCAAAACGTCATACTCCAGCTGTACAGAAAAACATGCATATAAGAAAGAATTAGAAAGAAATCACAGGTTTAAAATATGGAACGCTTATATATACACCCAAACAAGAAAGCCAAATGCAATAAGTGGACAAGGAACGTCATAAACCAGATAGAATGATGGCTATTCAGCAAAAAGATGCCTCAAGCTAGAGTATGATGTTTCAAGAAATGCAATTAAATATCATGCTGAAAAAGTTAAAAACTGAGCCAACCACAAAGTACATATCAAGAAGTATGCTTCTGAAGTGCCCTGCAATGCCCTAAAGATGAAAATGAATTTGAGGAATACTATTCCAATGATACTTAAGGCCATATGTCGGAAAAATCAAAATTATTGTAGCCTCCAAGGAATCTAAGTCAAGACTCTAAAGATTATAGGTTTAAATTATTGGCTATGACTACTATAAATTCATATAATTGAGGCATCCTTCTGAGAAATGACAAACAAACAAAAAATCACAATTGAAATCTTTCAGGATAAGTACCGTACTGGTAATAATCATGCACCAATGTCAGCATGACTAGTTCAAAAACTCAGGTATGACATAGTATGACCCGTTCTAAAATTCCATTAATAGATCTCTTAGAATCCAAAAGGTAATTATGATGACAATTACAATATTTACACCTATATGGTGTTTCCAAGGACCAGAAAATTTCCATGAAGAGCTAGATTAGAGATCACTAAGTGGATGACTGGCCAAGAAATAGTCATACATAATTATTAAGGTAAAAGGCATATGAAGAAGTGTCAAATTTGTTTCGATGTCACTAAGGAGAATATCAAGTAGTGTCAAATAATGTTTGACAATAGCAATCAACTATAGGTTCTTTTCATAAAGAATGCACAAGAGTTGGGTACAGAATGGCATGCATGGAAACACGTGTTGCATGCATCAATGTGCTCAATAGACAAAATTTCACACAAAATTGTCCTACAAGTACAAACCACAGGACTGGCCTAATAATCAGAGGAATCATCAGGATAATTATTATGGGTAAGATAACAGAAGGGTCAAAAAACAGAGGGCTGATATCTAGCTAGATATTATTAACAGTCTAAACAGTAATAGGAGTGAAGGAAAAAAAAAAAATACTAACACAATAAAAGAGAAATTCACACCTGAGTCAAATACTTAAATGCATCTACAACAGGAGCAATCATATCTCTGTACGCCTCAATCTGCAGGTTGTGCCAAGATATTAATAAATGCCTTTAAAATTAACAGAATTATTCATTAAAAATAAAAGTAGATCAGTACAAATTAGCCAACAAGGATTCCACTTCTGGCAGAAAACAAAACAAGAAACCTAAGCAACAACATGATATGAGAAATTCACCAAGATAGAAACAGAATATCCAAATAGCTACAAAATAATCTGACAAAATACAGAGAAAGTTAACTCCCTAAATCAAAAGCTTCAGATGCCCACAAACAAGCCCAAAAACACCATAAACACTCCTAACACATTCTCAACACCCTCATATTCCTTTCCGCCCAGAAAATATCAAGAGATTAATAACACCTCCGTGCACAAAAAATTCAAATGCCAACAAAAATGAAATTGAAGATTCCAAAAAAATAGGTGACGGTATATTCATCAATAAGATAAGACCTGATGAACAATTGTTCTTAGTACAGTCATTGGATTTGCGTGAGCTAATTTTGCAACCATCCGACCCAGCTGCTTCAAATTTTCTTTTGCAAGCCGTTTCAAAATTCTTCTTGTGTCCAACTACAAAAAGAAAAAGAAAAAGGCATACCAATGATACTTTTAGGGAATCAAACTTGCAAGTTGCAACATACGATATAATACAAGAGTAAATGCAAGCATATTCAGAAAGCACAGGAGATTCAAGACGAATATATATGATGTACCTTGGCTGTTTGTCTTGCAGCTAAAACCATAGGAATCTGCTCATCTTCTTTCTCCCACTCACCATATAAACGATACCGCGCCTAAGAAGACAAAATTCATTTAGCAAGAGTGTCTACCACAAAATAAATTCTCAACTGAAGTATCAAATGACTGATGTAAGGCAAACCTCATAGGGAAGTAGATTCATCACTTCCCAGATCTCCTGTCCAACAGCTGGATTTGCAGGTACCAATTGTAAAGAAGGAAGTAGACATGTTCCCAAAGCTTCCTCTATCCTTGACCTTGCTTCCTTAAGATGCAGACGAGGATTACCTCCAAAAACATGATTGGGATCTATGAGTCCTTCACCACTGTTTACAAGCTGAAGCGCAGACGAGTAATAACCTCTCAATACTCTACATACCTACTCCAAAAGAGAGACAGTGACAAAGACCAACAGACACATAGTCAACTCTTAGGTCATTAGGAGATATAACTCAAATAGACAAATCAAGAACATTAGAAATAGATAATTGCACCTTCTGCAGCAACAAAGTATTACGATAAAGATATGGTCCAGCACAAGCAAGCATCTGAAAAAGTTCTTTTGGAAGTTCTATAAATGATCCATGGATTGATGCATTTTCTGTATTCATCACATCAATACTAGTTCCTGAGGAAGCCCCAAATATTGGAAGATGTGCTCGACGAACAGTGTCATAAGCAGAAGAGATTGATTTTTCAATGAGCCTGGACTCAAGAATCAAATAATTATTATAAAAAAAAAAAAAACAAAAGTAGATGAACAGCCAAAGCTAAGAATGACCATGCACAACAGAAGAAGGCTACAGAAAGCCAAGTTAATTAACTTTTCAAGTGCGCTCAAAGAAATTATGCACAATCAGCCACCTATGTGCACTTGTGTGTTTTTTGTGCATACATCTTTATGAGAGCACATCCGACCAAATAAACAGATACACAATTAGCTCATAGCATAAAACGAACGTAGAGTGAAAGAAAATACATTAAAATTTACCTAAACAAGCTGTCGCAGATTTGAATATGTTCAACAGGATGGAGAGGTGAGAGCCGCTCAAATAGTAGATGTGCATGGTACCTGATGAGAGAAAGTAAAGTAACAAATGAGATACTTTAAAATGAATACAAAATAAAAGCTACTAAACCTAGTGTACAAAGGTGAAATCAGTTATAAACTTCAACAAGCTGGATACATAATATTTTTGGAAGACTTTAAGACATCCACCTTTGTGTGTATTATATGCATTCAAAACAAAAATCAAATACCAATCTTTTATGCAGACAGCCAACAAAGGGCTGGTTAGAAGTTCTCAATGTTTATGCAGAACAATAAGTACACACCATTTTAGCTTTTCACATAATTTCCAAGCCCTAATGTTGTGAACTTCCACTCAACTGAAAGCATGTTGGTTCACAAAATGTATTGAGTACTATACAGTATACAACAGGGTCCAATGATCACCAATACTGTTGAAAACATGTAAACCATACCTTCACAAAATTTTCACATGAGAAAATTAAAAAGAATCATCAACAAGGAAACACAAGAACCTCTATTGCATAAACGATTTCATTAAACAAATGACACAACAATTGGAAAAGTACCCTTCAAAGTAGGATACAACCGCAAAACAGACAACTAATAGGCTCAAGAAAGGGGCAACTTAAGCCAGCAGCTTACATTATAATAATCAATGTAAACAAGAAAAGAGAAAATAAGTATAAATTCAGGAATCATTTAGGGGGAACAGCTGGGAGCTAGAAGTTCCAAGTACAAACAAGCATACCAGTCATCTACGGAAAGAAAACCAGTAAGCAAGCCCAAAGTTTGATTATTTTCACACTCTGCAGACCGCTCACAAACTGCACCTGTTTCCATGTCTAAAGCGGCAAAAAAATCTATTGTCACATCTCCTTGTTTCTCATCATCCATCAGATCCTTCCCGGTTGCAGCAAGATTTATTTTACCAATTTTATTAGCCTGCAAATGACCAGATGTTCATGTCAAAATAAAAAGGCCAAGTCTTTTGCATAAAAGGAAAGGGATTTTGAAGGTGTGTTAAATAAGCAAGTAAAGCCATCACCATAACTAAATGACAAAATACATGAACACTCAACAAAAAAGTAGAATCCACGGGACAAAATATACACAATTCTCTAGTCAATCAATGCCCTAAACTTTTGTGTTGGGAAAAGAAAGCACATAACATATAGCTGAAACATAACATGTAGAATCAAAATAAGTTATGGCCTCATGCATTGATAACCATTCCAAGAAACTCCACAATTACACACACACACACACACACACACATATATATATATATATCCGATCTGATAATCATCCATATTTCATACATTTAATAAGTTATATCTCATTTTTCACCAAAAAAGAAAAATTTTTACCTCATCAAGTCGCTTGGAAGAGAAAGCACTATAATGCTCAAATGCCTCATTGTCCTTCGGAAGTAGATGAGCATATCTGTCAACGACATAAATTTAATTTAATTCAAAAATAAATAAATAAATAACCAGCAAGCCCAGCACAATTAGAACTCTAATTCAGACCATCATGGAAACTGAAAAGCAGATAATCAACAGCACAGTAGAACACATAACAATGATTCTAAGATATATATAGCTTAACCAACCACAATCAAGCTAAAAGATGTACAGGTGGACATAAACATGAACTAATTCTACACTCCAAGTGGTTCAAACATATCTTAATCCTCCTCTAGCTCCATGCATATTTACAACTAAGAAATATCCATTATAAACCTTGCACTCATAAACACAATACCAAAATTGACACAACCTTAGGTTCAATCACTGTTAAGGTCTAGCGTCTAGGTCAAACTGCACATGCAGCAGAAGCACCACAACCCTCAATATTGACTCATGGACCCCTAAGAAAGATGTGTCGCAACTGGGTGCCATCATACCATGAGGACTCTATGTATAGTACACTGTTTAAAAAATGCACCTTAAGGCACGCCTAGGCGGCTTTGGAGGCCGGGTGATGATGAAAACGCCTCAGCCCAGCAGGAGTAGGCTTAAACTCGCCTAGACGTGGTCAAGGTGCACATAGGCGCCTAAGGTGTTCCACTAGGCCTTTTTTTTATCTTTTGAAAGAAAGGAAAAAAAAAAAAAAAAAAACCTACCCAAACCCCAAAATGACATCGTTTTGGGCTGGGTTTTTTAAAACATTGATAGCACACAAGCCGATCCTTAAGCTTACCAGCTTTTGTACTTAAGTACTAGGAAAGAGCCCATTGGCCATGACAAGGAACAAAGAGTTTATACATACCGATAAATATGGCTGCTACATAAACATAGTGATTGATGGCAGCGGGCATATGAAATCTATTAGTAATTACTGCTTTGCAAAAGCAATTTAGCTCCCAACCATTCCTATCAGCTTACAAATGTAATTATGAGAACAACTGAATCCATGCTAAAACCAATTTGGACATATGGCCCATGGTGGTAGTGTCGCACTACCGAAAACCATAAATCTTGTAGTGTCCATGATTCCCTCGGGGTATCAAGGACACTAGGCTGCACTTGTCCTTACTAAAGCTGAACACAGGCCATGGGTGCCAAGTCTATGTCTCACACTGGTACTGACATTGCTGTTTCATGTGTTCCAAGAGGTAACATTATCCATGCTTGAATCAAGATAAAGGAAACTTAGCAAACAATATGGTTTTCCTATCAAATACCAAAGTAAACAAAGGAAAACTCACATGCTATCAAGATCAATAAAGTCCTCTTTCACCAGCAAAGCTGTTAGCTTATAAAGTCCAAATGGTACTGGACTATTTACTTCCAAACGCTGATAGTATTGAAATTTGAAACCAAGGACTTGTGAAGCATGAGACTGCAAAAGATGTAACGTCAATTAAAGATTTTTGAACTAGAGAATACAGCTTTAACTGCGTCAATAGAATATCCTTACCTTTGGAAAAATTGGTATCAGCTCCAAAAAGACATCACTATCTGGTTGAAGTTCAAAGCACTCCAAAACCTAATAACAAAAGTATGGAAGGTAAATAGTGATATAGATTAGAACTCCAAATTCTTATTAAATGCATCAGAGAAAGGACAGTACTTGCTTCTGTCAAAAAAAGGACAGGTACTTGCTACTGATGCATCATGAGGAGCTCCCCTCTATATGGAGATGTGCCTCATCTAGAAGTGGACACTTGCCCAAAATTAAAATAAATACATAAAATTTGAAACAAAACAAAGAACTCCTTGTTGGGTTGTTCCAGCCCATGATGAGTTGTACCAAGGCTATCAGGAATTATAATCTTAGAGGATTAAATTGTTTTTCCCAATTGGAGTTAGTTTCTCAATTGGAGAAAGATTCATAACTAGATTCCAATTAGGATTAGTAATCCTTATTTAAGAAGACCTTTATTATGTCTATATAAAGGAGCTATTGTACTAGTTTTGAATCGGAGCAAAACAATATTTTGTATACCACTCAAGGGATTAGAGTGAGAGAATATTGTAAGGGCAAAGTGTGTGTGAGAGAAAAGAAAAGAGATAAAGAGTGTATTTCTTGTTCTTGTTCTTTCAGGTTTATCGTCAAGTTCTTAATTCTAGACACTTGGCAAGATTATTGGTTGTACTCATTATTGATATAGTGAAAGATAGTTGTTCCCACCCCGTGGACAGAGGCACATATAGCCTAACCACGTTAATTCTCGGGATTGTTCATCTTGGTTATTTTGTTTCGTGATTTCCTTGTACATTCTGTTTTTCCCATTCTTAAACGCGATATTCTCAAAACTCCTCCTGATACATCAGAAGCCAACTATTGTCTCCCAAAATAATACAGGCTATATAGAAAGAAAAAAGTACAACTAAGGTAAACAGCGACAACTTACAATATCGAAAACATGATTTGGGTCCAGATCAAAATGCCCAATTAATGACTGCACAAACCAATCTAATTAGAAAGTTGAAAAGTATATATAAAGAAGCAAAAAAATTGTAGAGAAAACAGGACTTAAAATCTACACCTTTATAATTCCTATTGTTGCTGCTGCATTGTGTGATGAAGTTTCTGAGTTTTGGCAAAGAAGAGTAACCTACAAATGGACAAACAATGAAATATACATGATTAAATTTCTCAAATCTGGGTAAATTAATTTCTCAAATCTGGGTAAATTAAAGCACATACTTCAACCAAGGTGCACCTAAAGAGAGGACAACACAAACATTAAAATCATACTAATAATATACAACTTAATTGTGACTTCTCCGTGGAATGGAAGTAAACAAAAATGGAGAAACACAACACATTTGAGAGGAGCAGCACTTGTAAATAAATCCAAATACAAAAGATAGAATTGACAAGACAATTATCTTTTTTTTCCCAAAAGAAAACCAGCAAGCACTCGAAACCAGTAAGGGAAGATTGTTGTGAAAAGAATATTGTAGAACACTGAACAACTTCGAAAAGATCATCAACAATAATCATACCAGCTTGGCATAGCCCTCGCTCTCTTCTCGGAGAAGGTTAAATTTTGTTTGCTGATATAGAAGACGGGTATTTACTCTGACCTGAAATTGAAATCAAGTGCAAATTAAATTTTATGGTATTCCCAGACTACTGCATCAACATATTGATATTTAGGTAATAAACTTGTTACATAAGATGCTTTTCATAGTAAACTTAGCATGCCATACTTTGTAAGGAACTTAGGGATCATGCAAGTCATTACACACAATTCCGAGCTTTATTTGTTCAACCTTTAACAACTAGTGTCACAGGTTGATTCATCCAAAAGTTCATATTATTATCAATTGACAAGAAAATATACAAACAAAACAGTGCAAGGTAAATAGAATGAGCATCAACACGGCCCTTCATCAGATAAAAGAAATTATAAGTTTACCAGGGTAAAGCAAGATTCTTTTTGGACAAGCTCGTGTGAGTATGACACATTGTTATAAGGTGAACTACAACATAACATCTGCTCATATTATGGGTAAGGCCCCCATCATCTAAGCATATAGCCACACGGTAATGATCTCATTACCTCTTTACTCTTCAATTCCTGAGCCTTTATCTTGATCATTTCAGCCTCCCACAAAAATTCTTCCTACAATTTATAAAGCATATATGCATAAGTTCTATTTCATACAAGTAAAAGAAAGCGGAGATCGAGCCCAACGAAGAAAAAACCATGACCAGATAACCATCCGTAAACTAGTATAAAGGATGAGTGCTCACCTCACAGCGCTCCTGGAAAAGTCTCAACGGAACTAAGGAAGATTCCACCAACCATTTGGCCTGATAAAGAGAAAACAACTGAACAATTACAAACAGTGAAGACACACCAATAAAAAAGTACTATTAATGACTAGAGCAATGAAGTAGCAAGAAGGCAATGAACACCAATATGGTACAAGACTCCTACTTTTCAAATGACCAAAGTACTAACCAATTTTACTAGACGAACACGATCCTCTCCAGGCATTCTAATCTGCAAACGAAGCGAACGTGCACGGGTCAAATAATCACACATTTAAACCCAAATTCATCTATTTCTCAATCTTGCACAATAATCACACACTTGGCAAACCAAATTACGAAGAACTCACATCTTGAGACAATTGGGTGATGATATCCACAAAACAGGAAGGCAAGTCTTGGTCCGAAACCTCGTCGGAGAACTCAACCGAATCCAAGGCCGCTTTACACTTGTGAAGCGGCAGTTCCCCACATACCTAGCAATCAGAGCGCACACAACATTCAATCCAAAACCCTAGTAAGTACCAAAATTGAAGACACGAAAAGTGGGCGGGCACATTGAGCTTACCATGGTGGAACAGAGCTCGTAGAGAAATCGAAGCATCGGAACAGGGTCCGGGAGCTTGAAACTAGGGTTTCCATTCTTCCATTGACGAAGGCAGTCATCTGTGACGTACGCACGCTCTACGGGCGGGAGAGACATGGTCGTATGCAAAATTCTACTGAGAGCGGAGCTCGAGTACTTCAATTTTCGGCCGGTAGAAAACTACAACGACGGAGGAACCCTAGCCCTAGCCCTATGTTTGGTTACAAGTATAGCGCAGTTGGACAAGAGGGGATTTTCCTTTACGTTTCGGGTTGTTATGTACTGTGATTGACTTAATCACGATTACCTTAATGTGGAAGCAAATGGGGTCAATGTGCAAATTGGATCTTTGTTATTAATTTGTTGGCCAGCTGGCATTTATCTTTGTGACTAATTGAACAATGGCTTATACAACCATCTTAGATGGAAATGTCAAATTTCATTTTTATAGCTGATATGGCAAAATAACATTTTATAAAATTATATATACTAAAACTCAGTTAATGATCACTGTTCATTAACAGTGATTTGACCGAAATGCCCCTCTTTTGATCACCATGGCCCGTTGTTTTTTGTGTTCAGCACAGTGAAATTACGTGTTTACCCCCATTGTCCACCTGTCGATCATCGTGAAGGTTAGCTGAATTGGGTCTGCTTCGAAACAAACTCCACTTTTGCTTCCATTTCGTCTTCTCTCTCAGAAACATTACCCTCTCTCTCTCTCTCTCTCACTCAGAAAGCACCAACAACATTGTTTGGCTTGCATAGGTTCGTGAATTTGATGAAAATTAAAATGAATTTAAGGAAAGGAGTTTGAAGAAAGCGAAGGTATGCAGATGCTACATGTTGAGATACTTCTGTAAGGTTTACAATCACACTACTTTTGTTGAATATCTCTTATGGCAATCATGTTTCCTTAACTATGTACTACTGCCTTACTCAAGCTTTTTATTCAGTTTTTGTACACTCGATTGGTTTTTTCTGGTTGGTTCGAAATACTTTTGAGATTGGGAGACAAACCAGAAATTCAAATCAAAAAAAAAAAAAAAAAAAAAAAAAAAAAAAAAACTTGAATTTGGTCCCGATTAGAAGAAAATTTTAAGCCCAGAAAAAGCTGCTTTCCCTGGTGAGTTTTTCGGCCAATTTGGGGTTGATAATTATGTGATTTGAATATTCTGTGTTTAGAACTATATATTTGAATTTCAAAATGAGTTTGATTTGCAAATTTCCCTTTTTTATTTTGGGGGTTTTGTTTTCAAACTTGAATGCCTTTGATTTCTCAAGCCCTGTATACTCAAGGTAAGCAATTTAAAGTTTTGTTTAAGTTTTATTATATTGGAGTTGAATTTGGTTGCACCTTGGAGTTTGATTTTGTTTAAGTTTATATTGAAGTTGAATTTGGTTGTTCCTTGGGGTTGACTTTGTTCAAGTTTTGGTGGATTTATTTATTTATTTTTTTTTTCATTTTTCTTATCCATTTCTTTTTGTGATGATACATGCATGTAAAGTCCACTGTAGGAGTTCTGTAATAACAGTTCTCCTTATCGTGAGGGAATATATTGTCATCCAGTTTGTAGGAATGAGAGGACTAAATTGATGTAGCCTGAAATAGTTTAGAGGAGTGCATGTATAAATAATAAACGTAAAACTTATTTTTCGTGTTTTTGTTTATCTTATTTATGCTTTTAACTACATGGCATAGGTCTAACATGATTAGAACTTTAATATCATGATGTGTGATGCTAATTAAGCACAATATGAGTATCTGTACCAAGAAAAACATGAGCATCTATATGTTCCTATTGAGTCAAGTGAGGCATCTTATGCACAAGCACGAGTCATGACTAATTAATGACCTACGAAATAAACCATTTTTAAGACCTTATATCATTTAGATCTTTAGTTATGTAACAAGCTGGTCATTATGTTGCAGATTGAGACAAGTTTTGGAAAAGAAAACGAATTTAATTAAGTTTGGAGTTGATTTTCTTTGAGTTTAGAGGGTAAGTTCTTTAGCCGATTTGGGGTGGGTAATTTTGTGTTTAGAACTGTAAATTCTGTGCAAATTTCATTTTTCTGATTTTGGGGGTTTTATTTCCAGGCTAGAACGCTGTCGTTTTCTGAAGCCCTCTGTACACAAGGTAAGAAATTTATACTTTTGGTGGATTTGGAGTTTTGTTGAAGTTTGATCACATTGTTTCGCTATAATAATTTACATTGATTATATTGGAGTTGCAGTTAAATTTCATTGCGTTCTCGGATGAGTTGGTTTGTTCTAAATTTTGGATAAAGAATAATTCCCATTTGGGTATATATACATTGAACTCCAAACATTATATAACCAAAAGTATGCAAGAATCAGTGTTGATTTAAACATACAGCATTATGTGTGTATTAAAAAATAGTGGACACCAGAGTAAACCTATTTAAGTATTGACTTATTAGTTTGATCATTTTTCTCCTCCTCAAACAAAATGCAATTTTTAACTGTGCAAGGTTAGGAATATGCACCTCTCTCCTTGGGGTTTTCAGTGAGGTGTTTTAATTGAATTACAGATTTGAGTAATTAGATTTTTCAATGCTGTTATTTTTTTAACAATTTATGATGCTATTTGTAAAAATTGGTCAGGTATTTTTTTTAACAACTATAATATCATTTGATTTCAATTCATAATTACTTCTTTTGTTAAATTTAAGCTTGATTCTGTTAGTAAATTTTTATACTTTATGTCCAAATACATATATAGTGTTTTATACGTATAATTTATTAAGTTTTATAATGTTGCTGAGTATTTTGAGTACGTTCTTTTTGTGTGTAGAGAGTGAAAAGTGCATTGTTCATAAAGGCAAAACAAAAGACAGCTTCTACATGTTGGAAGAAGAGAGGTTAGTTTGATCGTGATTTCTTTATTGATTTGGTTAAATCGAAGTTGGCTTGCGTCTAATTCAGTCGTTTTGCTTGCACAGGTTGAAGTCACTAGCTTTGTTAATGGTGGTAACCGAAATCAACCCAAGCTCATGTCAAAACGATACATAATTTTCGATATGGTGAGAACTTAGACCATTTTTTTATCTTTTTCATTTTTTGAAATTTAGAAATTGAATTACTTTTCTATACTTTTTTGTGATCATGCACTGAGAATTTGTTAATTGTGTTAATATATATGAGGTAGGATTTATACTTTCTAGATCCATTTCTCATGTTTAGAGATTGCTTGGTTTCGTATTGTCAAATAGTTTATGAATTTCCATATTAAGTGCGTCAATATGTTGTTGCAATAATTTAATTAGATGTGATATATGTTGATATGTTTATACCTTTGAAACGTAATTTTTCACACAATTTCTAATCCCGCAACAACGTGCAGGCAAAACTTTCTAGTGTTCTACTATAATTGAGATATCAAATTAAAATACTTTTTGGTTATCTATAAAATTAGGTGGGTCAGAATATTATAATAAATTAATTATTAAGTGAAGAGAAATAAAGAAATATGTGGGCAAACATTATATTAGAACAAAACTAAATTTGATATTGCTTTTAAATAGACCTGGCATTCGTGTCGTGTTGCCCGTATTCGTGTCGTTTTCGTGTCATACCCGATATCTTAACGGGTCGTGTCGTGTAACACCCATTAAAATAAACGGGTAAAATGACCCGACCTGAAATCGACCCGATAATATTAACGGGTAATATGACCCGACCCGTTACCCGTTAAGAAAAATATATTTTAAACTAATAAATAATTAAATAAAAAACATAATACTTTTTTGCGTGAAAAAAAGGTTGCACGCCCAAACTAATAACCCTAAACCTAAACCGACTTATTACTAATAACCCTAAACCATTCCTCAAATTTGATCTTCTACCAACATGTCAAATTGTGATAGACTGATAATCTATAATGATAGATAATACATACCATATTGTCACATTCAACCAAAACATAAAAACACAATTTTCTTTTAAGTATATTTACATATCCAAAATAAGAGCATAATAAAAAAAACATTAGAACATTACAAAATATCAAATGTTCAAAAGATTTGCAAAATTAAGGACATTGGAACATTAGAACATCTTGCACATTTTCTTCCAATCAAACCTTTCAATTTTCCTCAATCACCATGGGAAAAAGTATTGGAACTTTGGCTTGATAGATTATCTTCAAGAGTTATATTGATGATGTTTTCATTGAGGCTTTCCACATTAGCACTGTCACATCCTGGCCCGGGTGGGACCACTTCCCAGGCCCGCTCCACCACAGTAGCACGATATTGTCCGCTTTGGGCTTACCATTCCCTCACGGTTTTGTTTTTGGGAACTCACACGAGAACTTCCCGATGGGTCACCTATCCTGGGAATGCTCTCGCGCGCTACTCGTTTAACTTCGGAGTTCTCATGGAACCCGAAGCCAGTGAGCACCCAAAAGGCCTCGTGTTAAGTAAGGATGAAAATATACATTTAAGGATCACTCCCCTTGGCGATGTGGAATGTTACAATCCACCCCCTTTAGGGGCCCGACGTCCTCTTCGGCACACACGCGGCCAGGGTTAGGCTCTGATACCAATTTGTCACATCCCGACCCGGGTGGGACCACTTTCCGAGCCCGCTCCACCACCGTAGCATGATATTGTCCGCTTTGGGCTTACCATTCCCTCACGGTTTTGTTTTTGGGAATTCACACGAGAACTTCCCGATGGGTCACCCATCCTGGGAATACTCTCGCGCGCTACTCGCTTAACTTCGGAGTTTCCATGGAACCCGAAGCCAGTGAGCTCCCAAAAGGCCTCGTGTTAAGTAGGGATGGGAATATACATTTAAGGATAACTCCCCTTGGTGATGTGGGTGGGACCACTTCCCGGGCCCGCTCCACCACCGTAGCACGATATTGTCCGCTTTGGGCTTACCATTCCCTCATGGTTTTGTTTTTGGGAACTCACACGAGAACTTCCCGATGGGTCACCCATCCTAGGAATGTTCTCGCGCACTACTCGCTTAACTTCGGAGTTCCCATGGAACCCGAAGCCAGTGAGCTCCCAAAAAGCCTCGTGTTAAGTAGGGATGATAATATACATTTAAGGATCACTCACCTTGGCGATGTGGGATGTTACACTCCACCCCCCTTAAAGGCCCGATGTCCTCGTTGGCACACACGCGGCCAGGGTTAGACTATGATACCAATTGTCACATCCCCGTCCGGGACGGATCACTTCCTTGGCCCGCTCCACCACCGTAGCACGATATTGTCCGCTTTGGGCTTACCATTCCCTCACGGTTTTGTTTTTGGGAACTCATGAGCAACTTCCCAGTGGGTCACCTATCATGGGATTGCTCTAGCCCCCTTCTCGCTTAACTTCGAAGTTCCTACGGAACCCGAAGCCAGTAAGCTCCCAAAAGGCCTCGTGTTAAGTAGGGATGGGAATATACATTTAAGGATCACTCCCCTTGGCGATGTGGGATGTTACAAGCACTCTCTTCTGCATAAACTAAACATAGAAAAATCAAACATTGTATGTAAACCATTCAAATTATGGGTACTAAAAATAATTATGAAAAGATAAAAAAAATAGTTCTATATTATATAAACGATATACTACCTCCTTTTCCAAAAAGCCAATCTCGTGTACGCAGCAAAGCTTGAACCGTGTCTAACAACAATGAAGTACGATATTGATCTAGCACTTTACCCCCAATACTAAAAGCAGATTCTGACGCAACAGTTGAAATAGGAATTGTTAGCACATCTCATGCTAACTGAGAAAGTATTGGATAATGAAAACGCTCCATTTGCCACCAAAAAAGAACATCTATATCTTGTCTTCTATCTAGTCTTTTATCATCCAAATACTTCTGTAATTCACCTTTTTCAACTGAGTTTAATTATTATCAAAATCCTACATCAAAAAAATAAAATAAAAACATAAACATCATAAAAATTATGCATAACCCAATTTCTAATATAATATTAATAGTTTTAAAGTACTATGTATAAAAAGGAAAATAAAAACTTTATGTTACCTCAAAGAGAGCATCTCCACCTTCTATTTGATGATTAGGCGTCGAGTTCATTGGAATATTTGAATAATTAAAATGAGCATATATTTCCGAGTACACATTAAAGAGAGCAGTCAGTGTGGCATAAACATTATTATATTCCATAGAATTCACGCCATGAAGCTTTGTGTGAGCCCAATCCACAAAATGTAGCTTATAACGAGGATCCAAGATGATTGCAATTGACATAATCAAACTGTAATCTGACCAATACTTCTCAAACTTCAAGTGCATATAATTCCCCATCTTATTCATGAAACTATCACAGTCATCAATGGCTGCCTTAATTTGAAGCTGAATTACGAACACTTTAGGGAAGAATAAATTTGATGTGGGGTACTTTATTCCAGAGAATAAGCATGTAACATCATAAAAGTACCCCAAAAACTTCGAAATCTTCACCACTTTATCCCACTCTTCAGAAGAAAGACAACTTTCAAAATTTGAATCACTCAATCCTAAATTAATAAAAACATATCGATAGAAAATGGCAATATCTAGCATAAGATAGGTTGAGTTCCATCTAGTAGGGACATCTTGTCTCAAACCTCTCTTACTATCCAATATCCCTACTTGCCTAACACATTCTTGAAACTTTAGTTTCCTAGCCTCAGAACCCTTTACATACTTGATGCATTCACGAATTTTTATCACCGAAGAATCAATTTCTTTAAGTCCATCTTGGACTATCAAATTCAAAATATGAGTACAACAACGCACATGAAAGAAATCACCATTCATCAAGAGAAGACCTCTAATATTTAATTGATTCCTCAAAATATTAACAAAACAAATATTTGAAGAAGCATTATCCAAGGTAATAGAAAATAACTTCTTCTCAATCCCCCACTCAGTCACCAACGCACTTATTTTCTCACATAATGCAACACCAGTATGCGGAGGAGGCATGTGACAAAAACTTATAATCCTTTTATTCAATTTCCAATCCTTGTCTACAAAGTGAGCAGTAAGTGCAAGATACCCATCAATGCACTGAGATGACCATAAGTCTGATGTCAAACAAATTCTACCTTTAACCGAGCCTAACAAATTATGCAGTGCTTGTTTTTCAGTTTTGAACATCCTCAACACACAAGCTTTGATAGTATTTCGACATGGTAGTTTAATATCAGGACATACATATGCAAACAAAGCCTTAATTCACTCATGTTCAATAAAATTAAAAGGAAGATTATGCTTGATGATTGCCTCTACTAATAAGCCACGGAATACCAGAGGATCAAACTTTTGGGAACACAATTCAGATTCCGACATAAACAATTCAACATTATTCTTTGCAGGGCATGTATTCAAATGTCTTTTCATATTTCTTGTCCCATGATGACTATCATCTATCACTACTTTCTTACAATCTTTGCATTGAGCATGACATTTACCATCTTCAAAAATAGTATCCAATTTAGTGAAAGTGTTCCAAACAGGATATCGAAGTTTTATTGTTCTAGCCTTTTTCTTTGCAAAACTCGTATTTGTATTCTCCATACTTTCGCTTCCAAGATCTCGTTCTGTTCCCATTATAATCTCAACGGACTCCTCATCGTTTACTGAATCTGAATCTCTAGCATCCATTGCTTCTAAAACAAAATGGGTATAAATTAATTAATAGCTTTTTAAATAGGTAGGATATTATATTACTAACAGTAACAATGGATATTACTAAGCAATTACGCATTCGCCATTCAGCATTAGACAAGACAATGATCCAAAATAGTACTCTCCAAAGTTGCCACTGCTTATTCTTTTCTCTAAGTCAAAATGGTCATACGCACAGGACAACATACCTTATTCTTGAATCCAAATTAAAAAGAAGCAATGAGAGACAAAAATTTCAAACAAAATGTATAAAATTAAAATAAAAATATATTACGATGAGGGAGATTAATCCGAAAGATAATGGAATATGTACAATTGGCTAAGCATTTAGTAGGCATACAAATTAAAAAGCAATAAAACTAGGGCTTGAAGTTTTGCTAGAATTCCTCTTCCTAATAAATTATAATTAATTCATAATTAACCCGGACACTTAAAACAAGATTTAATTTCTATCCCTCATTTTCGTTAGGGTCACAACAATGATCCAAAATAGTACTCTCCAAAGCTGCCATTGCTTATTCTTTTCTCTAAGTTAAAATGGTCATGCATGCACACGGGACATACCTTATTCTTGAATCCAAATTAAAAAGAAGCAATGAGTGACAAAAAATTCAAACAAAATGTATAAAAATAAAATAAAAATATATTACGATGAGATTAATCCGAAAGAAATTGGAATATGTACAATTGGCTAAGCATTTGGTAGGCATACAAATTAAAAAGCAATAGAATTGAGGCATGAAGTTTTGTCAGAATTCATCTTCCTAATAAATTATAATTAATTCATAATTAATCCGGACACTTAAAACAATTTTCCAAGATTTAATTTTTATCCCTCATTTTCGTTAGGGTTACAACAATGATCCAAATTAGTACTCTCCAAAGCAGCCACTGCTTTCAGTTCAGTTACATTTTTTCATTTCCAATTTTCCATGAATGGAGGAATAAAGAGGGAGAAATACTTACATAGAGAAATACAGAGGAAGTGGCTGTACGAATGGAGGACGAGAAGATCGTGGCTGTCGGATTAGAGTTTTTTGGAAGAACAAATGGTGGGAGAGAGGGCTAGGAAGAATAAACAGCGCCGCTGGTCAGGACTTGGGTGGGACTTGGGAGAGACAGATAGGGTTACGGCTTACGGGATGGGAGGGGAGAGAGCCGAGAGACTAGAGAAAGGGATTAGATTTATTATTTAGGGCTGGGCATTTGCATTTGGGTAGTGGGCAGCCTGGGCTCAAAGTCAGTGGGCTGGCTTTGTTAGTGGCTTTTGTTTTTTTTTGTATTTTTTGTTTGAAGACTACTAGTAGTCTAGTAGCTTTCCTTTTGTTTTGATTTGATCAAATCACTAGATCAGTGAGTCAGGGACTCAAAGTCGGAGTCATATGGAAATAATGGAAAATATAAGGGGTTTTTTGTCCAAAAAATTTTTAATAATATAAGTGAAATATAATCCAACGGTACAGATTTACTCTCATTTATCTTACGGCTGTTATTTAAGTAAAGTCTTTAATAGTTTTTTAATTAATGTAGAAGTATAAAAAATATAGAAAAAATATATAAACGCTCGTAATAACAAGCTTTACAACTTTCGTGAAGAACTTAACTTTGAAATCGCCACTATAATCATATAAATCATAGATCAAAATTTAACTGTTGATTGTTGTTTATATTTACGCTTCATTTTTCTCATCAAATTTTGTTTTTTCCAGATATTTTTTTTTTTTTTGAAAACATGATCTATTAGAGGATGCCAGAAGATGAACGGTTTGGATCGTTGATATTATGTTCAGAGTTTTATGGTTAGTGAAAATATTGCTTGATGTTTACAAAGTTTCTACAAACTATATGACATCGACTCATATTTCAATTAACCGTAAATATCGAAACATAATATTAAAGATCTAAACCGCTCATCTTCTTACATCTGCCAGATGATCATGTTTTCAAAAAAGAAAATTTAAAAAATGAAATTCAGTAACAAGAATAAGGCGTAAATGACAATCAACGGTTAAATATAAATTTAAGGTTTATGGATTATAGTGTTGGATTTCGATGCTGACCCTTCATGAAAGTTGTAAAGCTTGTCATTATGAGTGATTGCATATTTTTTTTTACATTTTTTACACTTCTACAATAATTATTATTAACTTTATTAATTTTTCCCTCAAATAAAAAACATTATTTATGAGGATTTGGAGGATTTTAAAAATCTAAACGATAATGTAAGTGTAACCATTATATACTGGTAGAGGAATAATGATGAATCACAAGTGTTTATATATTCTTTCACATTTTTCATACTTGTATGTATGTCTTCTTAGTTTATTTTAATTTTAGACAACAACATATTAAGTAAAATTTATTATCTTAAGCTTTTCAAGGGTATTGAGGTGGGCCTGGCCCACGGTTTCCTTCTGGTAGCATGGTTTTAGCCTTTTAGGGAAGCATATTTGATTTTATAAGTTGGACTCTCTCTCTCTCTCTCCCTAAAATCAAATGCGCATGGTTTTATAAAATCAAATGAAGCAGCATGTTAGGACTCCTAACCCTTTGGCCTTTGCTTGACAACCTATGGGTCAGAATTTCCTCCTTCAAGGAAGGAGAGCTCCCATATGATATCCTAGTAATGATAATAAGGAACTCTCATAATAAAAATAAATAATGACAAAAACCTTTTTTTTTTTTTTAACTTATATAGAATAATAATACAAAACTATATATTTAATATAGAATATATTGTACTTATATTATATTAATAGGGCTATTGTATTCTATAATAAATCTTTTAGTAATTAAACTTTAAAATTATCAAAATAATTTTTTTCTTAACGGGTCACCCGATAATGACCCGATAAGTTATCGTGTTGACCCGAAACCCGTTATTTTCGTGTCGTTTTCGTGTCGTGTCAGAAACTGCTGGGTTTACTTTTAAATTTAGCAGCAAAGTGGAGAATGTCAATCTATGTAGGATTTTGGCATCTCCTTTGGAATTAGAAAATCACCATTTTTTTTTTTTTTTTCAAAATAGTCCTCGTAGGATTTTTTACATCTCAAAAATGAGATACTCTATGCCTTTCTCTTTCTTGTAAGGTCAGATTGAATCAAAAGAATATTTTATTGGCTTTTCAGCCAAAATAGTCCCTGAGATTTGCATAACACATCACCTTGCTCCCTGGGATTGAAAATCAATAGAAATTGTCCCTGAGATTGTCCACCATCCATTATTTTTGTCATTCCGTTAAAAACTTTGTTAAGTGTCCCGGAACTCTTGGCCGAAAGTTTGAGCAGTTTTCAAAGCTTCGTAACTCAATCGTTTCTTAACCAAATTCGACCCATAATATATCAAAATGAAGATAAGAAAGTGTAGAACAAGATTATACCTACTTGAAAGCCCAATGTTTGTCGGAGATGGCCGGAAAACAGCCTAAAAGGCGACTGGTCGGCGGGAAAACTGGAAAACTCGTCGGAAACTGGGTAAACTTTAAACTTACATAACTTCTTCAATACTCAACAAAATCGAGTGATTCAAAAACAAAAATCATACTTCTTGAGAAGACAAAGAGAATGGTACCTTTCTTGACGGCTAACTGGTCATGGTATGGCTGAAAAACGACTCGAAAATGGATGTATTGGTCTCAAGTTAGCCACTTTCGAGCCGTTTTCTAGCCAAACCACGGTGAATTTGCCATCAAGAAAGGTACCATTTTTTTTGTCTCGTTTAGAAGTATGATTTTCATTTTTGAATCACTCGATTTTGTTGAGTATTGAATAAGTTATGAACATTTAAAGTTTACCCAGTTTTAGGCAAGTTTTCCAGTTTTCTGGCAGACCAGTCATATTTCAGGCTATTTTCTGATAATCTCTGGCAACCATTAGGTTTCCAAATAGGTATAATCTTGTTCTACACTTTCCTATCTTCATTTTGATATATTATGGGTCTGATTTGGTTAAAAAACAATTGAGTTACGAAGCTTTGAAAATTACCCAAATTTTCGATCAAGAGCTCCATAACTGACACACCCCGACCGAGATCAGGGCGTGCTGGCCGTCACACGAAGGTGACGTAACCATGTGCACGTGCGGAAGCTAATAAAATAATAATATAAAAAGTACGAATAGTTAAAAACTAGCATACAAAGTACTAGGAACAAGTGCTAGCGTAATTGAAACACAAGTTCAGAGCAAGCCTACAGCAGTCCAAAAGAAAAGATGCGACAATAGTACACCCGAAGGTGACCCTACGCTAATGGGTGTCTGTCAGAAATGCCGGGACGCCCTCTGGGAAAACCACCGAACCTACTCACTCAACTAGAACCTGGAGGGGCGCAAAACAAAAGCGTGAGTGGGTAAAAACAAAGCTTTTCGAAAACCATTTAATAAAATACATTATAACCCCTCGCCGTAAAACCTGTATACTTCCCAGAAAATAAATATACGTATAGTATATATGCCAATCATGCTCAATAATATGCCATGTCGAAACCTCATAACAATATGCAAGTGCTCAGGTATAATCATATCAATATCATGTAATCTGGCAGCCGGAGTCACCTAACGTGACCTGTACGGCTGCATCTAGAGCTCAAATCTCTATCTCAAATACTGAACCTGCCCACGAGTCGGAACCACCTAAAGTGGTCTGTACGACAGGCCTGGGTGTAACATATATATACGCTCTAGTGCTACGATCACGTGAAGGCTGTGCAAATAATCGCGGGTCACCTACGAGTCGGAACCACCTAAAGTGGTCTGTACGACAGGATTGTGCACCTAACTTGGATCCAAGCTGAGCGTGTGGTGCGGGAGGTGAACATCACGTGAAGGACTGTGCCCTACTCTGGGTGGGAGCACTAACATCGGGGGTGCAGGTTATGAGCTCTCTAAGTATCTCGAACCACTACTGAAAATAAACATGAATAACACTTACCTGGCACTTACCTGTGCGTCCACAACACCCAATATGCATATGTATATGTATACCACTACTCATGTATGCAATGATGCATAAACGATAATAATATGGTGCATGGCATAAAACAATTAACCCTTTTCAAACAATTTCTGGGAAAATAAATGTATATAGGTATATACGGAAAACCAAAAGCCCACTCACTGGTATGTGGAAGGGTCGTAGCCCCCCTGCCTCGAGTGACCACGCTCGTCCTCGGGATACGTATCACCTATATGCGAAACAACTATAAAAACGTCAATTTTAAAGCACATAACCAACTTCTCGTAATAACTTCTCATACATTGCTCAAATTGGACAAATGAATATACCAACGTGACCTACTCAACCTCAGGAACACACCCATATTTTTAGAAAAATTTTCCACCGCCGCACGCGCAGGCACGTGCCTGGCACGCTGACGGCGTCAACTGACGCCGTTAGGAATATTCCGTCAGTTTTGACATATTCCGTTAACGGCGTCAGGAATATTCCGTCACCTTCTCCGGCGAGCCTCCGACGACGTCGCCGGCGTCGGAAATTGGAAAAACCTGCAATTCGTGTTTTCTCACTCGATTCTCAACCATTTTTCACGATTTTTGCACCAAATTGAAGCCCTAGACTAGTAGAACACGTCCAAACAAATTTTAAGGGCTAAAAACCACGCGATCTTACCTGTGCAAACTGTCCAAAACCGGCCAACTTCGAACCAGGCGATTCCGACGTCCAAATTCTTCCAACGAAGCACTCCGAGGCTCCTTGGGACCTCACCAAGTCACCTACGAGCTTCAAAATCCCAAAAATGTGCTAGATTTAGTTTGCATGAATAGTACTCAAATCGGAGCTTGTGAAATCGACGTGAAAACGTCGGAGTTCTTACCTGAAAATGGTACGATCGTGCTCCTCTCACCCTCACGAGCTCGAATATGGGTTTAGTTCCCTCGATCTGCTAAGGTTTGATGGGTTTGGTGTGGTGTCCGTACGTTCGAAGGAAGAAGAAGAAGGAATGGGAGCACGGGGAGAGACAAGGAAAAGACAGAGGGAGAGGGAGAGTGACAGTGTGTGTGTGTGTGGCCCAACACATGCCAACACCACACAAACAACCAAATAACATAACGAAAACAAACTAGGGGCAAAAGGGTCATTTTGCACGTACGTTTTAATAATCTCGGGACGGGATGTCACAATAACACTTAACAAAGTTTTTAATGGAATGACCAAAATAATGGATGGTGAACAATTTTAAGGACCATTTTTATTGATTTTCAACCTGAGGGATGAAAGAAATGTGTTATGCAAATCTCAGGGATCATTTTGGCTAAAAAGCCTATTTTATTCATTTTTGTTTTTATCATTTCCTTCCTTTGTCTTTGCCTCCATTATTGTAAGGGTCAATGTTGAATTGGACTCAAGTTTAGATCTTATCATAGGGATCATCCATCGATCATGGTCTCCCTTCCATGCATGCTCCGTTAAACCGCTAATACTAGATTCACTATAATGGATTCCTTGGAGGCTTCCATGTCGCGTTATTGATGATGATCAAATACACTATCTCCAATGCTCTCGAAATCAAACTTGTGGGGAAGGTCTCTATGATCTTCCCATCTCTGTTGCCCCTAATCTTTGTGAGATCGATCAGATCCAGCACCCTAAGTGCCTGATCTGTGCTGGCAAAGGACAATTATTGTGTTCACAATGGTCACAATAGATCATCTCGATCCATTGGCTTAGATCTACAAGGGCGACCAATTCTTCTTCTTCTACAATACACTAGTTCTTCAAAAGGTCGTCACCGCATCTTTCCATCTCTAGGGTGAGGCACTTCGGTTATGTATGGAAAGATAAAAATAAAATGACTACAATTTTGGGTATTCATTTAATCTTGTTAGGTATAGGTGCTTTTCTTCTAGCATTAAAGGCTCTTTATTTTGGGAGTGTATATGATACCTAGGCTATGGGCGGGGGAGATGTAAGCAAAATTACCAACTTAACCCTTAGCTCAAGTATTATATTCAATGGTTCTGCTAAATGTTTGTATCCAAACAAATCTTCGTTGAAATGATATTTCCAAAGCCTTTTGTAGAAAGTTTGGACCTTCAGAGTTTGAGGACAACGCTGAAGCTTTGTTCAAATTATGCCAAACATATCCTTTAAGGGATAATATTGCGGAAGTTCGCAAATTAGCAAATAGGACTAGTGATGTTGATCATATTCTGTTGAAGAGTTGTTTTTTTTTATTTATTTTTGGTTTAAAACGTGAATTGAATTATCCTGTGAAATTATTTAGGCCTGCAAATATTCATGAGACAATTGTTATCATTGTGCAATTAGACATTAAGTTCATTGAGCTCAAGGTTGGCTAATCTAAGCCACCTATAGCTACTAGACCACAGTTCATTATTGATGCACAAAACCTCACACTGTGTCTCAAATTGGTATTTTCCATTAAGAAACTTACTTCTGAAGAAATCCAACACGAGGGAAAATGGTGAGTTCTGTTTTTGATTGATAAGTGGGTTAATAGTCATAAATGTGGCCTAAAACAATTACTTGTTTTAGATGTGGTGGACAATGAAGTAATTGATGGACAAATCTCTAAAGATGCAATCTAAATTCGAACTTTGTAAGTGTGTTTTTATGACACCAATGCTGAACAAATTGTTCAAACTACAAAGGTAGAATGAATGGTGAGGGATTAACTTGTCAAAATCTTGTTGATTACTGAGAGCACACAAAATTTCATTGATTATAAGTTGCTAAAACAATGTTGCCTTCTCTTTACTTGAATTATGACAATTTCTTACATTTTTGTTTGGCCCTGAAATTCACAGTTTACCCAAATCAATGTTTGGACCTAATTTTGCACCATTGACCCATTTAGTTGAGGCAATTGGATGAATTAATATATTTTTTTTCTAGATATTACTGCCAATCTTAATTATTATAGTAATTATCTTGGTATGAGCTTCAAAATGAGGATAAAACCAAAAAAGGTTGTTCAACAAGAAGATGGACTCCATGATTTTCTTGCTAAGTTTTTTTAGTAGCCGAGTAATTGGATTGATTTGAATTTATACAAAGACCATGCATGCCAAGCATTATCCATTGCTGATTATTTAATTATCCTTTGGATAAGGATTTTATTTGTTAGTCAGACAAAAAAAAAAAAAAAAAAAAAAAAGGATTGATCTTGCTAATTTTTTGCACCCTACACACACAAGAACAAAAACATAAATTTCTAGAATGGGATTGCATGCACAGATTGGCAATGATCCTTCTCATTATCCAAGGATATTCTAGTCGTTCGGTCAGGATGGATTATTATGCAAAGATTGGTGATGTGATTATGACCACATGCTGGTCAAAGATGAAATATAAAAAAACATGGGATAATGGTCAGAGGTAGTAATGCAATTGAAATGTAATTTGCTTTATCATTGCATGGATGCATTTGGACAAACAACATGAATAAGGGAGTCACCTTATTGGAATATGAAGCATGACTTAGACACTATCACATGGTCTTTCATTGGATCAACGTGAAAATATATGACAATATCAAGATGAGCTTTGTCATTTGCTCATCAAGCAAATTCAAATATTTCACTGCTATAAATATTGGATGATGTGCAACAAGAAGAGCCTCTTTAACTAAAAAAACAACTTAAACACTCTACATGAAACCTCACCTTATGCAAAACCTTCTCATGCCCCTAAAAAAAATACTAAGGACCCATTTCTGTAGTTGTAATCAGAATCAAAGGGCAGAATTATTTCCGATTACGAGATATCCTGACGTTTGCCCAATATTGGGGAATAAAAAACGTTGTGGGACCAACCCGAATTATGGAACCAAATTCCAAAATTTGGAGGAACTATACCTAAATTTAGGTGGTATTCTGATTCCGGGTTGTTAGGAATCCATAATGGATTTTTACTCGTTATAATATCCTCCTTATCTCAAATATTACAAGATTGCCATTCACATCTTCATCTCTCTTCCTCTCTCACGACCATTCAACCATCCAAGGCACACTCTGACCTGACCACCCCTAACCCAGCCCAAACCACCATTTGTCTTCCAATATCAATGTCTCAAGCTTTCACTGTCTTTGACTTTACCAAATTAGGATTTTTCAATCTCAGTAATCCTTAGAATCCCCTTCTTTTTCTCATCTTGTCATTCAGATTCATCTCCAAACTCTTATTTGGTACTTGTTACAAAATCTACTTCGACTTCACCATGTTCAGCTTCTTATTTTGAAAAAAGTTCGAGGACGACTAGAGGTGCCATGACACACCCTGACCCACAATGTCCACCTGAACTCCAAATCAAGTTATGTTAGCTGACACCTGGAAGGTAACGAAACCATAAGGTGTAGTGAGGTGGAAAATGTAAGTAAATTTAAGCCTAAAGGTGTCTAAATATAAGAGTGTGCATGTGAGCAGGTTGAACCCAATTCACACATGATCCAGAGCATAAGTAAAGTACAATAGAGATAAGGGGAAAATTATACCCTCGAAGGTAATCTCCAATACCTAGATTTGCCAAGAATATTCGTCGATACAAAAGCTTAGCTACTAAAACCTGGAGGGGCAATAAAAACAAAGGTGAGTGGGCCTAAAAATACAACTTTGTAAAAACCTTTTCAAAAACATAATAACATCTCGCCGTAAAACAAGTCTAGTTTCCAAAATATAAATACTACGTATAGTATGAAAATACTTACCGTAGCCTGCAATATCTCAAGAATTCAATACGTCATAATATTTTGTGAATAAACACTTAAAGTCCAATAATCACATAATCTCGCATAACAAACATATCATATTGAGTGCTTATCAACATATGTTGACACATGAGTTCATGTAGAAATATTTTGACATGAATGGGACTGGGTGCATTAATGATTTACGCTCTAGTACTACAATCGCATGAAGATTGGCGTTATACGCATCACATACGAGTCCTAATTGCCTATAGCAATCTAGGACATGACTTGCATCTACAATGGATCCAAAGTGAGCGTGCGGTGCGGTGCGATATGAACATACAGGTGAAGCCTAGCCCTGGCCTGGGCGAGTACTAACACCAGTGTAGCACACGATAAGCAGATAGGCTAAATATGATCATGCCACAGTAATTCAATCATTCTAGTTATAAATATAATTAAGGCATCCCTGTATAGTATGCTTACATGTGCATCCCGTAGGATGATAATGATTTCCTAATTCTTATTATTACAACATTTCTTATAAACGCTAATTTAATTATGGCATAATATATAAAATTCGTTATTAGATGTATATATAGAAACTAAACATAAATATAAGAAAAGAGCCACTCACAGATACTTGCGATGTCACATCCTTTCAAAAAGCTGGAGTCTCCGTTAGTAATCGTACCTAAGCATAATATTAGCATCCGTTAGTAAAACTCAATTAAAATAATTAAATTTAGGAAAACAGAGTGCGGATTTGGAATCAGGGCATCGAAATACGTTAAGTAGGGTCCCATGCAATTTTCATAAAAAGTCAACAGTCAACCATAAAAGGTCAATCGTGCCGTCGAGGTAGTCAACTATGTTAAAACTTCGGAATTTCATTAAATGGATGTCAAAAACAAACTCGGGGTGTCGAAATTAGACTAGCAGGGTTTCCGAAATTTTTTTGTAAAAGTCAACACAAGGAATATTTTGGAATATTCCAAAAAAAATTCAGGAATATTTCAGATCCATTTTTGGAAATGGGCCAGATCTGGTCAACGGGCCAAAGGTTTGGGCTTAGGCCTTTTTTTTTTCCTATACTGGGTCGGCACACGTGATGCACTCTTAAGCACTTTTAAGTTTAAATTTATTCACATTTTCAACATCACTACACTTTATGACTGCGTCACATTTTGGGTGTCGCCCAACATATCTCAATTCGAAATCCAGGTGGACATTCTGGGTCGGGGTGTGTAATGCCAGCAAGAAGATCTTCGAGAATGTAGAGTTGGTGATGGGCGGTGGGCTTGCTCTTGAACTTTCCCTTTTCCCATTGTTTGAATCCAAAATGAAAACGGAACAACATTGGAAAATTCCTGTTCAAGAATTTGGTAAAGAAATAATTGGAAATTTTGGTGGATTATGGTGTTTATTTGGGGGGCAGGGTTCGATAAAATTTGATTGCGAAAAACTCTAGACGAGTCATCCATTTTTGATATGTGAGCTGCATGTTTAATCTATTTACAATAATTATATTTTAATTCTTCACTTTAACTAAACAAATAAAAATAACTAATTGAAATGTTATTAAAAATAAATACAGGGATATAATAAAACAAAAAACAATAAGGGCATTTTTGTAATCATATTAATTCACATTCAAATTCAAATAAATTAATAAACAACTTATATGAACTCAGTTCACTTCTTCTTCGATTCCAAAACATTTAAGTAAACAATTTCAACAGGAATCAAATTATGACTCTTCCTCATTCCAACTCCTTCTCATATCAATTCTTCCTCATCATATTCCTCCTAGTTTGATTATAGTTATGTAAACAAGCCATAACTATCCTAACCCTTTCGCCATATATCTTCTATTTGGATTAACAACATTGTGTTGGCATTGAATTTGGATTAACATAACTGAAATCGTAGAATTAGGCAACCTGGGAGCATCTTTAGTTTGGACTAATAATACTGCTTCTGTTTCAGTTGATTATTTATCCAAGTCTTTGTCGGTGAAGAGTCATTGATTCTCTCGCTGAATGAGGTCACTTTATTTGTTTCTTGGCGAAAGAAGGTGTTACTCAGGTTACTAAGTGTTTGGCACATTAAAAGCCAAATCTTTTATTGAACTTCATGGTAAATGCAATTTGCTTTCATGTTCCAGAATCTTAGGCCCAGAGTGTTCCTTCTTTGGCCGTAGTCGCTTAGTTTAGAAATCAGTAGCATGTTCGAAACCATACCACCACATGTATTCTACTCACCCGTCCAAGCTCGGTCACGAGTTGGCATGTCCACATTCACAAAAAGGATGTAGTTAACTCGGTAGTTGCTTGACCTAGGCTTTGTAATTTTTAGGGTCAACAAATTTGTATCAAAGTTATGCCCTTGCAACCAATTTCTTTGTAAATTGTAATGTTGGGTAAATTGTTATCGTAAATAAATGAATTATATGTTATCGTAAGTTCGAAATGTAGGTCTAAAAATCGAAAGACATTCTGCAGTAGTAGTGCAGCAACATCGGAGCTTTATGGGTTTCTTGACAGCTGAGTGGAAGATGAGCATGCACCTCAAAAACCCATGAGGAAATACAAATACCTCACAAGAATTCACAACTAGAAAGTGCGTGAGAATTATTGAGGGGAATTTTGTATAAGAATTATTTGGCAGATATCAAGCTTGTCCAAAGTCGAACTTAAAACTAATAAATTTTTGAAGGGCTATATTTACCTCTTTCGATTGAAATGGGACATGAATATGATCCAAAACTTCATTAAAAAATAATTTTTTACATAACTATAAATTTAGACGCGCCATAATTAGGTATGGTTTGGCATTGAGGTGCTGAAAAAAAAGCTGCTTATTTTCAAAGTTTTTATGTTGAAGATATTTGGTAAACTAAAAAAAAAAGGGGATTATTTTGAAAGCTGCTGTGATTGACAGCTGAAATCATCAGAAAAGCTGAAGCAGCTAAATGCTGATTTGGAAAACTGGCTTTCTTTCACAGCACACTGAGCTACAGTACACCTTTAATGAAACTTTCTAAAGTCCAATAACACCCTCATCATTTTTACAAAATGACAAGCCTTGTTCTTGATACTTAAACTGGAATCTCTCACAGCCGTTCACCCCCTCGCATCAAAGTAGGACCGCAGCCGTCCCGCCCACTCCCGCTCAACACCGACCACCACCAAGGCACCAACATTCATCCCTGTTCTCCTTCCAGATCCTCCAAATACACAAATTAGAAAAAGATTCAATCTTTTTGAGAAACCATTTTTGAAAATTTGCCGATTGGATCGAATCCCAGAATCTGAGTGAGAATCAACCCAGAATCTGAGCAAGAACCAGTCCAGAATCCGAACGAGAAAAAGATTCCTGCTTGCAATATTCCCTCTTCAACCCAGAATCCGAGTGAGAATCAGTCGGAATAGATGAGAGAGATGATCAGATCGGATCCAATGCTACATCTCCGGTCATCAAAGAAATGAAGTTCCGATTTAGAACAAGCAATCAAGAAGCTGAAAACCAAATCGAGAACGATAAACAAAACCCCAAAATAAAAACACATACCAAACATCGACTGGGAAATATCTAAACCAATCCACTGATGCCCACTCTCTGACAACCTGCAATGAAAACCTCAATCACTCACTCAGCTTTTTTCACCATTTCAGTGAATAAAATCAAACCCCTTTTGGATTTTTTACGAAAAATTGAATTGAAAGATTGGGGGAGTTAGGGTTTTGAAATATTACCCATGTTGAGGAGCAGCCTGGGGATGCCATCGTCGGGAAGAGCGAGAAGCTCGAGGGCTGGTGTTTCTAGAATTCTAAAGAGAGATTAAAATAAAAAATTATAAATAAATAAAATAAGTTATATTAGATAATTATTGTTTTATATTCTCTATCTTTTATTTATTAAGAAAATTAAATTAATGACACATCTAATATTATATCATTTTTTTATCATTTCACCCAATCATTTTACATAAAAGTTTATTAAACACTATAATATTATTATTATTATTATTTTCAAAAACACTTTTACATAAAAATTTATCAAATATTTTACTGTTTTATTTCAGACTTATTCTCAGGTAAATAGTTTTTTTTGAAATCACACTAATACCAAACCCCGTTCGGTTGGGTCGATCGGAGACGGACTAATCGCGAGGCTTAACCGAATCTAGAGGTTGCACTGATCCAATTTTAGGTTGTAACGCTTGACCACGTCGATTCAACGAATCGACACTATTCTAGCAGTCAGACAGTCCACATCCAAGAGTTTGTTCAGCAATGGCTGGATTCCGGTTGGGGTCAGATGACTCGGAGATATCGCAGCAGAGCCGAGCAGCACCGCCTGATCTCGTCTCCGACGACGACCGCTCCATCGCCGCCGACTCATGGTCCATCAAGAGTGACTACGGAAGCACTCTCGACGACGACCAGCGCCACGCCGATGCCGCCGAGGACCTTTCTGCTGCTAACCTTCGCGCCCCCTCCGAGTACAGGTTTGCTTCCTCTCTACTTCCTGTTTGGTTTCCAGGAAAATCTTTGTAAATGAAATATTAACTAATTAATTAATTAGTGCAAAATTAAGTTATTAAGACTAAGTTTTTGCATAGCTTGTTGTATTTATGCTTTTGCAATTCTGAATTTAGAGGAAGAATTCATAGGCTATTAGTTTAGGAAGAAATTTTCTTTCTTTTGATATGGTGGTATTTGCAGTTCTGACAAGGAGGAACCAGATGCTGAAGGAGTGACATCAATGCTAGGTCTTCAGAGTTACTGGGATGCTGCATATGCCGATGAGTTGGCGAATTTCCGGGAACATGGTCATACCGGTGAAGTTTGGTAAGCTTTTCGCAACCGTGCAAATTAACTTGTTATTCATTTGTTATGGCTTTGGGGCACAGCAGAAAACAGCCAAGTGCTAACATCAAAGAAAAGTCCCGAAATACCCAGAATCGAAGAAAAATCTTGAAGGGCGAGCGAGAGATTATAGAGAGAAAGCTTTAGTATTGTCTGAGAAATTAAAATGAATCTGATAAACTCTGGTATTACAGAGGAATTATTATTAGCTTATATATTTAAGCTAACTGAAGCTAACTAGCTAACAACCACAATACCAAAACTGTTAAAAATGATCTAAACACCATCATGTGAAGATCACATGAGTTAATTTTTAGTAACATACTAATTAGCTATATGATATGCATTTACTGCTACTTTCAAAGAGCCTTAGGAAAAAGATATTCATAATAGTGAGGGGAGATTGAAGAAAAAGGTGTTAACAAGATTGATATCATTTACATTTCAACTATATAAAATGAAAAGGAGTTGATATTAAAATATTATTGGCTGTGAAAATCAATTTTGTCGTGATTTACCAGAGTTTGCTAACCTTTAATCCTTACTTTTATAATTCCACATTAGTGAGGGATTCGTATTTAGTATCCCTTTGTATTAAAGTGAGTAGGTACTGTAAGACGGGGAGCGTTTGATGGTTTCAGCCCTCTGTTTCTGTAGGTTTGGAACTAATGTCATGGAAGTTGTCTCCTCTTGGACCAAAAGCTTATGCATTGATATTTCTCAAGGTCGCACACCAAATCATGATAATAATAAGTCTGATCCTGTGGAAAAAGGTGATAAGTATCTTGCAGGCTGGAGTGTACTTGACATCGGGACTGGCAATGGATTGCTTCTTCAAGCACTTTCCAAGCAGGGGTATTCTTTTATTCTTCAACTTTATCTGGTATTCTATGCTGAATTAGATTGAAATTCCTGTATGGAAGCAAATAAAATGCAAACTAGGTGAATCATATATCAGATTGATATGTCTAGATTGGAGACCATAAGGCTTCCGCAGGTCTCATTTTAAGGTCAACAAGTTGACCATAGATGAGAATCTCAGTATTTATACGCTACTTGGTTAAAGTCAATTGTGCATTTAGATTTAATAGAATGATGTAGTAGTGAAGAAAGTGAACTATCTTAAGATAAATTGGTAACAAATTTGATGGAAGTGTATATGTGCTTAAATATTTATTTGTAGTGTATAATAAGTTTTCGGATTTAAATGAAGAAACTTGAATGATCAGGAGGAGGAGCTAACAGAGTCATTGGTTGTCTTATAGAACAATTACTCTAGCTTCTTGTGTTGCATTATTCTGTGAGAGGTTTAAGTGTTTTTATGGAAAAAGATGGGCATGGTGCTAGGGAGATGTGCTGTCATGGAATGGAAATCTTATGGATGGTATGGATATTAAAGAATAGAAGTGTTTTTTTTGATTTTGAGGGAGCAAGGGAATGAAGAGGTGGATCTTCTCGGCAGTAGGAGGTCATTTTTGGGCTCTTTTCGGGCGTCAGTACGGTGGTATTTCCAGAATTTGGGAATAGTTTTTTTTGAGCTATATTGTATTGCTGGAACTCTGCTGTACAGTAGTGTTTTTATTGGTCTGCTGCCATATATCTTTGCTTCTTAGCTACGTTTTGCAGTCTTTGTTGAAATGTTTAGCTAGCATCTTGTAGCTAGTTCAGTTGACAACTTGGTCCTCTCTATTGTTTGGTTCTTTTTTAATGATATTATGTTCCTGTTCCTTAGAAGAAAAGAGTAATCGGTTCTGTGGCTTAGTCTTGAAGAGCATGCAATGAGTGATGCACAAAAAAAAAAGTTCCACTTATTTTAGGATACATGCAGGATTAAAAACTACTTATGTTTAAATGAACTTTAATTATAATTATTTAGTAGGAAATTTGGTGTAGGCCAATAAATAATTTCATATTTTCAGTTATGGTCGATGGACATTTCATTTTCTAACATAGGTAGAAACAATTTTCCTCTTCAACTAAGATCAATAATTACAAGTTTCATTTCCAGCTCAATTCCACTTGCTAAAATGTCTCTTAATTGACCTCTCATTAAAAGCAAAAAATATTGACAGACTCAATCTTTGAATTGAAAATATGTTGTGACCTCAATCTAATTACCCCTTAATTTATTCAGAACGATTTAGGTTAGGGTTTAAATTAATAGTTTAATAATGAACTTGATTTTATTAATATAATTATTATTCTTGTTATTGACTTCTGATTATGCTAGTTATTTTATTATTATGAGATTGCATGTATTACATGGGCCTTATTGTTGTAATGTTTTAGACTTTCTTATCATAATCCAGTCCTTGATAATCGAATCAACACTGCTATCAAGTTTCACTAACCTACATACTTTCAAGTGCAATCACTGTCACCACTGCACATACGACATATTTGCCGCTGTTAGATGATGCTTCCTTTACCCTTATGGTTGGGTATTTCACTATTTTGTTATGTTTCATTCATTCCTATGTAATTTATGTTTGTCTTTGGTCCCCAATTCACCCCAAAAGAATATCATTCCAAAAACTATGCCTGATGAATGTCCTTTTTTGTCCTTTGATTTATTTTTCCTTCCTTGTTGGATGGTTGTGAAGAAGGGCTGGGAGTGTTGTAAATAAAAATTCAGTCCATGATTTCATGAAATTTTAGTTAATGACTTGAATTCCGTTGTTTTTCTAAATTGTCACATCAGAGACCTTAATGAATGAAATTTTGGTGTTTTGGGTTCAGGTTTTCTGATTTAACAGGAACTGATTATAGTGAAGGGGCAATTGATCTCGCTCGCAGCCTTGCTGATCGTGATGGATTGCCAAACATTACTTTTTTGGTATGCCTTTTCTTTTGGCAAATGTTTTCTGGTGTGTCTAGACTCTAGACAAAAAAATATCAGATTATAACCTGCTGTCTTCAATTATCCTCTTGGACGTTTGTATATTTCCGTTCAATGAAATTTCTCTTCTTAGCTTTAATGTCGTCTGTATCTAGCTTGTTATTAAACTATTTTTTTTAATACATTCTTTCCCAATAATTTTAAATGAATTGTGTGCCACTATTTTTTAGGTTGATGATGTTCTAGAGACCAAGTTGGACAGGCAGTTCAAACTAGTTGTGGATAAAGGAACCTTGGATGCCATTGGATTGCATCCAGATGGTTCTATCAAAAGGTAAAAGCCAGCATAGTCTGCAACTCTTTATATATTTTCTGATTGATAATTCCTCCATGTCTGTATGAATGATTTGTTTAGCCTATTTAATCGCTTGTGGTTATCGAAGAAAAGGAAACTAGAGTGTGAAATTGTGAAATTGTGTTTTTGTTATACAGGGTAATGTATTGGGATTCCGTTTCAAAATTGGTGGCTCCTGGTGGATTAGCAGTAAGCATCTTCACTTTGGTTAATACTGTTACTTAAAACTGCACTTACCTTCATTTAGGGCGTGCTTTCAAGTGCTAAAAGGAAGAGTATAGATAACGTATGTCGTTATGAACCATAGCGCTTCCTGCATGATCACTTTGAAAGTGCTTTGGTTCTGTTTTCGGCCATATGAGAAGCACTTTTAATTATTTGAAATTGCTTATGGCACGTGCCAGAATCATGCACTCTTTCTTTTCTCTTTAAATTTCTCTTTAAGAAGTTTTTGTTTCGTTCGACGCTACCTGATGTTTCATTGCTTTGGGGAACACCTTGGTAGGTGATCACATCATGTAACAACACAAAGGATGAATTGGTTCAAGAAGTGGAAAGTTTCAATCAAAGAAGTGTCATCCAGGAACACGAAACAAGCGAAGATCCTCCTAAGTTTCAATACCTTAGTCATGTCCGCACATATCCGACATTCGCGTTTGGTGGATCTGTTGGATCGCGCGTTGCCACTGTGGCATTTCTCCGGAACTGAATCACTAATCCTTGCGAGTTATAGTTACGTTGCGCATTGAGAAAGCACATGTACTGACTTATGCAAGTTCTTTTGTTTGTTTTGAGAACCATGAAACACTCATTCATTCTAAGCTGTTTCTTCTGTCAGGGCTTCTGCGAGTTACGCAAAAATTATACAGAAAATGTACATTATCAATCGAAGTCACAGTAAGATGGAAAGAAAGCTACGTGATGAGGCCGATCGCCCCTTAGAAGTGAAGTCCTATTTCAGACTCTTTGAACGGGGAGGAAGTGAAAAGAAATTTTAGAAGTTCCAATTTCGAGTAGAAAAGGTTGCTCTTCTTACTCGTCTATCGTTGCTAGTTCCTGTAATGTATTTTGGTGGTTTACAAACTGCGTTATCGTTTCCTCTAATCCTACGTTCTATATATATATATGATTTAACTCCTTGTTTTATTCACGATAACAACATTGATCTAAAGACAATTTAAAAGAGCATTAAAGAATGGGGATGTAGAAAAGGCATAAAACGGTAAAGGTAAACCAAATGGTCGACGAAATGCCTTATTGAATAAATTAGAAAAATATTTTGGTATTGCGTTCGCCATTGTTGGGATACAACAGAAATAGAGTTCCGCATCCATCACTGCTTAGTTGTGCCCATGATGAACTAGCTTCTATCTTTGCTCCTACTCGTCATAGATGGAGCCCGCATTAGATTTATTTTGTGGCACTTGATTTTTTTTTCACTAGTAATAATTTAATGTTAATCGTGATTAAGCCACCTAATATATCATGTACCCTTAGGATGATGGTGAGAAGTCACTATGAGACTTTAAACCCCAAAATCATGAAAAACAACTCCGAAGTTGCCCTGCACACATGGTTTTGCACACTTTTGTTTATTTTTTGTTTCTTAGTTCTTCTTTGATTTATACAAATAAAAAATTTAATTGCGTTTTTATTAAAAGAAAAAGTATCAGAGGGTTAAAAAATAAAAACAATAAACATTTACTCGCAATGTTTGCAGAAATGCTAGTAAATTAGCTAGTCGAATAAAAAAAATGTTGAAATGCATATTGAATGGAGCTTTGCTGTAGAGATTTTAGCCTTACATGTTTTTTTCTTGGAATTTTACGGTTCGTTTACTAATTCGTACTTAGAATGATAGAAATCGAATTGAGGAGGAGTTGGATTATGGTGGAGTCAAAGTCAGATTCATGTTGCACTTCTTTACAAAATTTCTTGAAATCGGAGTAGGAAAAGAAGATGGAGGTGTGTTAGGGAAGGTTGGCTTGAGGATAAGGAGTGGGATAGGAGAGGGAGGTGTTTGCGACGGAAGGAAAGGAGAGGGAAGGTTCTGCTGGGCAGCGATTGGTGGTGTTGGGTAAACGGAGGGAATAATGAAATTTTAGAAAAAAAATTGAGAGTATAATGGAGAAGAAAATCCACTCTCTAATAACCTAAAAGTCAAATACCACCAAATTGCAAGTTCCCCAAGTTTTGGAGTTTTGGATTCTAAAATTTGTGTGGGTCCCATTAAATTTTGGATTATTTTATATTCAGTAAGCATCGAGTATTCTGTAATTTAAATTCAATTTCTTTTTTAATTCTAATCATTTTTACGTAAACGTGCCACTAAAATGAATAAAAGTGCTTTTGATAAATACATTTTTGAATTTCAAACGCATTTGAAATGCATTTTAGAAGAAATATCAATTCTATTTTTTTTATAAAAAAAAAAATTCGGTTACATTTTTCCTAAAAATATACAAAAAATAAATACTAAAGAACTTCAATATCAACCTCAAACGTCACAATGTTTTATTTGTTGATAACTTCTCTCTCTAAAACTACAGCCTGAGTTACCATCAGGGTAAATTATTACAGTTTTATTCAAGTAACCCAATAAATGAAATGTACTAAACTGGTGAAACAAACTACCGTAAAGTAATTGCAGTTTCCGAAAATTCGTTTTATCCGTAAATGCCGCGGGCGCCCATCTAATAAAATTCACTAATTCAGGAGGTGCCCAGATTAAGTTTCCATTTAATATATAAAGTCCACAACATAGTCTAACTGATTTGTCATCTACTCTCTCTCTCTCTTCTCTCTCTCCCCCCTCTTTCTCTCTCTACAACTCCCATTCTACTGGTGGAAAGAAAACTGACTGTAAATTCCGGCATTGACTGACTGACCCAGCTCCGACGACTCTCAGTCGTCTCACCGCCGGATCGGAGAGAGCTGAGCTGCCGCTGCCTCCCCTCAAATACATTTGCTATTTCTGTAAGCGTTTTTACATTTCAGAAATCGAATATTCTCTCTGTAATTTACATGTTAGGTGGGAGACTTGGTCTCTGAAAAATTTCTGAAATTTTCCGATTTGTGTTTCTTTCCGGAATTTGAATGTCGATATGGTAATTTGTAGCAATTTTCCGGTAGCGAGCGGATGCTGATTGTGTTATGCATTGCGTGGTAGGTGGGAGAGTATTTGGGTGTTTTGGCACCGGTTGTTTCCGGCAATGGGGATAAGAAACAGGAAAACCGGCGGCTTTCGATTTTCGGCCTAACTTATCTGATTAGGAGGCAAGGGAGAATGTTAGTAGAGATTAATGTAACAGACAAGTCAAAAGAGACTTGGATGGTTTGAATTGTAGGGAATCAATCAAGGATGAAATTTGGAGGGGGATTTTTGATTCCCCAGGATGACGATTTACGAGTCACGGATTCTTGGGTACCGGTGACTCCACAGAAGCCGATTCCAGTGAAGCCTCATCCGGTCCCGGTCAACCTTTATGGGAACCTCCGTCAAGGAGGAAATTGGCAACAGCAGTTGACTGGAATTTCAAGGGAGCATGTACCGGTGGGGGCTAGTTACAATGGCATGGCTCAAGCTGTTTGCTCAAATGATCAGCTACTTAGAAATGGTTTTGATGGAAGTCCGGGGGAGAACATTCAAATGATCAATCACATTTCGGACTCCTACGTTGCAGGATCCTTTACACAGTTGCTCTTTGATGACAGCTCAAGTTGGAACGATAATCCAATGACACAACAGCTGGTACATGATAATGCTGCGTATGTTGCCTCTGCAAACAGAAACCCGAGCAGAAGTGTGGACATAGCAGCAAACACACCTCTAATTCCTAAGTTGCATCCTGAAATGAGCAACCAAGGAATCGACTCGGGCAGCTTCTTGCTAACCAACCAAAATTGCAACAATGGTTCATATCCTTGGAGTAATGTGGGCATAGCAACGAACACACATCCAATTCCTAAGTTGCATCCTCAATTAAGAAACCAAGGAATTGACTCGGACAGTTTCTTGCTAACCAACCAAAATTGGAACAATGGCTCATATCCTTCAAGTAGTGTGGATGTAGCAAAAAAGACAAATCAAATTCCTAAGTTGCATCCTCAATCGAGCAACCAAGGAATCACCCCGGGCAGTTTCTTGCTAACTGACCAAAATTGCAGCAATGGTTCATATCCTTCAAGTAATGTGATGAGCACATCATTGGTTATGGATTTTCCTTCTCAAGTTGACAACAGTTGTAGAGATTCCAACTCAGTTCATTGGTTATCTGCGGATCAAAATCACTGTTCAAGTTCAAATTCAAACCCATTGAGTAATGGTGACGGCTCATCCCAGACATGCCAGTGTAAGCATTTTAAATTAGTTCATATCTGTGTCATACTTTGCAAAGAAAGATTTCGACCATCTATTGTTTTGACTAATAAAAAACTGAAACTTTGGAGAAACAAAATAAGTAGGCATTTGATATCATGTACCACAAATCAATTTCAAGTCACAAAAATCATGTCTTATGTGACAAATAACTGATTCAAATTTTGGAATATTATCATATATGAGATCATTTCCAAGTGGAACTTTCATGTCTTCATATATCAACTCAATTGCACGTATTTATTGCATTTAAAAAAGAAAGTTCTAATAATAATGTAATAATTCACATCATAAACAACCGTGTCTTTATGTTTCTCTTGTAGTTTTGAAGCAACGATGCACTATAACTTGTTTATGATATAAGACTTCTAATGTAGATTAAAAAAACCAAAACAAGAAACAAAAACAAAATACGCTTAAACCAGCTTCATTTTGGCACAAACACTACCTTTGAGGAATGACTTGATGTTACTGGATGATGTTAACCTAAAACAAAAGAAAAGCAGCGGGAAGCGGGGCAAAGAAAGCAACGTAACACATTTTGAATGCTGCTAGATAATTGTGATTCTTAGTATTATCCTCCCTAGATACCCACTTAAACATAGATGTGATGGTTGCCTCTCAAAATCCAGTGGCTAGTTGCACTTGAAAGCCTAAAACCTTCACACTTGCACCGTACAACAGCCTTAGGCAATAAACCAACAGAAATAAGCAATGCATGAAATGTTTCAATCTCATTTGAGTTCTTTCGAAAATCAGAAATTTACGAAGTAGAAACATTTATCACTTGGCTGTGCCATACTGCATTTTGAGTGGTCTTGAAATCATAATCAAGTTCAACTTTAAGGGACAAAATATCTTAATGACCATACAAGTCCGAAAATCCCTTCACTGTTAAAATTGCTTGACAGAAAAACTGTTTTTCTGCACAGATGGTTTCCCTTCACCACTCCTGTCAAGCTGTGACCTAAACTCCTTACCAAGAATAGAAGCTGACGCTTCCCCATGTGTTGCCAGCCAACACCAGTTCACAACAGACCAGAACAAGAATTTGGAGAACGACCAGCTTTCTGCAATACTGGAATTCTTGAAGGATGAAGATTCTGGCAAGGAAAAAGACAATCAGGTGAAACTAACCATGTCTATAGAAGATGAAGCAATTCAAAAATATAGTGACGAACTCTTGCAGAACATTGTGGAGTCGTCATCTGCAGCCATTTCTACACCGTACAAGGAAAACAAAGATTCTGACAGGGAAGGTGACAGAGGGATTGATCTAAACATGACACCGCAGCAGAAAGCACCAAAGCGAAGAAAACATAGGCCCAAGGTAATCAGAGAAGGCAAGCCCAAGGGGACACCAAAGCCTGCAACTCCAAACAATACAGAGTCTAAGGAAAGCCAACCAGCGAAGAGGAAGTATGTAAGAAAGAGTGTTCAAAAGGAATCCCCAAGTCCACTGGGAGATGGTGCAAGGGAAACAATGGACCCTAATGGTGGAAAAGGTGCAAAATCATGCAAAAGAGCTCTGGATTTTGATTCGGAAAATACCATGGATGAAAACCAATGCAAAGCAGGTGGTCAACAAGAGCAGATGCAACAAGGGATCAATATGAATTTTGATTCTCAAGGGAAACCTATGGTCCCTGGAACTAACCAGGGTTTTAAAGCCAGGCCATCCGAACAAAGTGTCATACAGAGCAAATTGAAGGTCGAAAACCAGATTCCAGGAACTATGAATAACTGCACCTCTTCCATGAATCTTATCTCAGATAACTTTGTATTCCTGCCAGAAAGGCGACCATCAGCATCCCTACTTGCTACAACAATAGACATGCATCTGAAAAAATCGCATGTTATGGGGAGACATGTAGAGAATGGGAGTTCTGATTTATCTCATAGAAGATACATAGATGGATACACTCCCTTTCAGCAACATACCCATGCTAAAGGAGTAGGTCAAGATGCCATTCGAGCGAAAACTAGCAGTGAAAGCCTTCAGATGAAAGAAAATATTACCCAGGGTAACTCTCAGTCAGTACAAAAGATCCTCTCCTTCTCTCTTCCAAGAGAAGTAAGGGGATCCAAGAGGGAGTATTGTCGAATGGTTGAGCATACACATCTTTCAACAAATCATCCACCTAGTTCACTATCTTGCCAAGATATAAAACAATTGGATGGCCATCAGAGAATGCTCAGCCAGGATATCTCACTACGTCATAAGCAGCAGAAATTTGAGAATGGATATTTGAGCATCTATAATATGCCTTGTGAAGTTACACCGGTTGAGGAGTGTCTGGGAATATTTGAAAGAACAAGGCAAAATACAGTCAACTCAAATGGATTCGCATCAAAGAACCATACAATGTTAAGTTCTTCCATTGAAAGTAATGAAAGGATGGACAGACAGAACAAGGGCATAGGCAGGTTTATGAGTGACGGTTACACTCACTCAGTCGCTTCTGGGAATAGTTTTCTAAATCCGCAGATCTCATCCGCACATTCATGCCAAGATTTCGCTCAAGTTCTTAGCTTTTCCACCCATTCCACAATTGAAGCCTGTAACCAACTAGGTTCATCATATCCCAGAAAATCCTTTCAACCGGGAAACAAGGAAGTATCTCAACCTCGCCACGATAATATGTTTAACATGAAGCAGACTGTGGGACCCACACAGGCAGGTATAGATAATGTCCCGCAAGAGAAGGATGCCTTATATGATTATCAGCAACCTTCTGCAAAAGCAATCGGTACTTTCTAACTTAAGAAACCTCTGAAAAATGTATCATCACAATAATTATTTTTAACTCATTTAGATAATGACAAACTCTTGATTTTGATGCAGGGTTTCCAGTGAGAAGATATACTACATTACCAGATGACATTGTACATAAATTTAATAATCTAAACCTGAATGGAAGATGCAGCAAAATTTTAGAGCATGAGCAAAATGCACTTGTCCCATACAAAGGAGATGGTGCAGTAGTTCCCTATGAAAGATTTATCAAGAAACGTAAGCCACGGCCCAAAGTAGAGCTTGACCCGGAAACAAATAGGATATGGAATCTCTTGATGGGAATGGAAGGGAGTGGAGGCATTGAAGGAAATGATAAGGAAAAGGAGAAGTATTGGGAAGAGGAAAGAAAGGTTTTCCAAGGCCGAGTTGAATCATTCATTGCACGCATGCATCTTGTTCAAGGTACAATACCTTATATTTTATTCCTAAATTGGATTGTCATGAACTACCATGCTGCATATGTTATAAATTTGTTACATCAACATTGCCGTCTACATGTTTGAGAGCTCTTTAACAGATTTAATTGCAATGTGTTGTAAAATATTGAAGCTTTGAACTAGAGAGGAAAGTTATCCTGAGATTCATTACTGAACTGTACTGCCTGTCCAACTGTGAAACTGTGAAACTGTGAAATGCAAGTTAAGCCACCCACCTAGTAAGCTAGAAAAGTAACACGTCCTTCCTTGTTTTAGTATTTTTATTTATATTTGTATTTATTTTAATTCTTTTATTTTTTGTTACAAAAGACAGGTTTTTCAGAACTAAAATAGAAGACTGAAACATTTTAAGGTGTTTTAGATAATTTAGATGTCTTGAGAAACAATAGCTTTACAGAAGATATATATATATATATATATATATGTATATATGTTGTGTGTGTGTGTATTCTTTTTTCAGCACAATAGTAATAAAAAAATTACATAAATTTAGGCCCTTATTTGTAATTGAGTGAATATGTAAACTGTAGATTAATAAGCTTGATAAGCAGTTGATGTAGTCCCTTCTTAATCTAAACTCCAAAATAAGCAATGATTGATATACAAGCCTTCTCATTACACAAAAAATGATTGCCTAGGAAGGATTCAAGTAAAAAAAAAGAGGCTAAAATATAGATAAATAGCATTAGCATTGTTATGTTAGCATACACATATTTTCCTAATTCAAGTTTAAAATCCACCCAAGAAAATAAGTTTATAAATTATCTTAAAGACCAGCTGTAGAGCCATGGCCAAATGGTTAAACCAGTGAACCATGACCTATTTGTCAGAGTCGGTGTCCGGTAAAACTTTGATAAATATGCAATGAGGCTCTGTCTAGCACAAAATTTGACCAATTTAAATGATCACAGTAATGATTATGTATATGAAGAAAAAAAATAATGATATTGTTATTAACAAAGATTTGAATGTTTTAAATTTCATACCACTTGACCACTTGCTAGGCTGACCTACCTTCCCTTTCCTCCTTTAGCACCAAATTTTCTGGCTCACATAACTACTTTAGTGGCCATCTGCAGAACAAATGCATTTTCTGTCAAGAAACCCGAGTTTTCAACTTTAGAGTCAATATTGAAAATGCAAACTCAACCAAGTAAACTCTAACTTGACTACTTATGAAACATATATAAACCAGGCCGGTACCATTTTTTATAAAGAAGTTTTTAATGGGGAAAGATTGTACGATTTGTAGTTCTCCCAATTAGACAACAGGTAAAAAGTGCTTTGGCTTCTCATGTACCGTAAAAATATAAATTCATTACAATTTTCTTCAAGTAGTGGATAGGTTCTTAAAGATAACATGCATGCCAACCCTTGATAAAATATTATAATCTATACAGGAGACAGACGTTTTTCAAAATGGAAAGGATCAGTTGTTGACTCAGTGATTGGAGTTTTCCTTACTCAGAATGTTTCAGACCATCTATCAAGGTAAGTTCACAATTTTAGCAAGTACATGCAACCAGATTCCCATACGTGAATTTCTTGAATTGAACAGTATTCTTTTTGTTCCTTTCACCTTTTGTAGCTCTGCCTTTATGTCTTTGGCTGCACGATTTCCACTTAAGTCAAGCAATCACCAAGCTCAACCCAAGGTTAGGACAAACATATTGGTTAAAGAACCAGCAGTTCACATGACAAGTCCAGATGATGCCACCAAATGGCGTGAAGACAGGTCAAGTCAACCAATCTATCACCCGATTTCTATGACACTCCATGAATCTGAAGAAAACCAGAAAGACAGAGAGACCTCAGGGACAGAAAGGAACTTAGTGGATGCACAAAGTCAATGTTTGGAGGAAGAATTTGTATCTTCTCAAGATTCTTTTGAATCCTCAGTCACTCAAGGTGCTTTAGGAATCAAATCGTGCTCGGGCTCCAACTCAGAAACAGAAGATCCTATCACTGGGTGCCAACCCAAGAAGGTTCATGTCTCCATTTCAACATGTCAACAGATGGAGAAGGGGACCAAGTTTCAGGACTTTTACAATCAAGTAAATGGAATTTCACTGTCATATGATGGATCCAAGAACGGGCATTTTAAATATGCACAGCTAAAGAGACAATCAGACAGAATCGATCATCTCAATGGCACTTCCTTCAAGGATCCAATCAATCTTGACGACGAAAAAATGCAAGTACCAGTTGCTCTTTCCAGCAACAATCAGTTTCACATGAACCCAGATTCTGGAAAACCAGAGCTGTGGAAATTTGGAAATTTTAGTGAGGAAAGCATATCCTCTTGGCCTACAACTGCTTCCAGGTTCAATATTGAACAGGAAGAAAATTGCAAGAGCTTAAGAACTGAGGAACTGTCAGGCAGTGTCGTTAATTCCTCCATGCAACAGAATACTTTGTGGAGTTCTCAAGGGACACCAACAAAGGACCCGTATCCGTCTTTCAGAGAGCACTCGACAGACCAGCAAAGTAATTCTCAACCAAGGTCAAGCACAGGATATAACCAACCTTCCCTCTACAGTCACCAATGCGAGGGGAACCCAACCTTCCAATCAGAACATAAATCAGTCACAGAGCCTGTAAAACATACCGAACCATTTCTGCCAAACAAGAGTGATAGCATGCAGCATGTCCAAAATGTCAGTGAGCTCAATAAAAAATCTTTCAATGTCATTGATAGTATCTCTGTAGCAAATAAGTATATACACATTGAAAATCATTTGGTTGATTCCAATTTACAGGAGAAATTAAATTCTTATGGTCAGTCAAATAGTGGGACAAGCACAAAACCTCCAAAAGGAAGAAAAGGAAAGGCTGAGAGCGAGAAAAAGAATGCAGTTGACTGGGACATTTTGAGAAAGCAGGCGCAAGCCAATGGTAGGAAAACAGAAAGAAAAAGAGAAGCAATGGACTCGCTGGACTATGAAGCACTCATAAATGCTAATCTCAAAGAAATATCTGACGCAATCAAGGAGCGAGGGATGAATAACTTGCTAGCACAACGAATGCAGGTTCTCTACTATTAGTGCCTAGTCTAAAGACCTCATGTTTGTTAATTTCCCCCAAGATAACATCACTGGATAGGTTTAACAATGATTGCAAAATGTTTGTAGGAATTCCTAAAGCGACTGGTTAGAGAACATGAAAGCATCGATCTGGAATGGTTAAGAGATGTTCCCCCTGATAAAGCAAAGTATGCCATTCCAAATAATTCATTTTCTTAAATAACATTACAACTGCCCCTTTTATCCAGAAGGTATCCAAATGCATGAATAATGCACTGCAGTGCATCAGTATGTAATTAATTAGTTGTGACATGATTATTCTGCAGGGATTATCTATTAAGCATACGAGGATTGGGCTTGAAAAGTGTGGAGTGCATCCGGCTTTTAACACTTCACCACCTTGCTTTCCCGGTAAAAATTGTGTGGCTACTATTTAGTTGTTTTCCTACGATAGTCTGGGAACATCTTACAATATAAGAAATATTGTTTCTTATTTGCTCTGTAAAGGTTGACACAAATGTTGGAAGGATAGCAGTAAGACTGGGATGGGTGCCCCTCCAACCATTACCTGAATCACTGCAGTTACACCTCTTAGAACTGTAAGAAATAATATCTTGACAATTGAATGCTTAAAACTTTTCCTGTACTTGCAAATGCTAACCGTATTCCTCTCTAGGTACCCAATGCTGGAGACAGTTCAAAAGTATCTATGGCCAAGATTATGCAAACTTGATCAACTAACCCTGTAATATCATAGTACCCTGAATCATTCGTATTAATATTGACGGCAGTTCTTTCTTTTTTACTTGCTGTTTTACTGATTAGCTGACTATTGAACCACAGTTATGAGCTGCATTACCAGATGATTACATTTGGAAAGGTACACATGGCGCTTCATTACTTAGAAACATAATTTTTTATTAATAAAAAAAATAAATAAGAGCCTCATATTTTCATATATATGCAGGTTTTTTGCACAAAGAGTAAACCAAATTGCAATGCATGTCCAATGAGAGGAGAATGTCGACACTTCGCAAGTGCTTTCGCAAGGTTTGAGCAATAATCTCTGGAAAAATTACAAGTATATTGATGTCATTGTGCAGGAAAATAAACACTGAAGCGTGTCACGAGAACCTTTACATTTTTTGGGGCATGAGATTCAGGCCTCATTAATGAGTAATCAGAAAGTGTTTAAAGAACTTAAACTAGTAGATAGTTTCATGGAGAGAATCTGTAGTTTGTAAAAAGTACTCCACGTTTCACTAATCACATGAAGAGAAAAAAAAATACAATATAATATATTATTATGACACTGTCAGAAGAATTAGACATAGTATTAATCAGATTAATACCAACCTTGTCTGGTGCAGCGCAAGACTTGCCCTGCCAGGGCCAGAAGAGAGGAGCATTGTCAGTTCAAGTGTTTCCAGGGAAGCCGAGATAAATCCTGAAATAGCTGTCACTCCTATGTCACTGCCTCCGCCTGAGAACAACTCACTCCAGATAGCAGGTACTGTAACTAAAGAGTGTGAACCAATCATCGAAGAGCCAGCAACGCCAGAACAAGAGTTGACCGAGGTATCAGAAAGTGAAATTGAGGACTTCTTCTGTGAGGACCCTGATGAGATTCCTACGATCAAACTCAACATGGAAGAGTTCACAGCTACATTACAAAACTATATGCAAGAGAAGATGGAGCTCCAAGAAGGTGACATGTCCAAGGCCTTAGTTGCCTTGAATCCAGAAGCTACTTCTATCCCTACACCCAAGCTGAAGAATGTCAGTAGACTACGAACAGAGCACCAAGTGTAAGTCCCTGTCTTCCCATTTCACAATACCACATATGAGTAGCAATACAATCAGACACAAATTCGGCTAAAGTAGGACCAAAGTCTACTTTAAAGTTTGCACTAAATGTTTTAATATCTACGAGTGGGATAAGTAACAACAAGGCCCTCACATGTTCAATTAAACATAACATTTTATGTTGTCTCAATAATGAATTCGCTACCATCAGAATTCTTGTACTGCATTTTAAATAACTCTATGCCTAGGATATGTTATGAGTTTTGACATACATACCTATACAGAGACGTATGCACAGACATAACTATATTTGTTTATGACAAACTTATACATTCTGTGCGGATATAATGCAGGTATGAGCTACCTGATTCACATCCACTCTTGGAAGGGGTAGGTTAAAATTTAATTTTGTATCTGGAACACATGAAGCATTCTTAATCTCAATTACTCACTGTTCAACTTTACAGATGGATAGACGGGAACCAGATGATCCAAGTCCATACCTTCTAGCTATATGGACACCAGGTAAGCTTAAGAAACCACTGATAACTGAGATACATTGTTTGAGAATCTTGTACACTTTTCTAAGTGATACATTTGTTCTGCACCGCTGTATACCAGGTGAAACTGCAAATTCAATTCAACAACCAGAAAGCAGGTGCGGCTCCCAAGATCAAAACAGATTGTGCAATGAGAAGACATGCTTTTCATGCAATAGTATAAGAGAAGAAAACTCGCAAATAGTCAGAGGGACGATTTTGGTAAGGAAAATTTAATTGAAATAATATGTAAACAAAATAGACCCCCTGCAGTTGTTTACAAAAAATTAATTCAACTTGTCTCAGATACCTTGTAGAACAGCAATGAGAGGGAGCTTTCCCCTCAATGGAACCTACTTTCAAGTTAATGAGGCAAGTCTTCTTCACTAATTTCCTTCACCTTCATCTACTGTGCACAATCTGGACTAAGTTAATAGCAGTCCAGAAAGTACACCTTATCTAAGTTAGAGGCACTCCTCCAACCCAATAGGTCAAAAAGAATCTGCTATCTGCCTATAACAGAGTGCTCGAGCCATTAATTTCCACATTTATAAATAAAACTCTATCATGATGCAGATGTTCGCAGATCATGAATCTAGTCATAACCCAATTGATGTTCCAAGGGGGTGGATATGGAATTTGCCAAGACGGACTGTATACTTTGGAACTTCGGTATCAACAATATTCAAAGGTATGAGAAATTGAGATACCAGGGTTACTTTATAAGATCCCAAATAGAAATGTAAAAGTAACTCACAATGAAATACCTGTCTATCAGGTCTATCAACAGAGGGAATTCAATACTGCTTTTGGAGAGGTATGTGATGCTGCCTTCAGTTCTTCATATTAGTTTGAGCCTTTGAGAAAACGATTTAGGAACATATGACACTGACTTCAGCTCTTTATATTATTTTAAGGATTACTAGTTAGGAACATAGTACACAAATGAGAAGATAACCCAAGATCATGAATTTAAATTCCAACACAACCTACTTACATGTTTGCAACTACGTCTAGTTTAAGAACTTCATCTAGTCGATTGATAACTAGATATAAATGCACCCACGATATTAGAATATCCAAGAGTAAGTCAATAAAAAACCAATTGTATTTGATCATTGAGTAAATACATCACGTTGGCATAAAATTATACTATTTAAGCACCTATAAAGTTAACACATGGAGAAAGAGGTGGTTAATTTACACATCTCTAAAGCATAAGTTCTTAAGGTGGGTGACAGTTGAAAAAAGAAAACATTGTTTTGCAGAACCGATGTCTGCTATTTGGCAGTCAACTGACGAGATGACAAACAAGTTCCCTTGTGGATTAATTCATTTACTTGCAGGATATGTTTGTGTGAGGGGATTCGAAAGGAAAACAAGAGCACCACGGCCCTTAATGGCCAGATTGCACTTCCCTGCGAGTAAGATGACTAAGACAATAAATGAAGGGAAGAAATAAAACTGACCATGGCAATGGCACAGAGAAGATTTTTCATCAGATTTGCAGAAGACTACTGACTGTATGAGAAGAACAACTACTAACAAATTCTAGCACATTCAATTATTCTTCCTCTAGCATGAGATGCACACATTATATGACAGGCGGGCAGCAGAAAGCCAGCATCATTCAGAAAATGTGAGATCTCGCGATGAGTTGATTGTATTCTGTACAGATTAGTTGTTCAATAAATTCCCAGAAAGGAGTAATCCTTTCAATAAATTCCCAGAATATCCGAAAACATTATAACGGTTTATACAAAGAAACTGGAATGAAAGACTTTATATACAGCTGAAGAAGGTGTGAAGTCGAATCATTTAACAAGTAACATTGTAAATGATGTTTACCTGCACTCATTGGTTACTGCTGATGAATAAACCCGTTCAAGCTTCTGGAGAAGATACGCTCAGTAATTCTGTCAAAGAACAAGAATTTTCCTGAACTTGTTGAAATTTTCAGAAAAATCAATTTATTTTGTATTAAAAAGGAAATATAAGGATAATCGTCTAAACACGAATCAACAGAACATATCAAAATTAGTATTGTCATAAACCGATTAAAATCCCGTGAACCAACACTCTAACGAGAAGGAGAGAAATCAATGACAAGGGAAGAAGGCTGATGCAACCATATCCAACACATTTTCTATCTATATTTTATTTATGCTAATACCATACAGAACCGAAGCAGGTAAGATGCTACCTTCCACCCTAAGAATGATCGTTCTACGACAGATGATTCAGAGTACGGTTAAAAGCACAACAATGTACCCTAAGATCGTAAGATCGTAAGATCGCAAGATCATCTTCGCACGAGCTAGATATACGCTGAGATGATTTCCAGACTCTAATTCGGATATAATTTAGAGGCATTCACATTCACATTTCGACAAACTAACTGCAGGAATCTCATTAGATCCATCAAATCCTACAAGCACAAAAATATATTGCAAGGAAACCTATAAGATCCTGTATGCTTCCCATAATAAATATTTTCCTAACTACGAAAAAATCACTCCTAGATAAACCAACAGACATATCCGATATTGATTTCACATACGACCCTTAGTTGTACATCTCTAAATTTCGAAAATAACTGCTATCAATCATAAATTATGATAATAATTTCTAGCATTACTGAAAGAAAGTGCACAAATAAACCCAGAAAAGCATTCCTTTGTTATCCTCGTTTCGAATCCGATGGATTCCAAAATTTACAGGATACTAGATTTGTTGATATTTGTAATCTGAATGTCAATAATAAACAATTCCTACTGTTTAATAAATGATACTTTTTTTGAAACGGAAAAGTGTTGATTGCAGTAATAATTATCAAATACTAAAAAACCAATGGCGGATACGATACGAAAATTAAACCAAGTACAATTGAAGTGCCCATCACAATTCTTACTACTATTTTCTTTTGACATTCCACTGTTTTCTCGGCAACCAAACAGCAAATAGAACGAGAAATAAAAAACAGAGTGAATAGAAAGCTAGGGTTTGAGAGAATGAACCTGCTGAGCGTATCGGAGACGAGTTGAGAGACGGCAATGAAGCTGCGGAAATCGGAAGAGAGATGGAGTTGCATTGAAATTGCGGGATCCCGATCCAGTGTTAGGTTTTGGGGATGAGTTTCAAATTGGAATTTTACCGCCTTTTGCACTTTCCCTCCATAAATGGAAACTTCATCTCGCTGACGGCTGGGATTATATGACTTCCCTCAGACTCTCACCGTATGGCAACGTGGAGAAAAAGTAAATAAAAATATTGGGGGTGTAATTGTCAAGATTTCATAGTCGTGTTAGCGGCCCATTATTAATCATATTGATATTGTCTCAACTTAATCACATGTATAACCGATGAACATGATGTTATAGTTGATAAAAAAAACGTGAATTCTGGCACAAAATAGTGTTTATGCGAGTCACTAATGATTTTAAGTTTTCGACGTTTATTTTCGTCTCACGAAGGTTTTTAGCGTTTTATTATCGTTTAGTAAGCTAAACACTAAACTAAAATATCTTTCAAGTTTCAAAATTATTTTGGAAGTTTTAGAATTTTATGTTTTGCTTTCCTTTCCTTTCGAGACTAGTTTTTCTCAAACTTCTAGTGTTACATAAACTGTCAGAAGGTGATCGTTCGTAATTCTTTTACCTTTAAAAATTTTACTTTTTTTAACAACATTCTTGATTATCGATGTGGAGCCTAAAATAATCCCAAAAAATCTAGAAGCAACACGTGAACTTTTGCCCAAGAAATACAAGATTGCCCTTAATAAATGGGCAGGTTCCTCAGATACTCTCACGTGCAGCTCACATCCTTGAAGGTCCCAACAGCTGAATACGACTGCTCACAGCTCACCTACCCTTGGCAAGGAAAATTCAAAGCATTAAAGATAAGGATTAATTACCCAAATCCTATCTTTAATACATTCCCAATTGAAGATTGAATCCATTTAAGTAAGTAATCCCTATTTAATTCAATTAGGGATAACTACTTCATCATCTCAAGATATTATTCCCTATTTAATATTTGAGATAAATATCTCTCCATAAACATTGGCCAATAGGATGCCGCCATGTGTAGGGTAAAACCCTAACACTATGGCCAGCCCTCTCTTCCTATATATACCTCATATTCTACCAAAATTAAGAACCTTTTGCTACCCTAAAAAACCCTAAACACTTTACTCTTCTCAGAGAAACTAACTTAGGCATCGGAGATCCATTGGCCTACCCCCTCCCCCACCTCGTGGACTCGTCAGTCTTAGGTCCTTGATCAAAGGTGTTAATTGTTTTGTAGGTGCATTTTTGTTAAAGCTAGAGACTGCATAAATTTGCATTGACAAATTGGTGCTTTCATTGAGAGCTGATTCAAATACTCGAAGAAGTCTCTTGCATTTGTTTCTTGAATTTTCTGTTACATTGAATTTCTCACACGTCATATCAATTAATTTTTCCTAGAAAAGTTTCTTGATCAACCCTTGGAGAAATGATACAATGGTAGGAAATTTGGAAACCACAACGAGTGGAACCCCGTACGTACAAGGATTTGGACCGGAGAATGGAGACGAGGACATAGCCCTACGACGGTGATCCTCGAGGTTCAACGCGACGGTAGGAGAAGCCCCACTACCGTGGAGCTGCACCACCACCGTTGTTGGGACCTAGCAGCCACGACAAGGCCACCAGGACATAACCCAAGTATCGGCATCGCTGCCCTTGCAACATCCTAACCCTCAAAACCCTAGGCAGAAGGCCCATCCCATTCCAGCAGCAAGCTTAGTTGCTGCCAGCTAGGCATCTCAATTGGCCTAAGCCTAAGCCACCCAGCCAACAAGCCATGGCAAGGCAGCCTAACGGTCAGGATGGCTCAATCCGGTACAGGCCTAACATAAGGAACCAACATCGACTCAACGTGAAGCACATGCCTAAGGCTAGTTGCTACACACGCGAGCCTAGCGCGCCCAATTGCATGTTCCAACCATAAAGTCAGGTTGGCTTGCCTCGCGACCAGCTTTGACGACCTGGCTAGCGGCCTAATTCAACCTTAGGCCACATCTGGTGATCCAGATTTTAACCACCAGTCCCGCAATCGACTCAGGGTTATTTTCATCCTACTTTTCTGCATGAATGCCTGCTCTGGGCTCAAGCTTCGTACCTGCAGTCCATTACATTTCCACCACACATGGAGACACCTATTATCTAGACTCTTCCAATCCAAATGGTAAGCACCATCTGCCTCAACAGGTTGCCAATTTGACAAGCGCCTTCGCGCAGTAGACCACTTTGGTGAACCAACTCCTAGAGCGCATCGAGATGCAGCGCCCCCCTAGACGAGGTATCCCCAAGTAGGACAAAGGCAAAAAAACGTGACTCATTTCAACAACGTCCTGGTAAAGAGTCGCTCAGCCTGTCACGAACCGTGCGTTCACGTAGTGTGCACTCTTGTTTAGGCCCTCGGGAAAACGTCTTACTCTGCCTAGATGCATAGAGAAACGTTCATTCTCAACTCGACTCACGAGTCAATGTGCATTCGAGGTTGGGTCCACACTCTAACGAGCACTCAGAACATTCCAGGCAAAGCATCCACACAAGGTTAAACCCATAAGGAGATTCTCTTGCGAGGCACCGGAGCAGGCAGCCACATGGCGGACTGAAAAGAGCATGAAAGCAGTCTAGCTCAAGTTCCACTGGTAGCCCCCGCTAAGTACGATGACGAGTAACACAAAATGAACCATGTGTACTACGATCGCGGTATAGACGAGCATGACATGCCGAAGAGCAACATGGACCGGCAGGTCAACACCGAGGGCAGTTAAAGCTTCCACTGCCCTACCAGGCCCAAATCCAGAAGGAAGTACAAAGGCTCGTAGTAGAACAGTCGCGCGAATTCCAACATATTGATACTACCAACGATGCCCTTCGTAGAGACATGGCCAACATGAGCAGGTCATTGTTTACAAACGAGAACGAGCAGATGGAGTCACCGCAGAAGTTTAGTCCGCTACATTTCACCTTGTTCAAAGGAGAAGAAGATCCAGACAGACACTTGATGCACTACCAAAATGCCATGACCATCTACTACAGTAATGATGCTTACTGGTTCCACACCTTGTCGCCACAATCAATTCAGAACTTTAGTGAACTTTCCTTGGTTTTCATTAAGGAATATTCGTTTCATTGCTCGATCAAGAAAAAGTCTGACCACCTTTTCAACATGAAGAATGACCTGAATGAGTCACTTTGCACATATGTCAAGAGGGTCAAGGTGGAGAAGATGAAGATTGTCGAATGCAATGACAACATTGCGTACTCAACCTTCCGGAAGGGGCTTCCAGCAGATCACTCACTTTTCGAAGAACTGATCATGAGCAAGAACTTGACCCTAGCAGACTTTTATGTTTTGGCAGAAAAGCACTCCTTTTAGGATAAGGCCAAGCGCTCCCAAAAGCCTCTTGAGCAACCGCGCAAAGGTGCAGAGCTGACTCAAAAAAAGGCGAGCGTTAAACCGCTTAATGATAAAAACAAGCTAGGAAGCAGATGTAGGGATCGATCCCTGACGAAAAGAGGCACAACGTCCAAGAAGTACACATTATATGCTTAGTCCCGATCAACCGGATCATTTGCGACCTTAAGGATAAGCCGTGGTTCAAAATGTTGCAACTCATGAAAAGGGAACACCTCCAAGATGGACCAGACAAAATACTATGCATTCCACAGAGGTCTGGGCACGCAACCAATGATTGCACCACATGAATGAAGTACCTTGAGAACCTCGTGAAGGAACGCAAGTGCGACTAGTATGTCGACAGGCCAGCTGCTCGGCCAAGGCGAGAAGCAAACGCCGATGACGAACTTCTAGCCAAAACGATCCAAATCAATGGAATCTTCATCGAATCCGAACATCTAGGGGTCACCAACAGTTCCAAGAAGATGAAAATCCAGTAGGCAAGATTGGTCTTTTAGGTTCAAGCCATAGATGCTATACCTGGACTAATTGTCGACTTCACCGAGCAGGACGCTTAGGGAGTAAACTTTCCCCATGACGATGCCTTAGTGATTTCTGTTCAACAGGCCCACGCCATCATTGACAGAATTATGGTGAACAATGGCAGCTCAGTTAACATCCTACAAACGTCAGTCATCTAGAAGATGGGCCTGTAAATCATGATTAGACACAAAGCTTAGGTCTTGATTGGATTCAACGGACTTACCTCGACTGCCATTGGCACTATCATGCTCGACGTAACCAGCCCTCCAATTATCTTATTGCAGACCTTTATGATCGTTAGCGATCCATCTCATCATTATGGGATATTAGGCTGACCTTGGCTAGTGAAGATTGAAGTTGTGACCTTGATCAAGTATCAGAAGATCCAATTTCTCATCCCGAGAGGAGCATTTTGAGAGATCAAAGGTGACAAGGCCATGTCTCGTCGATGTACTATACAAGTTCTCAAGGAGTCAAAGAAGAAGTCTTTCATCCCAGCAGTAGCAGTTGAAGTGCAGAAAGATGATTCTACCTCCGCCAAATAGCAATTACAGTAGATAGATCAAGAAGTGTCGTTAAGGTCGACAATGCCCTAGTAGATGAATTAGGATGATGGAAACCCGAAGAAGACGACGATCATATCTTGCTTGACCCTAAGAAGCGATTAGACCACTTTGAACGTACATCCAACAAAGATCTAAGCGATCAAGGCAATCAGGACTCATATTGAGACAAACGGAACGACAAAGTACGAGAAAACATTACAAGACTTGAAGAAGTACCTGACATCACCTCCCCTACTATCCAAGCCAAAAACAGTGTATGACCTTTACATTTATATAACGATATCTGAAGTAGCAATAAGCTCTGCCCTCATACAAGAAGAGTTGAAGGCCTGTATTCCATACATCTAAAGCTCTCATCGATGAGGAAACCAGATACCCGAAGATTGAAAAACTAATTTTGGCGCTAGTTGTTGTAGTTCGAAAGCTCATACCCTACTTTCAAGGACATCTGTTCATTGTCATGACCTAATATCCACCACGATCAGTTTTTCATAGTCTAGATGCTTCTCAACAAGTAATGAAGTGGGCGTTGAAACTTGGCCAATACTACTTAGCATACCAACCCTGCACGACAATGAAGGTCCAGACATTGGTGGACTTCATAGTAGAATTCACTGCAAGCCTGAAAGACGCAACAACTCAGCCCAAAAGTTCCCTAGCATGCTGTAACCGCACCAGCCCCACCTGTAGGAGATTTCTAGCGTTTGCAAGTCGACAGATCATCCAACTACCTAGGATCGGGAATAGGTTTAGTTCTTACTACCCCAGACGGTTAGATGCCGAGCAGGCGATCACTCTAAGCTTTAAGGCATTAAACAACGAAGCAGAGTATGAAGCCTTACTAGCAGGTTTTTGATTAGTGAAAGACTTAGCGGTGAAGAAGCTCGCGATCTATTCCGATTCTAGCTGATCACCAACCAAACCTCAAGGGAGTACGCAACAAAACATCGAATGATGGCTTGATACCTTGAGAAAGTACGAGAGCAGCAAGCGACGTTCCATGCGTGCACACTCACTCAAGTTCCACGAGTAAAAAATGCATACGCAGACTCACTAGCAAGCCTAGGATCTGCCTTAGACCATCAACTCAAACGCTTCATCCCAGTCGAGTACTTGGATAAGCCGAACATAGATGAGGAACTAGCAGTTGAGGTGGTGTAGATCAGCACAACTTCGAGTTGGCAAGATCCCATCATTGACTATATAGCCAACAGAACGCTCATTATAGACAGATTGGAGTCCAGAAAGCTCCAAATTAAGGCAGCACGTTACTACATGTGGAACATCATGCTCGTTCGTGGATCATTCTTAGGACCACATCTCTGCTGCCTATCACCTTCCTGCGACTTAAAGATTCTTAGCTCAATCCACGAAAGCGTTTGTGGAAACAACTTTAAAGGCCGCTCCCTGGCACAAAAAGCTCTTAAAGCTGGCTACTACTAGCCAACCATACATCAAGATGCCAATGAGTATGTACAAAGGTACGATAGCTGCCAGCGCTTCAAGTCATGCTTGCATTAGTTGCCAAGGAATTACACTCGCAGGCGAGCCCTTGACCATTCATGTAGTGGGCGATTGACCTGGTAGGACTAATGTCGCCTGCTGTTGAGGGCAAATGCATGATGATCATAGCGACCAACTACTTCACAAAATGGGTCGAAGCCGAGCCCATAACTACAATTACCCAGACGGACATAGAACGCTTCATATGGAAAAACCTCATTTGCCGTTTTGGTATCCCTCACTCCATCGTCACAGACAATGGTTCATAGTTCGTGGGCAAAGACTTGGCGAAGTTCTTAAAAAAATATGACATAAAGTGGCACATATCCACGCCCTGGTATTTGCAGGGTAATGGGCAGGACAAGGTGTCCAACAAGGCCATTCTCGACTGCCTCAAGAAGTTTTTCTTAGACAAGAAGGGCAAGTGGCTAGACGAGTTCCCCTGGTGTTCTATGGGCATATCGCACCACTAAGAAATAAGCAACCGGCAAAACTCCATTCTCCCTAGTGTATGACACTTAGGCGATATCCTTCCTAATGTCATAGTGCCAAGCATCAGCACTGTACTGCCGAATTTCAAGCAAAACGAGAAGGAGATGGCCATAAACCTAAACTTGGCAAAGGAAGAGCGCGATAAGGTTATCACCTGCATTGTGGCCTATCAACAGTAATTCATCCCCAGCTACAACAAAAAGGCGAAGATCTAGCAATTCTAGCTAGGAGACTTAGTCCTCAAAAAAGCCTTCATAACCTCCTATTGGGAAGGCTTTAAAAAGATAGCTTTCACCTGGGAAGGTTCGTACAAAATCAGTTGAGTGGGCGGAAAGCGTAGCTACACCCTCACCACTATGAGCGACAAAAAGATCGAAAAGCAATGAAATGCCTACAACTTGAGAAAGTGCTACGTGTGACCTCCCACCATTCCTTAGACCCTGTTCAAGACAAATAAAGTTCGAAGACTCAAGCAGCTCGACGAACAAGACTTTGCATGCCAAGAACTATCAGTTGTTATGCATTACTGCCTACAAGCCTGGGTTGAATGCATAAATAAACTGATCACCCCTGTGACAGCATAAGATGCCTATGCCCTTGCTGACATGGTGTATGCTCTCTCATTAGGAAAGGGTAAATTGATCCAGGATATCTAGACATGGATGAGTTTTACGACTGCTCAGTGCCCCATGAATGCATCAACTACCTACGCCGGATAACTCCTAGAATTTGCCATAATAGTCTTTCTCTTAGAAAAACTTAGCTGACTGAAGGATTCAATTCCGCGGGAGCCCAGGTCTCTAACCGGAAAAGACGATAAGTGCATGATTCCTGCCCATGAAAGAATTTGCGTGACTGGATGGTCTTTCCTCGATGTGCAAGTCTTCATGAACATAACTCGGCTCTAAAGTGGTGCAATAATAGTTAAGTGACCTGCGAAATCAAGTTATAACTCGAAAGGATATGACCTATGAGGCACAATTTTGCTTACACCTTAAGCCTAAAATGCCTCTGAGAGCCAGAGATGACGCCTAAGTGGTCATGCGAGCTATCTACTTTTGTAAGTAAGACACTCGGCAGTCGACGACCCAACGGTTGGTAGCCCAAGGTAATCTGTAAGCTGAGACTTACATATGCAATGACTACGTGGACCATTTGCTTATTTACAAGCAGCGCTTTTGGCCGACGATCTACGATTTAAGTTTTGTTAGAATTAAACCGAAATGTACAACCATAACAACTACACATATTCCTCTGTTTTCTACGAGAAGCATGTGTCTGGCCGCCTAACTATATACATTAAAAATTTCGTAATTTATGCCCCGGAATGGCCAAGGCTCATGCAGCCGCTAAAGCCAAAATGTATGACTATAACAGCTATGTGGATTCCTTTGTTTTCTACGAGAAACACGTGTCCATCTATTGGCTCTATAAGTTAAAAATTTCGTAATTTATGCCCCGAATAGGCCAAGGCTCGTGCAGTCGCTAAAGCCGAAATGTACGACTATAGTAGCTACGTGGATTTCTCTGCTTTCTACGAAAAACAAATGTTTGGCCACCAGCTCTATAAGTTAACAATTTTGCAATTTATGCCCTTGGGGGGGGGGGCAAGGCTCGTGCGCCCACTAAAGCCAAAATGTACGACTATAGCAGCTAAGCGGATTCCTCTGCTTTCTACGAGAAACACGTGTCCGGCTGTCGACTCTATAAGTTAAAAATTTCACAATTTATGCCCCAAGAAGGCCAAGGCTCATGCAACTTCTAAAGCTGAAATGTACGACTATAGTAGCTACGCGGATTCCTCTGCTTATTACGAAAAGTATGTGTCCGGTCGCCGGCTCTATAAGTTAAAAATTTCTCAATTTGTGCCCTGGGAGGGCCAAGGCTTATGAATTCTCTAAAGTTGAGATTCATGACTATAACAGCTACGCGAACTCGCCTGCTTCTTTCTGAGGCTACAAGTTTGGCCGCCAGCTCTATAAGTTAGAAATCCTGGATTTTTTCCTCTTGCAGGTAAAGCTTCTTGAGCAACAAAGCCGAAACTAAACCCTAAGTGATGACGCGGGATTGACGGCTTCATTGAAGCATTTCACCCAGCCGCCTGTCTTATGGTAAAGTTTTGTAAAAGACATAGCTAAATAGAAGGATGAAGCAAAACAATGAAAGCTGTTTATTAAATTTCTAGCAAATTGATAAACCAGCTCGAAGGTCAACAAAGTCCAAATAAAGCAGAATAAAAAGGAAAAGAAGAAAATTCCAAAGTCTAAGCAAAAAGACTACTCATTGGCAGCTTGCGCAACCACTAGTTCATTGACTGCCACACCTTCAGCAGCCACACCATTCTTAGTAGCCAAAGCTTCCATCAACTCATCCTCAGCTGCCCCTACCTGGATTGCCTGACCCTCAGTTGCTCCACCAAAGGCAGCCTGAAACAAGAAGTCAAGCAGATCAACTAAAGAAATGGAGAAAGTCTCGAAATCCTTCTTGGAAAACTCGTAATTCGATGGCCTACCTTGAAGAAGGTCTACATAGCCAAGCTTGTAGAAATTGACCTGACAAAAAACAAGCGCCAGTTCGTGACCGACCTTCTCATTATTCAGATGCACATTCTCCTTAACAAGCCTAGTGTGAGCCTTCTGTAGCTTACCCAGTTCATTTTTTCAGGTTCTTGCTAGTAGATAGCGTACCTTGCAAATCCACTTCCTTGGACCCAGGCTTACTGGCAACATCTTTGAACGAGACATTTCAGCATGCATGAAGACAAGCTCCTCGTAGCTTCGAATTGACATGCTCAAGGTCATTGACCACTGGTGTAACACGACTGACTTCCTTCTTTGCAGCTTCCAACATCGCCTGAGTTGCACTAAGCTTAGCCTTTAAGTGGATGAGTTTTTGATGAGCGGTCTCTAATTGCACAGAAGTGGGGGCAGAGACATCAAACCTTTTCAAAACGACAAATTCATATTTGAGCCTCTCGATCTTTTCAGCAATCGAGTGAAGCTGAGCCGTCAATGCCATTTCGGCCTCCTTAGCACACTTGACAACATCCTGATCATGCTTGTCAAAGAAATAATGACAACGAGTATTATGTTTTCCACGTGCACGGTTAAGGGGTGGTTGATATACGTAACAAGACTTTTCAAACTGTCACTGTAACCTTATATATGTAAAAATTATGGTTTAATTGTATCCACTATACCAATATGTTGCCGTTAAAGTTTATCCCGTTATGTGCATATCATGTGCATGTACCATACATATTATGTGCATGTGGTTTGATACTCTTCGCATTAATGTAGTTTACTACTTTTTCCTTTGATTTAGATGCAGGCCTTGCAAATACGAAAAAAGCGAACAAGTTTGTGAAACAATTTCCTTTGATTCATTTGGGTTCTTTCGTGCCCATTCAAATTGCAATTTTCAAATCCTTGAAATATTTCAACCCAATCAAATTTGATACCAAATTCAAATTAATGAATGTTCGATTCTTCATATGAAGTTTAGGGTTATTTACCTGATTGCGTCATTTTTCTGATTTCAAAGAGAGAGCTATGAGCTATGGATTTTTGGGTTGAGCTCAGATCTGTGAGCATAACATGTGCATGTCGTGTACATACAGTGTATGAGTGAGCTTAATATGAAGAGAGCAAACGAGTACGCAAAACAATTTTGTCCATATCTTTCTCTCTTCTTTGTTTCCAATCTGATTTCTCTCTTTTCTCTCAAATTTATCTCTTCTCCAAAAGGCAATTGACCTTTAATATGTTTTTTCATTTAATTGCAACAAAAGCCAAACCCTATTTTAGTGCTTGTAAATTTGAATCAAGAGAGGGAGCAGAGGGAGGGAGAAGACAGAAGATATGAAAACCCACATATAAATCAGAGAAATGATAAAAAAAAAAAAAAAAAATGAAGGATTTGGGTTTCCTACAAGAAACACCAAGCCAATCACTTCAACTCCAAAAATCCATCAATCAAAAAGCAAAATTAAGCAAACTCAGTTCACAAAACCTATAAATGAAAAGGTAAAAATTGAAGAAGATGGGTGGGTTAGAGAGAGAGCTCTTGTGCTCGAAATGTAGAGAGAGAGAGAGAGAGCTTGGATGAAGAAGATGAGTGGGTTAGAGGGAAAGCTCTTGGATGAAGAAGATGGGTGGTTTAGGGTTTTTCAAACTGGAATTGGGCAAGAGAGATTTTTTCTCTCTCCTCTATGTTTCTCTCTCTACAAAATGAGAAATGAGGGATGAAATTTCTGGATAACCCATTTATATGGGAGGACAATTTGGTCATTTATATGGGGAAAATCATATTTATGTCCAATTGTTGTGCATGATGTTTGCATGTCGTGTGCATAGTCGAAATGTCTTATTTCTATCCCAAGATTAAGAAATTGTCTTATTTTTGGGTATTTCCCATGAAATTTTGGGGAGAGGATCCTCTCCAGACCTAATCTGTCCAGATCCTTCTTCTTCTTCTTTTTCTCTGCATTTGTTCCTTTGCTTCCTCATCTCCTTCAATTCTTCTTCAATAATCCTTTCTTCTTCCACTCTGAGTCTTCTTCTTAACTTTTTTTTTTTGTTTGTTTATCGGGAAACTTCAGAACCACGAGTCGTCGACAACTATTACGACGTTGTCGATAACTAGCTTTGGCAAGGCCATGATGCTGATTCTAGGGAAGCACAACACCGACTTGGCCTTTAAAGAAGAAGGATCCGGTGGGATTGGGTCCGGAGAGGATCATTTCCCTAAATTTTGAACCTATAAATTGCAGAAAGGAAGCCAGAAGCCAGAAGCCAAAATTTCAGCCTTCACCACAAAATTGAAAAAAAATCCATATAAATAAACATGATCTAACCACAACATTAACTAGTAAAAACATCAAACATTAACTGCCCAAAACATTTCCAAGGACCAAAATATGAACTGTCATTGAAAATGCAGAAAACCTGCCAAATTATCCATAAATGCACCATTGCAAGGTTCAAAAAGCATACTAAAATCATCCAGCACCTACAACCCAAAATACAACTACTACAAAAGACAGTTCCTACATCAGCAATTCACAATGCTTCCAACATTAGAATTCAGTTCTAACTTTACAAAATACAACTATTTATGGGAAAAAAAAAAAAACTATTTCCAGATGCCCAAGGTATTGGTTTGCCTCATCTTTCGCTACATGGTTCCTCTGGATGATTCAGCTCCTAGATTTGCAGATGATGTGCTTAGATTTGATGCCTAAATCTAATATTGATTACAACAATAAGAGGTAAACTAAGGGTATGTTTTAACATATTCAAAAGGAGATGATGAGGTTATTACCCTTGATTTCTTTGTTCTCTTTCTAGGTGCAGCTTCTGGTGGATTTGTTGATGTTGACTATTTTTTTTTGTGCAGATTTGGATGGATCTTGAGAACCAAGGGTATGTCATCTTCTTGAGCAGCTTCCTCTTCACACTCTTCTTGAGCAGTTTCTTCTTCATAATTGATAGGCACATTAAAGATGTATGATCGTCATGCTGATCATCATAATTCACGTTGAAATGCGGGTAATTGCACAACTTCTAAATGTAGATACTCGAGATTCGTACCGTTGAATTTCTTGTAAACTTAACGCTTGTCTTTTCTAGTACACACATGTAAGACCTAATGTACGCCTAGATAAATGCTATGGAGAAAATGAAATAGGAAAATTTTATTCAAATCCATACCCAACTTGAAATTTGGATGTAAGTTGTCTTTCTACTCTATATGATACAATTACTGCAAAGGACAATATGCAATTAAAATCAAAATTTGTCAGTGCACCCTTCCAACTCCACTCCTTTTACAATAACTAAAACCTAATTTGTAACCAAAATTACATATTACAGTAAGAAACAGTCAATTAGTTAGTATAAGAGCAAAACCATAACCAGGATGAAAATGAAAATGAAAATTGTGTATTGTGATAAGGTTAGTTTTAAGGAACTGAAATGTGTGTATGTGAGCGAGAAGAACATATTATTAGTTGAGTAGGTCAAATTCATTCAAAGTCCAACTTACTTATTATTAGAGCAATATTAGAAAATATGAAAACAATACAAGAATTCCAAAGATAATAATCATTAAAAAAAAATCATAACATCAATTATGTATGAGATTAATATAAACAACTAGGGAGAAAGAAAAACTAACAAACTTGGAGATTGAGGCTTGCATAAATGCAATGTCCTAAAGATAGAATTTCGTCCTTACCCTTGTGCTTATAGTTTGGTAGACATTCGTCTCCCAAGATTCAACAATCTATAATTTGAAGTCTAAGCATCGCAATCTTCGGACTCTATCAAACTTATATTCCGTACGCTCAAAACACGACTTGAAGTTTGACAAACAAGAATAAGAGAAATAGAGTGGGGAAATCCTATTTATCAAGGATAAGAATTAACTCTAATTTCCTACTCCTTAATGCCAATGGTTTCATGGGTTTATATAGAACCCAAGTACTACTTATTAACGGGATGTAACTTTTCATTAAGTAGACATCATTTAGCAAGAGAATGTACCTAAATAACATAGCCTTTCTAAGAAATTCGATTAACACTATTTTTCATTCAATTATTAAAATTATATATTACAACATTTCATATTATAATATATAATTTCCAACATCATTATAAATATACGTAGCTCTTTGTATAATTGATTGATCTTGTGAAATATGTTGACATGTGGCTCGATATAAACCTTGATCAATTACTTTGTATTGGTTATCCTTGTTTTTCTCTCCATCATGAACTTGTTTATGGCTTTACATATTAGAAGGGAAATGATTTGTTTTGTAATAAAAGGAGCTCACGTAGAAAAACTTTGGGTGAGCCAATTTCTAAAATTCTCTTTGTATATTTGTTGTCTCAATCAGTTAATAAATTGAGAGTTATTTCTTTCATTTTATTTGTTCCATTTGGTGCTCTAGCACAATGATTGGTATCAGAGCCACTAGGCTCATTTGTGTCAAAGTTTGTATTTGAAACTTGCTTGACGAAGATGGGTGATCAATCGGAATCGGGAGGTGCACATCCTTTGTTGGAATCACAAGCTTCACATTTGGCAAAGACGACAGTTCAAAATGCAAAGTTTGAAGTTGAAAAGTTCGATGGAACAAATAACTTTGGCATGTGGCAATGTGAGGTTAAAGATGTGTTGGCTCAACAAGATTTGGATCTAACGTTAGAAGATAAGCTGGAGGATATGGAAGAAGCTGAGTGGAATAAGTTAAATCAAATGGCTTGCTCTATGATTCGCTTATGTCTTGCAAAACCTCATAAGTATTTTGTCATGTGAGAAACGTTAGCTAAGTCACTATGGCAGAAATTGGAGCACAACTACATGACAAAGAGCATTGAAAATCGCCTCCATTTGAAAAAGCAGTTGTACCGATTCCAGTACAAAGAAGGTACGAAAATGAATGCACATCTCGATTCATTTAACAAATTAACTGCTGATTTGTTAAATTTAGATGAATATGTCAAGGATGAAGATAAAGTCTTGATTTTGTTAAATTCAAAGTACAAAGCCATATTACTGTTGGACTAATGGTTTAGGGTTTCTTTGTAAAACTGTATTCGTCAATTTCTTTCCACTACAAATGAATGTCTTAATGGTTTTGGATTTATCTAATTTTTTGTAAGGATGATCAATGAAAGATGTTCGGATTGTTGAATACAATCCGGGAGTAGACCCCATAAAAATGTGGATCAAAAGTTGAGTAAAAAAGTAGTCCCACATATCTAGTCCCGTACACAATTGACCCAAGTTGGGACCATAATTTCTTATGACTATGAGTAAGTTATTACTTTATAGAGTATTACTATAAAAATGTTCTACTTTATTGGTTATAAAGAGATATTGATAGATTGATAAATCAAATAGAATTAGGGTGTAGAAAGTAAGTTGAGCCCAAAAATACAAAACATGGTTCGAATAAAATTTCTAAATAAAATATCATCTAGTATTCCTAAAGACATTTTTAGCTTGTTTTTCTTCTAAAAGCAAGCTATACTAATTAAATTAAATTAGTTTTAATTTAATTGCTCTTTGTTTGGGAGACTACATTATATACTATTTGTGTACCTTTGCCAAGTGATGTATACATGACACGCCCATTAATGAATTTATCTCATTAGATGTTCATTGTGTGCATCACTTGTCGCATGATGTAGTACCCTAAATGTGATACAAATCCCACAGTTTTAAAAATCCCTGCCTAGCGCTGCCGATGCCTTGCCTAGGCATTAGGCAGCTGATCACTGCTCCGATTAATGCCTAGGCGCTAGGTGGCGCCAATTTCTTGATAAGATTTTTACCACTTGCGCAAAAGGGTTAAAAACACCTAAATTGCAAGAGAAACAAGGTTATTGTAGTATAATTGGCTCAAGCAAGGTCGTTCTCCACAAGGATTAATTTAAAAAGATCAAAGAGAAATTAATTCTCAACTAATTAATTAAAACAAAGTTTTTGGAATAGGTGATTTAATGACCTAAATTAAGAAAAACGAATTTAATTAAAAAGATTACTTAAAAACCATAACTTTAAAGAAAGATAAAGGAAACAATTTTTAGAATTCAAAGTGAGAAAGTACTAGGGTTCCGCCGTCACCCTAACAATCCTATGTAGCTTTTCTAAATTATTTACGAACCATACATTCATATTTTGAAGGTTAGGTTTTCCTAGAGTATATCTTATTTGGAACCTCCAACATAGAATGTATATCTAACATGCAACCCGTCTGTGGTATCCAGATCGAATGTGAACATGGAAGACTCATTAAGTTTTATGAAAACCCTTTGAAAAACCATAAAACCCTTAAAACGTGTCGTCCATCCTAAGAGGTTACACATATTAACCACAAGAAGCCTTAGTCAATTTTAGGGACAGCCCTCCGCCAAAATTGCATTAAATTACTTATCTAAATATCCTAATGGTCGCGAATCACTAAGACAAATAGTAGTTTAAAGCACAATGATTAACAATCCAAACCTTGCATGCATAAATTCATAAGAAAATTAAAAAGAAACTACATATTCTTGCTAAGGATCATGGCCTCACCCTAGCAAAAAGGATTAGTTACGTATATTCATAATTAAAATCAACATAATTGTATTAAACTAGAAAAAGAATGAAAACACCTGAAAGTATAAGTCTTGAAATCTCTAAGCTCTAACCAAAATCTTCTCCCAAAAGTTGCATATGTAGAAGAGAAAACCCTAGGTCTTACCAAAAGGCTTATTTATACTACTCTAAATAAAATCCTCCTAGTAAAAGGTCTTAGAATAAGACTAGGAAACCTAAAAACTTGAAATAAAATAAGAAACATAATCCTAAATTGACTCGGTAAATTCGCCTAAAAATTTGCATAGCCACGTTTTGAACCCAAATCAGCTTCAAAACTGGCCCAAAATAGCTGGATTTAAAGCTTGAACTATTCTGAACACTTCTCCAAAAAGCCATGAACCCATCTGAGATCATATTGGGCTCCAAAAACGCACTTTAAGCCCAGAAACGTCACTTTCCAGAATGCACACTGCTTCTTTATTTAATCACCAGAAAATAACCACTTGGTAGAAAAATCCCAAATTTTGATACGAAAAAGCTAAGAGACACACGAACGTCCTCGAATTTGAATTACTCTAAAATTCGTCTGTTTGATCATGTTTTGCTCTAGAGGAAGTCAAATATCCTATATTGAGAATATAAAGCAAAGTATCAAAATTCTACCAAAATAATTACCAAATTATGCTAAGAATAGGGTGAAATATATAATATAATATTGACTCATCAGTGCCTAGACCGCCTAAACACCCACCTAGCCCGCCCAGACTTGCCTAGGTTGCGACTTACTCAGGCAAAAATAGATAACTTTCATTTTGCATTTATTTTTTTTAATAAATTGTAAGAGACTTGTTGAATACGTAAATGAACACACATTATATGCTTGTTTCCCATGTTTTCATTATGTTCCAATATTTCATAATATGTATGTCATTCTATTCTGTAGTTTATGATGAAATTATATATATTTTAAGTATAAATAGACACTTACTTAGATGAAATATAATAGATTTACTTAAATCCGACTAGTCTGCCTAGGCGGCCGCCTAGACCTTGCCTAGCCGCCTAGCGCCTTTTAGAACCTTGGGTCTCCCTAGTATTACTTTTTTTTTTTTTTTTTTTTTTAAATAAATTTCAACTGGTTACCCAAGTCAATAGTCACTTAGTTAAGCAACACTGAGTCTTTGCTTTCTTAAAAGTTTAAGTTCGTTTAGCAACATTGAGTCTCTGCTTTCTTAAAAGTTTAAGTTTTCATGAACGATAATTTTTGTATGACAAATAAATAAGTTGTCTACCCATTAAAGGGAGGGAAAGAGATGTACACTTTTTTTTTTATTATAAAGACAGACGTTCATCCATACATATAGCATTACCATTGATTCAAACGAACCAAGATTGATACAAGGACAAGGAAGAATGTAGCAGTAAAACAGGTAAAACCAAGAGTCACTCCCACCAAACGTATGAGCTCAAAGAACGTCGATACCTCGCTTGCTCTTCTGAGTTTGTAATTATATCCCGGTGAATAATTCCAACCATTTTGTTGGTGTTTGCAGCAATATTTCTCAAGTCTCTCCCTCATCTTAACGACTGCCATCTTCTCTCTTAAAACGCTCAAATTTGAATCCACAATATTCCTTGATCTACCTGCAGATAATAGCAAGAATCAAACATATAACACGTGCAAGCTCACGTTTTTGAATATATAATTGGAAGCTAGTTACAAGTGTACCACTATAATATGCTCATATGCATTATTGGAAAAGTGTACCACTATAATATGCTCATATGCATTATTGGAAACTATGTATTCTGTTAAGAGTAAATCCTATCGGGGAAGGGAAGGACTTTACATGTGTTTATAAGTAAGATAGACTACTTCTTATGTTGCCAATTGAATTTATGAGCTTCAACTTCTTCATGGTATCAAACCAAGTTGTCTTGTTGGAACTAATTATATGTATACGCTGTGCATCCGTCAAAAACTAAATAATAAATTATAAACAATAAAGGAATACTTTGATTTGCGTGTTCTTGTGTAGACTATTGCTAAAACTACTTGACAGTATATTCCGGAAGGAAACTGGAAAATACGAAACTGAATTAAGGCAATGAAAGTTCGTCCTGCGCACGTATGTATCCCGAATCATTAACAAAGCTGGGGATCGAGAATTTGAAAGTTTACCTTCATCTAAGCTCTGAGCTTTTACTTGCATGGTCATATGAAGACGAGTACTGCAGCGGCTCTTGATTGTAGATGGCTGTACAAGATTGCACAGAGAAGGTAGAGAAAAAGGCTTCGCCATGCTGCTTCTATTTACCTATCATCTCATGATGTGTCATATGAATACAAACAAATATTATAAGAACAACAAAAAAGGAATACAAGGAAAAAAGGGTCCCCGATCTCCCTTGAATACAAGAAAATAAAGGTCCCTGATCTCCCTTTTCACTCTTCGGAGATTGATCGCCCTTTACTCACTTTATTTGGAGATCGGTCTCCAAAGAGTTTTGTGATTTAGGAGATGCGTTTTCACTCTTCGGAGATTGGTTGCCCGATTCTCTCTTTCTTCGGAGATCACTCTCCGAAGAGTTCTGTGATTTAGGAAATGCGTTTAATTCTTCACTAATATTAGCTGGCTTCTCTACCCAGAAGATGCAATGTATAGAATGAGAAAGTGGAGATATTCTAAAACGCCAGCTTTGGCCGTGTATATACATACATACATACATACATATATATATATATATATTGCATATAGACTTGGTCGTCTATATATAGTATATACTGGATATGGACTTGTTTTCTTTATGCATGCATACATACATATATATATGTATATATACACACACACACGCACACATTTTTAACAAAAGGGTGTCCCCATTTTTTTAGAAAAATGGGGATCCCTCTTGTTAAAGGATTCTTATATATAATATAAACCCAATAAGCTAGCTAGATGGTTAATTTTCCGGTCAACAGATTACTATGTTGCCAGCTCCAGCTCGATTAGGCTGTTCTAAATTTCCAACGACCAGTGAATTAATTAAGTATACTTACGGCGGCAACATGAGCAACGTTTGACAAGTTTTCAAGGAAGTTGTCCTGCTTGCTTGTATTATTATCTCACCCAGGGATAGAGAGGTCAAAATTGTCATAGGGCCACAAACAACTAATTTGATCTGACTTTTGTCGCTACGTGTAGAGTAGCAACTGCAGAGGAAAGGTGCGATAACAGCGAAGAAATAATTTGTGGAAAGCTTAGCTTTTCTTCATCGATTTCAACGTACGTATATAAATATTACAAATGCACAGGAGTCCTGTGCAAAGAGATATACAACTCAAACTAACTTATCAACATTTACATTTAAATTTGAGTTCTAAGATAAGAAGTAGAACTTTCACGTTGACTTGTTCTCTTGGTGGACGTGACGTGACGGTGCTTGCGCAAAGCGCAAACCTTTAGCAAGTCTATTGGTTGATCAACATAAGGCAGAAAACGAACATGATGGCTTCCTAAGGCCACACGCTCATGAACGAAGTGGTAATCCAGTTAGACATGCCGAGTGCGAGCATGAAAAATCGGATTTGCTGTCATGTATGTAGTAAAATTATCACAGTATTAGTGAATGGGAAATGGTGTAGGAATACCAACTAATGGAATAAATAGGAGAGCCATGCCATCTAAGCACAAGCATGGGAAAGGGCCCTATATTCTGACTCCGCACTGGATTTAGAGACAGTAGGCTATTTCTTCGAGCACCAAGATAGAAGATTAGCCCCATGACGAATCCAATAACCTGTCGTTTGTTGTTTTCTGTATTTTGTATGGTTTTGTGCATGAGTTTTCTGGAAAAATATGAACAACAGCAAGAAGAACAATGGAGCTCAGGAAAAAAAAATGGAGAGTACGTTGCTCTCTCTATTTCCTTGGATTCGATTACAAAAGCATTGAATCACAACCCACACACCTGTTATGAAGGGATGCAAAGGACAAAATAACCATTCGAGCTCACATGCTTGAGCGGTGTAAGCTAGCTCACGTGCAGCTCACGGTGCAAACATTTTACATTAAAAAAGAATATGTGAATTCTCAAAAGGTATTCAACAAATTGAGCGTGAGAGCCAAATGAATCAAAATGTTCACGTTTGGTTCGGGAAGGGATTAAAAACATAAAAAAACTAAGGCATATGGCGCACTCTTCGTCATTTAGATGTTTTAATCCTAGCTGTCTATTTCACTTGATTTATAAATTTCAAACTAAGAACATTGAAATGGATTTCGAACGCACTACGATGCAATCCAGCTCCCTTGATCATCAGCAACATCCTTATTCTGGAACACTCCCTTCTAAGGTTATTGCTGGCTTTACTCCAAGCATTCCTTTGAGATAATTGAACCTGTCTTTAGGCAAAACTTTAGTGAATATGTCTGCAAGTTGTTCCTCAGATTTGCAGTACACTAAATTGATCACATTGTTCTATAGAGCTTCCCTAATGAAATAATATCTTTTGTTGATATGCTTGGACCTTTGATGAAATATTGGATTTGTCATGGCTATGGTAGAGGTGTTGTCACAATATACTGTTGAGAGTTGTCCCACATCGGTGAGGGACAAGGTTTGCTATGTGCTTATATGATCTTGGGCTACTCCTCATATTGCCAATTGGTTTTATGGTGGAACCTCAATTTCATCATGGTATCAGAGCGGGTTGTCCTCGTGTGAAGCCAAACGGCCACACGCGCTCCACGTCACCCAGTTGTTGTCCACGTGTAGGCTTGAAAATCCGCCACACGTGCGGGGGCGTGTTGAGAGTTGTCCCACATCGGTGAGGGACAAGGTTTGCTATGTGCTTATATGATCTTGGGCTACTCCTCATATTGCCAATTGGTTTTATGGTGGAACCTCAATTTCATCATATACAAACGTGTAAATTCAGTTTGCAACTCATCAAAATCTTCTAAGACAATCCTAAGCCAAATTGCTTGAGTTGTAGCTTTTGATGCACTCACATACTCAGCTTCTGCAATGGAGAGTGCCACAGTGTGTTGTTTCACTAATGCCCATGAGAAAATGCCACTGCCAAATGAGAAAGCATAGCCTGATATGCTTTTTAAGTCATTCTCCACTCCAGTCATTGTTACACTGGCCAGTTATTTTTGCCTCATTGCCATTTTCATACTTAATTCTATAAGCCAATCTTCCTTGCATGTACCTTAGCACTCTCTTGGTTGTGCCAAAGTGTCTTTGTAGAACTATGCATAAATCTTCAGAGTAAGCTAGCTGCAAACACAATATCTGGTCTTGTAGCAGTCAAATACAACAAACTCCCAACCATTTGTCTATATAATGCTTCATTTGCAGCTTCATTACCACCTTCCCTCCTTGAGTTTCTCATTCACTAGCAAGGGAATATTGACAGGTTTGCAATCCTTGAGACCAAACTTGTCCAAGGGTACAGTAGCATACTTCATTTTGTTAAGATGCTATGCTCAATTTGAACGATTCCCATTCCAAAAAAATGATAGAGGACCAATATCAGTTATCTCATACTTTGTCATCATCTTATTCTTGAACTCTTTTATCAACTCAACACTATTACCAGTGTATATAATATCATCAACATATATTGACATTATCAATAATTCATCATTTTTGAATTTGACATGTAGTGTAGCCTCACTTGCACTTTTGTGAAAAGCACAACTCAGCAAGTAAGAATTAATTTCATCATACCAGGCTCTTAGAGCTTGATTCAATCCATAAAGAGCCTTTATGAGCTTGTATACCTTATTCTCAACTCTTGATTTCACATAACCTTTAGGTTGATCCATATAGACCTCTTCTTGCAGTATTCCATTTAAGAATGCAGACTTTACATCCAATTGATAGAATTTCCAATTTCTTTGAGTAGCAAGTGCAATTAGAGTTCCGATTGTGTCCAATCTAGCAACTGGTGCAAATGTTTCATTGAAGTCAATTTCTGGCTTCTGTGGATAACCTTTGGCAACCGGTCTAGGTTTGTGCTTCTAGATAGTTCCATCTATGTTGAGTTAGGTCTTGAACGCCCATTTGACACTCACTACATGTTTCTCAGCAGGTTTATCAATAAGTTCCCATGTTTGATTCTTCTCAATCATCTCTAAATCCATTGACTAGTCGTAAGGTCGAATCCTACCTGGGGAGATTTGATTCATTCTGAATCCTTTAATTTGGAATGAAAGGGTTCGTTTTGACCTTTAAGAGTAGATAACCCATTCTCTGTTTCTTTGTTTCTATTGGATTCTATCTCATTGTATCACATTCTATTATGCGATATTTGAGAATCACCATCAATACCTCGGTGTAGGTTCAGGATAATCCTTTGTTCCACAATCTGGGGCTATTTACAACTATCATATTAAGATTTCTCAGAAGTACTAGCAAGTGCATCAAAGATGCAGTCATCAATTCGTTCGAAAGGCCATAATTATTGAGAGCAAATATATTAATAATGAGGAACGCATTTTTGCTATGTTACTAATACTTGTACTTGCTTTACTATTCTACCCTAGCTTGGCTAAGGAAGAATTACAGGGTGTAAAACAAAAAAATATACTGAATTGCTTTTGTGACTGAAAAATCCAAATTTTGTTTTTTAATAAAATCAATTGAAAAAGGGGACCAAGCTTCATCCCTACTTGCTTCTTCAAAACCTTATGGTTCAACAATACAAAGGTTGCATCTAGCATAGACTTCACTCAAGCTTCTTAGCTTCACTAGTGTTTAATCACTTATGCTAGATTCCCCCAATTCACTTTGTGAGTCTTGAAATATATGAAATGGACAGTACTTCATTCTAACTGAGTAACCTCTTGGTTTTCTACAATCTCAATTAGTGCAATGGACTTTTGTCTTTCTTCACATTGCATTATCACAAGAATAGTACTTGGACCTATTTCTTCATTCTTCGAGTCTCATATTTCACTTTCATGAAAAATCACACTTATTGACAACATTATCTTCTTGGTTTCTAGGTTGTAAATTATGTAACCTTTCTCAGCTTTTCCATATCCAACAAATATTCCTTTCACAAACGATTATTGTAACTAATGTCTCAACTCACTAGGAATATGGTTGTAGCACACACATCCAAACACTTTCAAATGCCCAATTCTTGGCTTCCTTCCGCTGAATGCTTCAAAAAGAGTTTTCTCAGCAAGCGCTCATGTAGGACATCTATTTAATATGTAGATTGCAGTGTTAACACCTTCACTCAGCAGGAAATATGGCAAGTTTTTTTTTTTCATGTAGCATACACTTTGTCGTTTTCGCTTTTGTCCTATTCTTCCTTTCTGCAACTTTGAAATTGGTACCAGGTGGAATATCTTAATTAAAAACACAGTTTGCTAAACTAACTAGTCAAACTCACTAGTCAGCTAAGTACTGGACCGTTAGACAACCAAGCATATTACAGGTAAATCAACTTAGGTTACTAGGAGATATCCTAGTTAACAATTGTCCTGTTCATTACTTATTATTACATTGAGTGAGCATGGTTGTAGGCATATATTAATCAGCAAGACAAAAGATGCAAGTAACATGTGCTAATAATGAGATATGTGATAAGCATTAAGTAGCTATAAACACAAGTTGATTTTGTTCGGAAAAACCCACCTGAGGGTTAAAAAATTGAGGACTCCACTATGTCCAATCCACTAGTGCAATTAAGGTTCATACAAAGTACGACATCAAACTCACTTCCTAGATCTAATCTAAGGCGTAGCTTTACTTTTGTGCAACCTTACTTTGCACGAGATGGTGACGTTTTCAGTCTTCATTAGGAGCCAGCTCCAACTTTGAACTTTTATCCTTGTGGCACCAAGACCAAGACCACCTCTGTGTGATGATGTAATGATGTAGATGAGTGAAATCTGGATTCAAAAGACCAGTCAGTTTCGCCAGTCAAATAGTTGAAGGAAGAAACCAATGTGAATCTGAAAGAACTAGGTTGAGAGAGGATTTGAAACTTCATACTAGACCATGAAAACAATGCAAACCTATTTCTCAATGGTTAGGTGTTTAATGCATGAATGAGGTTTAGCAGCTAGGGTTTCCTAAATGAGGAAGAGGAGAAGAAAAGTTCAAAGTTGTCCATGCACTCTAACTCTAACAAACATAATCTGAACAACCAAGCCAATGAAAAACTAGCTTTTGTTTTTATCAAAGAAGCATGTTTGCTTTCAGCTAACAAGTACAAGAAACATTTGTCAACCCATAAAACAATTTGAGCAAATCAAAGGCTAAAAGATGTCCCTCAACAAAAAAGTGATAGTTAGCCCATGTTGGCAGTCTTAATTTACGTGCCTAACTCGCAAGAATTTAGCAAGCAAAACTGACGAGACAACTAAGTGTAACATGAATTTAGACGTGTAATGCATATGCATAACCAAACCTTTGAGGTGGTGTGCTACAATCTTGAATACTTATTCCTAGCAGCAAGGGCCCTAAAGGAAATATTGCAAAATCTAATTACAGCATGTGTAGTACAATTACAATATTGATAATGAAAGCCAAACAAATAAGTCTAGAATTCACAAACTCCATTTGGTTGAGGGAATAAGCAATAGTGAGTTGTTTTTCAAGTCCATAGTCTTCATTGAACTTTACAAAATTAGTTCACCACCTCTGTCACTCCTTAGCTTCTTGATCTAGTATCCAGATTAGTATTCAACTATTGCCTTGAACTTTTTGAAAACAATAAGCACTTTAGACTTGAACTTTAGGAAGTAAATCCAACACATTCTTGTGAAATCATCAATGAATGTGAGAAAGTACCTATTTCCTCCCATTGTAGTGACATGCATAGGACCACAAACATCACTATGCATTAACTATAGAGGATATAAAGCCCTCCAAGTTGTTTCTCTACTAAAAGCCTTTTTATGTTGCTTCCCAGTAGCACAACTTACATATACACCATTCTGTTCTATCAACTCAGGTAATCTTATTACCATTTCCTTCTGTTTCAACATTTGCATACTTTTGAAGTTCAAATGTCCCATCCTTTTGTGCCAACTCCAAACATCTTGCACTGTGACCTTCCTTGCAGCAGGGTTCACATTCTCTACAAGTAGTGGATAACATTTACTACCATTGATTTGAACTGTTGCCACCAAACATTCTAGCTTTTTGTCTTCAAATGTACCAACCATATTGTCACCAAACAACAGAAAATATCCACATTGAACCATTAGAGCTCACATGCTTGAGCTATGCAAGCTAGCTCACTTGCAGCTCATGATGTAACTTAAAAACGTAACAAACTAGGACATATAACACTCTCCATCGTTTAGATGTTTTAATCCTAGTCATCTATTACACTTGATTTATAAACTTCAAACTAAGAACATTGAAATGGATTTTGAACATCAATATAATGCAATCGAGCTCCCTTGATCATCAACATCATCTTTATTTTGCAACATCGTTGACCATCTAGTATCAATACAACCTGCCCAATCCGCATTGGAGTAAGCAGTAAAATGAGCTGATGATTATAGTCGAATAAGGAGACCATGAGTGATTGTCCCCTTTACATAATGAAGAATACATTTTACTGCAATCAAATGAGACACACGTGAAGCACTCATGAACTGAGTCATATTATTAATAGCAAAAGGAATATCAAGACACTTGAGTGTCAGTTATTGTAAACATTTAACTAAACATGTATACTCAGTTGGAGAGGACGACAAATTACTTGAATGGGCAGAAGACATATTTAAAAAATCCTACTAAAATTTCGGCATAACCTCCCTATAATTAAAACATTTCCCAAAACCTTGAAAATAACATAAACAAATATGTATCCAACACAACGATCACAATGGTTTAATAATAGGTTCGGAACAATGACAAAAATAAACAATATATATAATAACTTTTTAATCCTTAAATGACATAACTTAACAAACTGAATAAAATAAGAAAACTAAGTTAACCGAAATTTCTTTCTACTTTAATTACTAGCGGTGGAGGCACTTCACAACTATTAGACTCTAACAACATATAACAAAACAAGAACATATTCAACAGTAGTGATGAAAAGGATAGACCAGACATTAAAGATAAAGGTGAAACATTGTAGAAATAACCATACTAGCAGACGTATTATATTGCATAAGAACTCAAACATTTAGCTTTTTCAGCACGGTCTTCCTGCTACTCTACCATGCACAAGTTGAAATACGAACATAAATTATACCTAATGAAAAGGCATGAGAAAAACGCAACTGAGAAATGTTCCAAACAATCCATAAAGAACCGATGACAGCCACCACCTGTTTTATGTTCTGAGCTCATTGTTAAACCAAAAGGGCTCAATCACACAGTCAACCGCCAAATAATTCGTCTAAAATCATAACAATACCTTAACCAAAAACTTTTCAAACTAAGGAATTCGGATAATAGCTTGGCGTAGCTGCCTCAAAACTAATAACCATCACCAGACAATTCTTTACTAATTTGCAATGTCATTTAGCAACCAAATTCTTATCATATTTCATATTTGGTATTCCTTGTAAGGTTAGTACTTTGCCAACATCGTATGCACTGTTACAAAATCTAAATACAATCCAACTCCACAATTTGCATAAGTAAACAACAATTAATTTCACTTCATGCAAGCATATGCATTTCAAAAGCACAATGATACTTCCGCTTTACACATTTTCTTTCTACTTACCTAACTAACTAAATATCGAACTCAGAGTAGTTGCAACTCAAATTTTGAACAAAATTAAAATAGTAAAACTCGAAATTAAGCAGAAAAATTAAACAAACATTTTTAGAGACATGTTGTTCCCTACAAAGAACTAATGACCACCCTCCTAGCATCATTAGGCAATCCAATATCACGTAGAACAGTGTATATGGAGAAATCACCAAAGCACTATAGAAAAAAAAAATAGTTATCAACGTATGGGGCATTATTAAACTTACCTTGTTGTGACCCCGAGGCATCAGTAGTGGATGTTGATGGCATGTTGGGCGTGCGGGGACGACGGTGACCACACTTGACACTAACAGGTAACGCCACTGATGAGGATGATGACGACGGCACCTGGGAGACCTCGGGACCAACCGGATCAACTGGCATGTGGTCTATTTTTGTTGGAGCAGTGACAGCTGACGGATGAGCCAGGGGAATCGAACGAGGTGCAGTCATCACCGCCTTACAACTTCTAACAAGGCTTGACATCTGCACAATTAGAAGAAAAAAAAATCATCAAGTATACATAATTCCCATCACATGCCTAATTATGTGGCATATTACTCATACCAACCCCACGCATAACTAAACCAAGTATTTGAACCATATATATATTGTTAAACATAAAATCGACAATTAAAACATAAAAGCATGTTGACCTATATGTATTTCCCCATTCAATTAAACAACAAGAAAACAAAAATATATACAATACTTAGAGCCAATTGGCTTAGGCATCAGCTGCCTTATGTAGGCCTTGAAACATAAACACAAACATATCCTTCACTAGTTTTTCTCAAATTCATATGAGTTCCCCTCCTTTCAACTGAGATTACAATAAAAAAAAAATAAAATAAAAAAAATAAAAAATAAAAAACACTATGTCTCTGTTTTTCATATGTGGAGAAACTGCTTCTTAAAATAGGATCTCATAGTTTAAGTGGAAGTGTCCAAATGATGCAGCAAAATATTCAAAACACACACTTCGAGGCCCCAAGGCCCAAACACAAAGCTAAATTCTAAATCCCTAGTCCTAAAACCTAACTTGACACCCTAGAATAACAAATTATGTCATTACATGGAAAGGACGATAAACAAACCTAAAGAAAGGCTAGTTCAAAAGGCTTGGAATCCCACAATGTGAGACCCCATTAGAGGAACTATCAAGATGTATCATACATGACATATTTATCTCTAATCACACATAAACATGTAACTAGTTTACTCCTTTTGGTTCATTTGTAAGTATAAAGCAGATTTTATGAACTTGTTTCCTACAAAGAACACTTGCAAGTTGCAACACGTATGAATAGGAAAAGGAATCATCACTGCATACATATACCATTACTACAAAAAAAATTTGGTTTATATGACATGTGAACAATTTTTGTGCTTTTAGACACGATGTTGTTCGCATATCCTTCTGATTTAAAAATAAATAAATAAATAAAACAGCATGTTATGCCAATAACTTGGCATCAAAGTGAAGCACACAAAATATCAATTAACTCAGGCAATGTTATAACACGTGGTGTTATCAAATTCCATAAAATATCAATTATGTTGTTCACTTAGGCAAAGTTGAACCACTAATCCATGTTTTGAGCATTGGAACTCATGAACCCTAAAACACTCTTGGGCGTTTTAATAACTATAAAAATGACAAGTTCCAGAATCCCAACCATTTTGATCTGCTATTCTGCCCAAAATATGGGTTTTGGGATTTGAACTATTTACTTATAAAGCTTGAGATCATAAAAATCAGTCAAATAAGGCTTTGTGTTCTCCACTTCTAATACCACTTAAGAGAAATCAAGTTAATAAGAATATTAAATCAAATTTGAAGCAAATTTCCTATTCTTCCTTCTAGGATGAAAACTAAAAACAGCCTCTATTACATGACAACACAAGCTCTAACACTAACCGAACGAAAGAGAACAAGAAAAACTGACAAATGTGCATGCATATATTGCATTATTGCAATCTGCATTCCACGCAATATAAGAAATCAACAGAGTCACAACATCGTACATTTATGAATATTTTGCCAAAAGACCCGAAATTATAAACACCCAAATGATCACATGTATACATATATGTTTGTAACTAAGAACACGCACCAAAAAACTGCCGTGGCATACATACATTCAATTATACACAGAGGTTTAATCATATACAATTAATCTATGTATCTTTCTAATGTCTATGTTATTGTTTGGAATTTTGAATTGAGGGTGTCGTAAAGTTAGGGTTTTATGACCGGAATTGAGGATTTTTATTTTTTATTTTCTTTAAATTGGAGTTTTAAACTTCACTTTGTGTTTGCATGTGCGTTGTAGATGTGAATTTTAGAACCCATTCTTCTTGGTCAGATTAGAACCCGAAAGCAGATTAGAACCCTAATTCAAAGCAATTATTCAAAACATTAGAACCCTAATTCCTAATTTTACTAGAGTTAAGTAAATTAAAATTTACCTCAGGGGGAGAGTGCTATCAGAGGAGGAAGAGAGAGTGCGAGGGAGAGCTGAGGGAGATGTCTATTGGAGGGAGAGTTTACAGAGAGGAGAGGTGAGGGAAAAGTGTTTGCGATTTTAGTTTAATCCCGAGGATATTGCGCGACGAACCAAAGATATTCGTCGCATAATAAATTCAAATTTTCACGAAATTATTTTTGTGCACGCCTAGAAAGTCAAAATTTTAGCTCATTGCACGACAAAGTGTAATTAATTGTTGTGCAAATGCCCTTCGCATGACGAATAATATTTTGTTCATCGCGCAATGAGCTGAAAATTAATTTACCCGGGTAAATTTTTTTAAAATTTATATTTATTCAAATAAAAACAATTTATTTGTAATATAATAAGTAGATTATAAAAAAATTCATTTACTATGTTTTACATGGCAAGTCACAAATAAATTGCATTATTCATCACCTGAACTATAATAACTTTCGCTATCTTCGCTATCATCACTTTCGGTCTCCCAATTGTCTTCCTCGATAGGTACGTCACTGTTGTCGTTTGGGCCCACTGCACCATCGTATTGCGGAGTATTACTGAGGTCAATTGTAATTGAATGAATTGGTATTTAAATTGAAGCCACTCCTTTTATCTTAAATGGTTATTGGATAAGATTTGTATCTCGAAGTGTTTGTGCATCATTTTCCATTGAAGATTGTAAACATTGGTCAGTGACATTGTCGATGTCGTCGGCAGTAAGGTCTTATTCTGGTATAGCATATACGTTCCTCTGATCCGTCTTCTGAACAACTTTCCAACCTCTCCTGGCTTTAGGGTCATCTAGATACATAATCTATTTTGCCATGTTTGCCAAAATGTAAAGGTCATCATCATACCAAGTTTTGTTAGTGTTCATAGATAGTAAGCCATAGTCAATTTTAACACTTCCTTGCCTATTTGGGTTTGTATCAAACCATCAACACTTAAACATGATCATTTGGTATTGGTCTTTGTAAAGCAATTGCATGACAATTGTTAGTTTGCCATAGAAATCAATGTCTGTACTTTTGCCTCCACTGGGGATATAGACACCGTTGTTTTGCATACACAACTTGTCATCTCGTGCAATCCCCAAAAACTTGACCCTGTTAACATGGCAACCCGAGAACAATTTAGTGTGAATCAGGCCGAACGCCAAGTTATATAACTCTTCACTATAAGTGGGGGAATTTGATGCGTTCAATTTATTCACCTAATATTATACAAAAACATACACTATTAGTTTGAGAAAATTAAATACTACAATACATATCACAAATACAAAACACTTATAACTTACATGTTTGAGAAATCACAGTGGAGACAATTCTTGATGTTTCTTGGCATACAAATGTGATGGATGTTCTTGCTTCATCATCCTTCATGCTCATCTAGGTATGCCATTATCTCATCACAATTGTTCAATATGAACCAATGCGCTACCTCCATGTCATTTTTGGAAAACGACTCGCCATGTACAGGAACTCCAAAGGGTCATGTGCATTGGGCAAAAATAGAAAGTTTCTCCTTTCTTACACCCCCGTCATTATTTCGTTGAGGACAATTGAAAGTCATCTCCACATCTTTTAAATACATTCCATAGAAAGTAAGAGACTCATATTGAACCCAAGCCTCTATAATTGATCATTCAGGCTTCACCTTGTTGCGTACATTTTTTTTTCAACTCCTCGAGAAGCTTACCAAAATAAAACGATATGATACAAATTAGTAAGCGTCAGTTAATGATGCATAAACAAATGATGAGGATTATATACCCTTAGATACATCTAACGATAGTTAACAGGACTAGCAAGCAATGCCTCTTCGGGCAAGTGAACCATCACGTGGATCATACTTGTGAAAAAAGCTAGAGGGAATATTATCTCAAACTTGCATAGGACTTGGACAATGTCATGGCGCAACTGATTAACGTCCGTCTTTCGCAATGTTATTGTCGCCAGTTAGGAAAAAAATTTGGACAACAACATGACTGGCTTCGTTACATCTTCCGGCAATAGGTGTCGAATACGCACAGGAAGTAGGTGTTGCGTAAACACATGGCAATCATAGCTTTTTTGTCCAGCAAATTTACCCCTGTTAACATTCATGCAACGCACGATATTAGAAGCATACCCATCGGGAAACTTTACAGATGATACAAACTTTAAAAACTCTTTTTTGTCATTCGGTTTCATGGAAAAAAAAAATGCAAGATCCCTTCTGGCTTTATCATTGTCCCTATTCATCCATAAACCGCTCTGTATGCCCATTATTTCCAATTCAAGCCGAGCTTTGATCATGTCTTTTGTCTTGCCCTCGATATCTAGAATGGTGCCCACCAATGTGTCAAATACATTTTTCTCAACATGCATAACATCGAGGTTGTGTCTTAATTTTAGCTTCATCCAATACGAGAGCTAAGAAAACATAGGCTTGTGCGTTCAGTTCATATGCGTAGAAGGTCTGGTCCTACTCACCATTTTCCTGAATGGAGCAAAATCTAAACAGTTAAGCTATTCCAAAATCTAATTACTGGACGATTCTCTAGGTCTGAGGTAATGCTCTGTTTTCCCGTCGAACTTTTTATCCTTTTCCCGCCACTCGTGGTGCCATGGCAACCATCTCTAATAACCAAGGTAACAAACTTTTTTGGCATGCCAACCAGATGTTACATCATCCTTGCATACAAGGCATGCCATATAACCCTTAATGCTCCACCCAAAAACCATTGCATATGCGGGAAAATCGTTCACAGTCCACATAACTGCTGCCCGCAGTGTAAACATCTTCCTAATGCACTTATCGTACGTGCGCACACCGTTTGTCCATAAATCTTTTAGCTCATCAAATAATGGCCTTACGTAAATGTCGATTGACCTACCAGGATCCTCAGTTATCAAAAGAGTCATCATCATGTTTTTTTTTTTTTTTTTCATGCATTTCTAAGGTGGCAAATTATATGGGAATACGAAAATCCGCCAAGTGTTGTGGTGTTGGTTTAGAACCCTGAACGGAAGTGGCAAGTCCCAATCTAACATTCCGGGGATCAGCAGCAAACTCAGGGAATATTCGATAGAACTCTTTCCTTGCCTCCCCATCTGCAGGATGCCTCATTACATCGTCGTCTACCCATTTTTTCTTATGCCATCTCATGTCGGTGGCTATATACATCGACATATACAATCGCTGCAACCTAGGTTTCAAGGGTAGATAACGCATGATTTTTTGTCGTTTTATTCTGAGATGTCATTTTGAACCTGGACTCATTGCATACAAGGCATTTATCCAATGCGTTATTCTTTTTGTAGAATAAAATACAATTGTTTTTGCAAGTGCGAATTTTTTTCATAACCCAATCCAAAACCATTCAACACTTTTTGCGCATGTCTACGATCTTTCGACAAACAATTGTCCTTTGGAAGCATTCTCCTGAAAATCCCCAAAAAGTAATCGAAACACTGGTTCGACATACGATACTTTATTTTTCAGTGCATTAATTCCACAATGGCCGTGAGAACCGAAAAGCTCTCGCACCCCGGGTATAACTCTTGGTTGGCATTTTTTAATAGTTTTTCATATTGTTCAAACGCTACACTGTCCATTGGTGTAGGCATGTCATCTTCCCCTTCCTGATTGGTGTTTGTCGATGCAAATGGAAAAACATCATTTATAATATCCATGACTTGTTCATTAGGATCCACAATAGGTCCAACATTGTCCACTCTTGTGGCGTTTGAAGACGAAGCATTGTCTAATTGTTGCCCATGATGGTTCCAAGTATTATAGGTCTCAACCGTTCCATTCCTCACTAAATGAAATCGAACATTTTCAAAAGTCTCCCTTAACGTGTTTGTGTGAGTAGAAAATTTCAAGTACTTCAATTATCCACCAACAAGTAATTTTGAACACGTTGAGAAACTTTAGTCACCATCTTCGCTCGCCATCAATGAGGGAGGAGGGGGACCTGCAATAAAACACTTCGACGCTCAAGTTAGTGTTTGTTTAGGATACATTTGCCTTCAAAGTACAGAATTTGCTTCCATTGATACCTCTCTGATTGCACTACAAGTTTCTTTTTGCCAGAACCTTATCTAGAATCGGCCATTCTTTTTTAAACAAATTTTTTTTCAAAACTACGGCTCTGAAATTGTGTTTATATAGCACTAGGATACCTTTGCCGCAAATCTCCATGTTCGTCGCGCAAAAAGCGTCATAAATGCACAATAAATAGGAAGGTTTGAACGTAATCTGACTGTGCTTTGCACGACAAACATCTGATATTCATCGCGCAAAGTCCTCTTACGCGACAAACGCGACGAACATATCGTCGCGCAATATATTTAGCGATGAATGGAATGATTGTAATTGTAAAGTTTACGTAAACCTATATATATATATATATCTATGTTTACGTAAATTTTATAATTACAAATAAATATTCAGTTAAATATTTATTCTATAAATAATTAATGCCTTAATCCATACAATTATTTTGAGCATAAGTATGATATTCATTGAAGATTGAAAACACGTACAAACCGAGGATAGGGTGCTTACATTAGGCCTCAATAAAAAAAACCAAATAGGAATTAAAGCCTAATTAAGTCCAAATACATAACTTATAAAGAAACCTTCAATTTAAATATTGTCCTCACAAATATAAATTTAAAACTACTATTTCGATGGTCCTCCATTCCGCGGGACGTCATAACACCACCGATTGTAACCTCCCTCAAACACATCATCCATCGACTTCGTCAATTGTTCATTCTTATTCATCATCAAGAGTATTCTTACACCGTTATATATATATATATACACACACAAATAATTAATTCCAACATATAACTAAAAATTTCATAAACTTAATTATTGATCCATCAACAGTATACTTACTAATAGTTCATCTATCACCGCCTTCTTCACATTCTCAGGCACATATTTCCAAGAACGCCACTCAGCAGTAGGACAATTATTCCCCATGGCTACAACAATCGCATGCGCAAACTCAAAATGTTGCCTTAAATCATTTGGGTTGGTGGCGGGCATGCTCTGATCCTTATTTTTATCCTCCATCTGTTCTTGAAGAATAAGGAGAACAGAATTGTGAAGAATAAGGACTGTAGGAAGGTTAGGGCCTTTGCGCGACAAAGGCTTTGTCACACAAACATCTGTACTAAATGCGGTATTGAATCCTCTGATTCACCTGTAGTGAATGGTCTGAGTGAAAACTGACAGTAAATTGCGCCACGAACCCTTTGTCGCGCAAGTTTTTCGCGCCAAAAAAATTACCCCGCGTTTTCTTGCTTACTTTATGCGACGACAACAAATATTCATCGTGCAATTTTTTTTTTTTCCCATCCTGTCTATTTTGCGCGACGAAACGTTTTTTCCGTCGTGCAAGTACATCTTGTGCGAAGTAATATTGTTCGTCGCACAAACTGTTTTTTCTACTAGTGACTATTCGAAATTACTATTTGCCTTACAAAATTTTGGCCAACAAAAATTTCAGTTGGTCAGGCAAAAGTGGTCAATGTTTTGGTTTTTTAACATAGGCTTTAGTTGACGAAAGAAATTTGGGTGCTTCGAATATCTTTCTGGGTCTACAAGTGAATCACACTTCTACTGGGTTACATATCTCACTGGTTAAATATGCCTTATGCAATGGTGTTTAATTATGTTACTTCCCATAATATTAATCCTAATTAAACTCAACCTTGTCATGCCAATCATAAGTATCCATATCAGCTAATATAACATTAGTATTGTTTATCAAAATTGTTTAGCAAAACTCATTATCGTACACAACCTTTATGAACCAAGTTATACTCTAACTTTTATAATCTCAAACCCTAGTTGCAGCTCTTATAAGTCTTACATTCTCCGGTAAAGCTAACATTTGTTAATACCAGTAATACCGAAAAGAGATTATACTTAAATGGCCATGAGTTTTCGAGCTTAACACAATTCTGAAAATCAAGTTATAAAAATATGTGAACACATTTAACATGTGGTCCACTTTATGACTACCAAGGAACAACATGTTCATTATCAGAACATCGTCCCCATAACCACTTAACAAAGCTCTGCCATACATACAACTCCTCCAAGATATGAAAATATGTAAATGTGACTGTACACATATTTAAACACATTTAACATGTGGTCCACTTTATGACTACCAATGCAGACTTTCTTCATGCTTCAAAGGAAGCTACAATGGTTGTTATTCTTTAAACAATATCTCAAATTGTCATTCATGTATTAAAACATATCATTATAACTAATGATGTACACCTTAAGGGAATCTTGAACAACCAACAGCAATGTTCAATGCATAAATATTAAACTTGTTTAACTGGAAAGATAATAAACTAGATAAACATAGCTCCCACTATTCCATAGCTTCGAAATCTGATAACACACCCATCTTAGCTACATGCCCTTTGAACACTACAACTGGTACTGGTGTATTCAAAGGATCTGCAATCATAGAACCAGTTGCCAAGTAATCAATCTTAACAAGTCCTGCCATTACCTTCTCTCGAGCAATAAGATACTTAATCTCCAAATTCCTTGTTGCAGTTGACCTCTTCTTGTTCTTGGAGAAAAATATGGCTGCATTGTTATCATAGAATATATGACTAGGCCTTTGAATTGAGTCTACAACTCTTAGTCCCATAATAAAGTTTGTCATCCATATTGCCTGATTGACTGTTTCACAGCATGACAAATATTCAACTACCATAGTTGAGTTTGGAATAGTGCCTTGCTTAGCACTTTTCCATGACACAGCACCTCCTACCATGGTGAAGACATAACCTGAAGTCGATTTTAAATCATCAGGACATCCTGCAAAGTCAGCATCACTATAACCCTCCAAAACCAAACTTTCAGTTTTCTTGTAAACGAGCATGTGAGATTTGGTTCTCTGAAGGTACCTCAGACCCTTTTCCTTGTATTCCAATGTGCTTCTCCAGGATTAGATTGAAATCTCCCTAGAACACTAATGGTAAATGCAAGGTCAGGCCTTGTACAGACCTGAGTATACATCAAACTTCCCACCAATGAAGCATATGGTTTGTCCTTCATGTTCTCCATTTCAACCTCATTTCTAGGTCTTTGTTCTTTGCTCAGTTTATCACTATCTTTATGCACCCTCTCTGCAACAGTCCTAGAAGTCCTCTCTCTCTCTATCTCTTTTGATTTTAATTGCCAAGACATATGAAGCTTCACCTAAATCACTCATTTCAAACTTTCACTACAAGAAATACTTAGTTTCATCCAATAAGCTAGAACGGTTTGCTGCTAAAGGATGTCTTCTACATACAGTAGTAATATAATATAAGTGTTCCCACTGACATTCAAATATATGCATTAGATGGATTCTTTGTAAAATCATGCTCCTTGATTACAAGATGGAATTTTAAATACCACTGTCCAGATGCCTGTTTTAGACGATAAATAAATTTCTCCAACATGCAAACCATATCTTCATTTCCCTCCTTTTTGAAGCCTTCATGTTGTACCCCATATATATCCTCTTCCAACTCACCATTTAAGAAGGCTCTTTTTACATCCATTGGATGTAAAAACAATTCATAATGTGCTACCATTGCCATAATAACCCTGAATGCATCTTTAGTGGACATTGGACTAAAGGTTTCTTTGTAATCAATGCCCTCTCTTTGTGTAAAGGCCTTAGAAACAAGCCATGCTTTGTGTCTTTCCACATTTCCCGTTGAGTCTCTTTTAGTTTTAAAGACCCACTTACAACCTATGGGTTTAGTTCTTTTTTTCAACTCCACTTGGCTCCAGACTTTGTTTTGTTTCATTGAGGACAGTTCACTTGTCATTGCTTCCTTCCACTTATTTGCATTACCGCCTGAGATTGCTTCTTTATAACTCCCAGGATCATCAAATCTAGACATGCTATAATCTGTCTTTACCATGTATACAAAATCATCCGAGTGTGTTGTCTTTCTTGCCTTTGTAAACTTTCTTAAAATCACTAAAGCTTGAGCAGTGGTTAATGTTTTCTGGTTTTGATGCTGATCAATCAATGCTACACCAATATCTGTTGGCTGTTGATCTTCAATAGTCGGTTCTTTAATCTCATTCTGTGGCAATCAATGTTCTTCTTCATCTTCACAACCCTCCATTTGATCGAAGATCTCCACTATTGCTGTTTTAGTTGGTTGCTTGTTACATTCAGCCCCTATGTCTTCTTCTTCTTTAAAAAAAAAAAAAAAGAAAAAAAAAGGGAACTCTTCAGACCTCAAGCTAGTAGTGTCATCATTCATCCCTAGTTCCAGAAACACTGTTTTGCCAGCCTCAACAATCTTCATATCATGAGTAGGGCAATAAAATATGAACCCTTTAGTTTTCTCAGCATATCCCACAAAGTAACAAGAGATGGTCTTAGGGTCAAGCTTTTTGCCATTTAGATTATAAACTTTAGCTTCCGTTTTACATCCCCAAATATGAAGATGGTTTAGGCTAGGTTTTCTACCTATCCAAAGGTCGAAAGGCATGCTCACAACTGCTTTTGATGGAACTCAGTTCACAATATAATTAGCAGTCTTGACTGCTTCTCCCCACATTAAAGTTGGCAAGTTTACCTTGCACATCATGCTCCAAACCATATCCATTAGGGTTCTATTTCTCTTCTCCGAGACTCCATTTGCTCAGGTATACCAGGTGTGGTATAGTAAGCTACAATGCCATCGTTCAGAAATATAATGCAAATGGTCCAGCCTGCTAGTTTCACTTTGCTAGCCATAGTACTCCCCACCCCTATTAGACCTAACCTTTTGACTTCTCAGGGATTAAGTATATAAAACAAAAACGTGAAAAATCATCTATAAATGTTATATTGTGAAATGGCAGACAAACACTTGTCTACGATCCGACACACAACGGGTAAATGGAGGGATAAAAGGTCTTGCTACATTGCTTTAGGCTTGCTTCGGGGTCTAGTCTAAGGTTGGTTCTAAGGCTAGTTTGGAACCCTTCCCTTGAACAGGAGCGTACTTATTTCCATCAATTGTTTTTGTAGGAATGGGTCCACATATATCTATCTATATGAATGATTTCTAGAAGTTGTTTGCTTCTAGTTGATCCTTCTTTTCTTAAATTTGTCTTATTTCCTTCAATGCATCCTATACAAAAATCCATATCTTTGAAATTCAAAGTTGGAAGGATTTCACTTTTGATTAAGGGTTCCATTCTTGGCTTTGAAATATGCCCAAGTCTTTTATACCAAATATGAGATGATTGTTGCAGTTTTGAGGTGTTCTTTACATTGAAAACCAAATTTTCGACAATTAGTTTGAACTGAAACATGCCATCACAAATAGCACCATTGCCAATATGAGAAGAGTTGGAAACGATGTTGAAGTTAATTTTATTCAACATAAAATAATAACCTAGCAAAACAAGCTTTGAAACCAAGACTAACTTCCTTCTCACAGAAGGTACATAAGCAACATTCTCAAAATCCAAATGAAAACCAAATTCTAACTTAAGTCTAACTACCCCTAAGGCTTTGACTTCAACTCTTCTTCCATTGCCCACCAAGACCTTCACTTCATCTTGATTTAGTGTTCTCTTTGTTGTGAAGTCTTGCAATGTATTTGTAACATGAATAAAAGAGCCAGAGTCAAGCCACCATGCATTACAAGGTATGACAACTGAATTAGATTCAAAACAAACAAAAAACATTTTTACCCTTCTTAATTTCTTGCTTGGCAAGCCAAGCTTTGTATTTTGGACAATTTTTCTTCATGTGGCCTGCCTTTTTACAGGAAAAAAAAAAATTGAAAATACTTGGTTTGTTAAGTTTGAAAACCTTCATAGATGGGGCAATATTTCTGGAAGCATCCTTTCTGGTAGTGTCATACTTTATGTTATGATTAAAACTTTGAACCCAATTGATAGATTCAACCCTTTTTTTTTCTAATCCCTTTCTTTCTTGATTCTCACTTCCTCACCCACACATAAAGATGTCAACTCATTGATGTCCCATTTAGCTTGTAATGCATTGTATGAAACTTCTAACTGAGTATAGCTTTCAGGTAAGGAATTCATAATAACATGAACCAAAAATGTATCAGATATCGGTACCTTAAATGTCTTCAATTTTCCAGCAATGTCTACCACTTTGAGTATGTATTCCCGAACATTTTCCACTCCATCATACCTCATAGTGGTAAGGGAATTCATCAGGTTACCTGTTTCTATTTTCTCAGACTCCTTGTATTTGTCTTCAATGAATTTCATAAGTTCTTTAGCATTTGATGTCTATGGGAAACCCTTTTGCACAAATCTATCATGGTCTTCTTTATGATCACTAAAGAGATTCTATTAGCTTTTTGCCACTTCTCATGTTTGGACCCTTGGCTTGCTGAGCTTCCTTCATTGAGCAATAATGGTTCATCACTCCTTAGTGCTAAATCCATATCCATCACTCCAAGTAAGGCTGGAAATTTTGCCAAAAATCCCAAACTAAACCCAAAAAAATTCCAATCCCATACCGAAAAATTCCCAAACCAATAATACTGAAATTTTTGGGATCTATACCGAACCGATCCCTAACCTTTCGATACGAGAATGGAGATTACATATTCAATGGTTCAAAATCCCGAACCGAAATGAAAATATATATGTATATTTATTATGGTTGCATGCATGTTGAATTTAAGTAATTTGAGAGTAGACTATATTAGAAATAGCAGTATGAAATTAAGTAGTTTGGAACATTGGAATGTCAATTTGACTTGGTAAGAATGATTTGGTATTTCAATTGGTAAGAAATTTCAAATTGAAATACCAAATCGGTAAAGGTAAAAAGCCTAAATTTCAATTGATATGAAATTGGGTACCAAAATTTTAAGCCAAGGGCCTAATTTAGCCAACAACCCAAAAATCTCAAATTTATGCCCAAAAGCTCAAAACTCAATCCTAATGCATCCCGAAATTCCGAAAACATTTCGGGAATCTCAAAAATTGGGAATATTGAAATTTCGGTTCAAGATTAGTCTTCAGATTCCTGTCCTAAAAATTTTTGGTTTGGGATTCCATACCGAACCACCCTTAACTCCAAGTACAATCTCAAGATCCTATTTCCACTTTTTATAATTGATTCCAGTAAGTGGCTCGATGGTATTGATATTCATGGAGCTTGGATTAACCCCATATAGCCACAATATGCAAAGAGATTAGTCTTTAGTCCCATATCTATATAGCACAGTTTCAATATCTTTGGAATACTAAAATTTGCAATCAATTTTCTTTATCATGATGCTTTCATTTTGTTCAGGTGAAGATTTCTTTGGAGAAGTATTTGCAGACCTCAGCACAGCTCCCTATGGGATTGGCACTTTGGATGTTTAGTCGGGCTCTTGCTTGTTGATATGCTACAAGAAGAGGACAAAGTTAGTTTTGAAAGGTGCCTTTGTGGGGCCTTAGGTGTAGCCCTTAAGGCTCGCAATCAAAACTAAATAAGTGCTAGGTGTGCCATTGCTATCTCAGTATAGCAGATGTAGAACAAGTGTGTTTTTAAGTCGATTACTTGTGCCCCAAGTTACTCGGACTTCTTGTTATCAAAGGATTGTCGTGGACGGGTTAAGTCCACATTAAGTTTTTTTTGTTGCCTTGTAAACAAGGACTTTTAGTTCATAGTCTTGTATGTTCGAATGAAGGGAATCCAGATCCCCTTAAGTCATTTACTTGGTTCTTGATTGATTTTAATGATATTGTATCCATTAAACTAACCAGATCCAGATGCAAGTGGAACTCTTAAATTAGTTTTGGGTTAACGTTAATTTTACATTTCTGTGCAGCCAAGAAAAACACCCAGGGACCATGTCGCCAGTTGAAGACGGTGAAGATCACCTGGGTGACCAACGGACGTATCACGATTAAATACGACGATTGGCATCGGGCTTCACCAACAGCGAAGTAGCATAGCACATTGGCCCACAACATTGATCATGTCGTTCAGACCTATTGCCCTATGCAATGGAAGTCTTGGAAGGCAAAGCCAGACGAGGTAAGGACGAAGGTGTGCGCACAGTTGTCGGTAAGTATTATACCTTTTGATTGTTTTTCCTTTAAATTTTATATATTTATATTACTTAATGTATGTAATTAATTTGTTACATTGCAGATGAACTATAATTTCAACAACATCAACTAGGACATGTTGGCATAGGTCAACAGGCTCTTCGCTTGACAGTACAAGCAGTGGAAGAATGACCTGCACCAATATTTTGAGACATTTGATCCGCATGTCACTCTTGAGGAGGGTTGCCCGAAGGAGTTTAAGGACTGGGAAGATAATTGGGCGTGGCTCTGCAGTCATTTTCAGGAGCCCGGCTATGTGGTACGTTTTTTATATTAAGTTTAAAAGTATTATACGTTTCTTACTAATGTTTATTCATTTTTTAAATTTCATTTAAATTTGAACTAATACGTTTATTTTTTGTATAACAAAAGAAAGCGAAAGCCAACAAGAGCAATCGGAGAAGAAGACTCTTTTCCACCATTCCGGTTCGAGGCCCTTCTCATATAGGATGGAGGTGCGACATCGGGTAATAATAAAGTTTTTCATATTCAATTTTTAATATGTCAATAATAAATTTTTTTTTTTTTCGTACTAAGTACTAACATTTTTCTTCTCTTGTTTTATTCAGGGGGTTCAAAATTTCCGGAGATTGATGTCTTTAGCGACCTTTATGTTCGACCCGGGGATGAGTTGGCCGAGTCCCTTCATGTAAGTATTCTTCAATTGTAATTACTATCTTACGCATTCAAGTTTCATGGTTATTATTTGAATGTTATAATTATATTTAATGTTATATTACACAGGCAACGATGATGGAGAAAAGGCAGTTGGTTCTTCAAGAGTCCGCCACCCAGCTTCCTCCTAAGACTCCGCTCGAGTCTGTGGATCCCCCAGAGGATGTATTGTAGGGGATGGGGAATGCCCGATGGCGGGAACCTAGAGCCTCTTCATCATCGCAGTCAAAGAGTCAGGTGACAGCTTTGACGGTAGAGGTGGCCGACCTTAGGACTGAGCTTGCCTCGTATAAGAGCCAGATGTCACAGATTGTACAGGCCCTCAGTCAGTCCAGCATTTGTCTCCCATATCTTCATCCCCCATCGACATCCGAGCCCCTCCAACCTGAGCATGCCTAGAACACTGTCGCTTTGACCTCTGAGCCCGTCCCCAACTTCGTGACCTTCTTGCCCTAACATTTCCAGCCGCCTTCAATTGACGATCTTGTAGATTATGCCGCATTATTTTCTTACTTTTGTACTCCCTTACTTTTTAAACGTTTTCCTTGTACATACATTTTATATTTATTTAAATAAATTATTTTTCTCTTCATTACATTTTTTTTAATTACAATTTTATTTTATTATTTTATTACAAAATTTAAAAAAAAAAAAAACAAAAAATTTAATTTAAAAAAATTTATTTTTCTTTTTTGCGACGAATGCCTTCGTCTCACAAAATTCTATCGACTAACAAGGTTTCGTCACGCAAGAATAAATTATCGTCGCACAAAGTTTCGAGAGACAAATATTAGTCGTCCCACGTTTGTATCTTGGTATTTTGTGCGACGAACGCATTCGTTCTTAAAAATTTGTGCGACAAAGGTTAAACCGTCGCGCCATGTTCTTGCGACCAATGATATTTTTCATCATGCAAAGTCTTTCTTCACGATCTTTGCACGACGGATTCTACGCGATGAAGTTTCCGTAGAAGTTCGTGCGACGGAAATAAACTTTGCGTGACCAACTTTTGTTCGTCGCTTAAATAGTAAAACGTAGTAGTGAGTGTAACGACTTTTAAGTTTCAGAGGACAAAGTGATTTTAAAATCAAGTTCCAGAGAGTGTGGCTAAGAATAAGCTTTTTTTATTCAAGGACAGACGTTGTTCATCCATACATATACCATTGATTCAAATGAACCAAGATTGATACAAGGACAAGGCAGAATGTAGCACTAAAACAGGTAAAACGAAGAGTCACGCCCACCAAACATATGAACTCAAAGAACGTCGATACCTCTCTTCCTCTTCTGAGTTTGTAGTTATACCCCGGTGAACAATTCCAACCATTTTTTGGTGTTTGCAGCAATATTTCTCAAGTCTCTCCCTCATTTTAACGACTTCCATCTTCTCTCTTAAAACTCTCAAATTTGCATCCACATTATTCCTTGGTCTACCTGCAGATAATAAATAGAATCAAACATATAACATGCAAGTTAACTTTTTTGAATATATAATTGGAAGCTATTTACTAGTGTACCACTATAAATATGTTCACAAGCATTATTGGAAGCTAGTTACTGTGAAATATATTGCAGAAAATATACCAATTATTTATATGATGAAATATAATAAATTAAATGTATAATCAATATTGGACTTATGAAAAAATAAATTAGGAAAAAGGAATAAGAAAATTTGGCCTGTGAACCGAAGAGAGGCACGATGTCGCTGCCCTAAAGCCATAAATGCCTCCGTACGTGCAGGTTATGGTGGTGCCTATAACTCCAAGATACAACTCAAAACCTCATAGGATGTCTGTTCCACTATGCATGCCAACAGCAAATGGAATTGTCAAATATTGATTAATTGCCCAAGAATTATAAGGTAGAAATGTAAATTGACTGACAAAGATGTGAGAAGTGAAGGAGACATAATAGTTTTTTAACGTATTCTATTTTCTTCTTATTTAAGGAACTTCTCATACCCCTTTAGAGAAGGATTACGACTCTTCAAATAAAACACAACTCTTAAATATTAAAAATAAATAAAATAATAATAAGTTTTGAATCTTTAAAATAAAAAATAATTAAAATAACCAACCGTTACTAGTGTATTCTATTGCGAATGAATTCTACATAGGGAACATGAGGGACCTTAAATGTGCTTATAAATAAAATGGGTTACTCCCCACATTGCAAATTGGATTTATACACTAGTACAAAAAATACTTTGGGTGACGTAGGTCCTTCGTCGCGCGACAAGCGTCGCGCCAAGCCTGTGAAAGAAGGTTTTGCGCGACGAAGAAGTTACATGCGTCACGCAAAGTGTCTTTGAGTGACGTAGTAACATGCGTCACACAAAGTGGGTTTGCGTGACCTAGGTGTACGTCACGCAAAGTGGGTTTGCGTGACGTATGTGTGCGTCACTCAAAGTGGGTTGGCGTGATGTAGGATGCGTCACGCAAAGTGGGTTGGCGTGACCTAGGCGTGCGTCACGCAAAGTGGGTTTGCGTGACGTATGTGTGCGTCACTCAAAGTGGGTTGGCGTGACGTAGGATGCGTCACGCAAAGTGGGTTTGCGTGACGCATACCTACGTCACGCAAACCCACTTTGCGTGACCTATGGAACTTTTTCGTCGTGCAAACTTTTTATGTTTTTATTTTTTTTTAATTTTTTTGACAAAAATATTTTTGATTTATTAATATTTTTGATTTAATTTTTAATAGATATTGTATTTCAATTCTAAACAATAAACAATAAACCAAGAAAAAGTTTAATTATAAACCATATGAAAATGTGCATACAAGATGTCTAAACAAAAAAAGAAAAAACTACAACAAGTAGTCTTCTAGGTTTGAAAACTACTGGGTATCGGGTAAGTGAGGTGGCTGGGAGGTCGAAGGTGGAGTAAGATCAGGTGCTGGCAGCTGGATTTGGAGACCGGACACCGCTAAGGCCTGTACAATCATACTCATCTGGGCCCTCATTTGCTCGCCATGGGCCTTTATCTGCTTGTTCTCAGCCCTCATCTGCTCGTTCTCAGCCTTTATATGCTCGCTATGGGTCCTCATCTGCTCACTATGGGCCTTTATCTGCTCGTCCTGGGTTGCAAGCTGACCTTTTAGGGTTGTCACTTCCTTCTTCAGGGCGTTGACCTCTCCTGTGGTCGATTTGGAAGAAGAGGCACCCGTCTCACGAACCCGCGCCTTCCCCATACCCCGAACAACCTTGCCATGACGACGACCGTACTTTTGATCCAGGACCTCAGTCATGATTTGAAAACCTACATCCTCGGGTAAAGTGACGTCCTCCATCGGGGTTTCTAGGGGAAGTTGCGATGTTGCTTCTTGGAGAACAGCATCGCCCTTTTCCACCATAGTAGCCTGTAATAATAAAGAAAAAACATATAATGGTTAATAACAAAATATAAATAATATTTGAACGATTCATAAATATAAGAATAATAACAATTACATCTAATTACATGAAGCTGCTCAGCGATCTCATTGCCAGGTCGAACGTAGGAAAATTTTACGTCCTCCTAAAAAAAACAAACATTAGGAAAATTTTATTAATCAATAATAAAAAATAAATTGTATAAAATTTCAAAATTAATATACTTTTACCTGACGTCGTGTCTCAAGCATATACGAAAAGGGCTTCGAACCGGAATGGTGGAGAAGTGTCTTAGACTCCCGAGCTATCTTGCCAGCAACATATTTCTTCTGTTAAACACACAATATACATGTTAGTGCGACTATTTGAAAGAAATTATTTTAAAAAGCTTAAAAAAATAACTAAAACATTAATGAATTATTATTAAAATATTAAGTACATACCACAAATTTTGGGTCCGTAAAATGGTTGCAGAGCCATTCCCAATCCTCTGGCCGGTCCTCCAACTCGGATGGGCAACCCTCTAGGCGAGCAACCTCTGGATCATTAAATTTCTTAAAATGCGCATGAAGATCGCTCTTCCAATTTTTGTACCGATTTGCGAAGGTCTCGTCTAAGTAGGTGATGACCTCAGGGGATATGTCCTTAAAATCAAAATTGACCTACAAATAAAACAACAAAATAATAGTAAGAAATTTAATAATATTAAGATAATATACTTTGGTTTATAATATTTGTAAACATAATTAAGAAAATGATAAAAGACCAAAAATTAATATACTAACCGACAACTTGTCTCGCACTAGTATCTTCGTCTCCTGAGGAATTTCTGCCCAAGTCTCCCACTGCATAGGACAACAATTCCGAATAACACAACCACAACTAGTAGCGACGATGCTATGTTGTTGTGAGGTAGCCGCTCCACGATGTCGCGAGTCATATGCAATCTTGATCAAGGAGGCAGACAGACATACATTCTGTGCCGTCTTCAGCATTCGATTAGGCCCCTTGGTTTTTTTTTTAGCTATCCAAAAAAACTTAAATGGTGAAAATCCTAAGCTTAAATTTCTATAGAAAATTTTGCAAAACCTCCCCTAATAGTATATCATTTCCCAAAACCTTAAAAAAGTAAAATAACAGTAATTCACAACCCGCAACAAATTTTCACAATCATAAAAATAATATTTTTAAAATGAAAAAAAAATACAACGTAGTGAGAATTAGGAAAAAAAAACTACCTGGCTGGGAGCCCCCATCCTCAACTTTGGATGATGAGGAAGTGTGAACAGAAGGCTCCAAATCGCAGCGGTGCCGGTGAGGCCGCCGTGCACTGAGCGACTGAACCGACACTGATGACGTCGATGATACAGGCACCTGGGATGCCGTAGCAGTAGCCTCAGTAAGGGGTGTAGGCTCCCCAATCAATGGAGCACTCACGGATGGAGCAGTAAATGCTGATAATGCGGGAGGCGCATTGGTCACACTCTTACGACGAGTGATCAACTGCGACATCTATACATTTTTTGAAGAAAGCATTCAACTCAACATCATTTCAAAGACAAACTTATCAGTAAGAAATTTAACAAAAGAATGGAAAACAAAAGGCGAAAGCATAAATCTTTTCTCGCTAAAAAGAAGGTAAAAGGCTTAAAAGCATGCCACACAAAATGCTGAAAGAATACCTTTTCAGCTTTTATAATATTTGCTTAATGGAATATAGGATTTCAAGGTTCAACCACCAAGTTCTTGATGAGAAATACGTAACAAAAAGAAATTGTGCAAAGGTCTAATTAAACCAATGTCATAACAATGGAACGAAAAGTTTCACATGCCGAAACTGAAACACACACTACACTGCCACAGCCTATGAGGCAATTACTTAAAAGGTTTTGCTAATGATATGATGATCCCAACTATTATTGTTTCTTGCAACAAAGTGACAAACTTTTCAGGAACAAGAAAAAAAGCTACTAGATTAGGGAGTCTGGTAGTTTCTTAAACAAAGGAGTTGTTAGATTTCCAAAATGTTAATTAGCTTTCTTAATGTTATGGACTAAGCTTAATTAGTACTTTAGTTTGATTATCTGGAAGTTGATGTTGAAATTATAAAATATGGATGTCAAAACTAGTAATACAGTTGTTTATTTGGACATCATCGATTAGAATATTGGTTTTTTGTATGTAATTGGATCCATTAGCGATAATGACGACCCATTGCATCCACTGATGACGATCCATTGCATCCACTAATATATTGATTACTAAAATGTCACTAATTTAGTGACGCAATACCAGACGTTTATTTTTTTTTTCTTCCAATTGGACATGAGATTGAGAAACTACGGCAAATACTCAGACGGTAGTTGTTATAATGCCAATTATCTAAAGTTAGTCAATTCTACTTCACATGGCATTGGACAATAACTCAATTTTTTCCGACTAATGACAAGTTCGCTTCTAAATGCAATTGGTTTTCTCAAATCATCTTAAACCCAAATGCTCAATGGCTATACAATCACAAATTATGATTCAAAATAATTGAAATTGTGCTAAATGGCTATACAATGGCTGTATAAGACAATAAGGTCTTAATCACATTGATCTAGTACAATCGAAAAGGCCTCCGTGCATGTTTTTCCAGATATACCCAGGTTACAGAAATACCTTGTTCAGCTGGTAATGAACTTTGATTCCCTGTAGTATCCTTTTGGAGATGTTCCACCATACCCAGGTCACCGATAAGATTCCCAGAGGGAACACACTCTTTCCAACCCCAAGTGTAAACTTCACCAATCTCTGTAGAATGTAGGTTGACCAATAATCCCAATTAGTTCACATTCTGGTCCTGTAGAAATTCATTACAAATAAATTGTTTATGTATGAAAAAGAACAAAATTGCATCCCTTACTCTGAAAAGAGCCCTGCATTTCCTATGGATTTTCTCCATAACTACAACCACAAAAGCTCGAAAGCAAGCACTGGAAAACACAAAAAATGAACAACACGATTTCTTCTCAAAGCATCTCACTGTCTAAGACCAAAAACAACACCTGGAATACATATTTCCTACAGAACTCCATGCGAAGGGAAATCCTAACAATACAATGCCCAAGGCTTGAAGAAAAGAATGCCAAATAAAAAGCTAAAAACATGGAAAGTAAATTAATGAAATTGCATCTCTTTTGAAGAAAATAGCCTTGCATTTCCTATGGATTTTCTACATAACTACAACCACAAAAGCTCGAAAGCAAGCACTGGAAAACACAAAAAATGAACAGCACGATTTCTTCTCAAAGCACCTCGCTGTCTGAGACCAAAAACAACACCTGGAATACATATTTCCTACAGAACTCCATGCGAAGGGAAATCCTAACAATATAACTACCAAATGCCCAAGGCTTGAAGAAAAGAATGCCAAATAAAAAGCTAAAAATATGGAAATGTTCATTCACTCTCAAAATCACTTAACGAACAATTAAACCAAAGTACTAAGATTGTAAAACAAAGTTAAAGGAACAAGCTTGAGCTACAGAAGAAACATGAAGCCCGTGTTTATTCATCCAGAAAGCACAGGAAAAACAAATTAAAAACACCAAATTTCCACTTTTAAATCTTCTTTTTTTTCCTATGATGTCAAATAACAACAATGATTCAAATAACAATAATCATTACTAAAAAATTCGATTCAAATAACAATAAACATTTGAGCACAAATTCAATTCAATAGGGCAGGGGACTGAACAGGGGTGTGCGGGTGGTGGTAAATGGGGACAAGTCGTTCCCCCCTTAAATAAATTTGTTTTTCAATCACAAAACGAAACAACTCTGGGCTCTCTAGTTTTCAAAGTACTCAGAAATCAACATGCAATTTCACCCTAATCCCTAAATAACAAAAACCCATCGAAAATCACAAACCCTTACATTGATTTTGGGACTTGATTCCCGTCGGCTTCGAGATTCGTGTGGCTACCCGTTGTTTAGAACGAGAAGGAAGAGAGAAGTCTATGGGAAAGAGAGAGGGAAGACAAGTCTGGGTTCAAGATTTGGGGATCAAGGTTGCGAAGAGGAGAGATGAGCAAGAGGGAAGAGATAGAGGAGACGCAGGACTTTTCTCCTGCAATTTGATTTGCAATTTGAGCGAGAAGAAAAGAGGTCTGCAATTTAAGCAAGAGGAAAAGAGGTCTGCAATTTGAGGAAAAGAGGTCTACGGAAAGAAAAACCGAGAGGAAAAGAGGATAGGGTATATGGTTGCGAAACTTGGAAAAATTGAAAAAAAGCGCCTATTTTTCGCTATGGACCGCCAATATTATCAATTGGCGTCACGTAGGTATACAATTTGACGTCGCGCTTTTTTTTTTTTTTTTTTTAAATTATTAAAAAAATTACCAAAAATGTGACTTTACTCCTTTCAAGTTCAATTTTTATTTCACATAAACCCCACAATAATATATTATTCTAAAAAAAACCCATAATAATTTTTTTTACTTATATATCATTCAATTTCTTAAGTGTTATAAGTACAAAATAAATAAATTAAAATTTACTTAGTAAATACATATACCATTGCACTTGATGGGAAACACATTGTACGAAACTAGTTTCAACGATCCAACAGTCAAACTTGTTTGTATATGCTTCGAGATCGCATACGCCAAAAATAGAAAAAAAAAACATTTAGAGGTCAAGTAACGCGACAAAACTTTTCGACGGTTATAAATGAAAAATAACGATTTAACGGTAGTTTTAACTCCGATTTGGAATGATTTTTTACAGCTACACTCCTTGACCCTATATGAATACAATGAACTAATTCGATCGTCATTTTAAAGTATTTACACAAGTGGATACCACAAAATCTTATGTTATACTTAATGAAAGTATTAATAAACTCTAAGTGTTAGTAAATCTACCATTTTGATGGGAAACACATTGTACGAAACTAGTTTCAACGATCCAACCGTCAAACTTGTTTGTATATGCTTCGAGATCGCATACGCCAAAAATAGCAAAAAAAAAAAACATTTAGAGATCAAGTAACGCGACAAAACTTTTCGACGGTTATAAATGAAAAATAACGATTTAATGGTAGTTTTAACTCCGATTTTGATACTTTTTTACAGCTACACTCCTTGACCCTATATGAATACAATGAACTAATTCGATCGTCATTTTAAAGTATTTACACAAGTGGATACCACAAAATCTTATGTTATACTTAATGAAAGTATTAATAAACTCTAAGTGTTAGTAAATCTACCATTTTGATGGGAAACACATTGTACGAAACTAGTTTCAACGATCCAACCGTCAAACTTGTTTGTATATGCTTCGAGATCGCATACGCCAAAAATAGAAAAAAAAAAACATTTAGAGGTCAAGTAACGCGACAAAACTTTTCGACGGTTATAAATGAAAAATAACGATTTAACGGTAGTTTTAACTCCGATTTGGAATGATTTTTTACAGCTACACTCCTTGACCCTATATGAATACAATGAACTAATTCGATCGTCATTTTAAAGTATTTACACAAGTGGATACCACAAAATCTTATGTTATACTTAATGAAAGTATTAATAAACTCTAAGTGTTAGTAAATCTACCATTTTGATGGGAAACACATTGTACGAAACTAGTTTCAACAATCCAACCGTCAAACTTGTTTGTATATGCTTCGAGATCGCATACGCCAAAAATAGCAAAAACAAAAAACATTTAGAGATCAAGTAACGCGACAAAACTTTTCGACGGTTATAAATGAAAAATAACGATTTAATGGTAGTTTTAACTCCGATTTTGATACTTTTTTACAGCTACACTCCTTGACCCTATATGAATACAATGAACTAATTCGATCGTCATTTTAAAGTATTTACACAAGTGGATACCACAAAATCTTATGTTATACTTAATGAAAGTATTAATAAACTCTAAGTGTTAGTAAATCTACCATTTTGATGGGAAACACATTGTACGAAACTAGTTTCAACGATCCAACCGTCAAACTTGTTTGTATATGCTTCGAGATCGCATACGCCAAAAATAGAAAAAAAAAAAACATTTAGAGATCAAGTAACGCGACAAAACTTTTCGACGGTTATAAATGAAAAATAACGATTTAACGGTAGTTTTAACTCCGATTTTGATGATTTTTTACAGCTACACTCCTTGACTCTATATGAATACAATGAACTAATTCGATCGTCATTTTAAAGTATTTATATTGAGAACACTTTGCGTGACGCACATGACGTCACGCAAAGACAATTTGCGTGACACACGTCTCTCGACGTCGCGCAAAGATACTTTGCGTGACGCATTCAGACGTCGCGCAAAGACACTTGGCGTGACCTATGGAACTTCTTCGTCGCGCAAACGCTTTTTTTTTTTTTTTTTGAGAAAAATATTTTTGGTTTATGTTTTAATACATATTGTAATTAAATTCTAAAAAATAAATAATAAAGCAAGAAAAAGTATTTAATTATAAACTATATGAATGTACGTGCAAAATGTCTGAAAAAAAAGAGAAAAAACTCAAACATCCTTTGCATGACGCATTGGCTCACTCTGGCGTTGCGCAAAGTTATATTTAAAAAAACTCAAAAGGTCGAACCAAAACTCAAAAGAAAACAATAGCCAAGTTGAATTGGTCAACAACAAAGCACTCCTACTTCAACTACTTGGTGACTAAATATGATAAATGGAAAGTAATTGAATCCTGAAATCCATAAAATCTCCAAAATCCACTAAAAAATTAACGAAAAAAAAATCAAGAATATAATGTCTAATTGAAACACAATTTGTTCAAAGTTCAACCACTTCATATCATATATTAATAAACTAGATCATACACTTCAAAGTTAAACATGATTGTAATTACTTTAGTATAAAGAAGGAGGCGAAATTGCACTGTAAAATTGATGATTTTACCTTGTTAGCTTGTGTGTGGGACCCACAAATCCAATGAAATGGTGACACGTGGATTACACAAAATAAGGTTTTTATCACAAATGGTTCCTAACATTGATCCAACTCCTCACTTTGGTCTCAGAGTATCAAAAATCGATAAATTTGGTTTCTAACTTTCAATACTGCACATCAATTAACCCTTCTGTTAAAGTTTCGTCAATATCTTTTGTCACACTAATTCAATCATATGGTGTTACATGGATTAACTATAAAAAACTATTTTTTAAGTTATAAAACTAAAACTAAAAGTGAAATAAGAAACTAAAAACCAAAACTAAGAGAAAGAAAAGTCATCGTCATCTTCATCAGGGTATGCTCAAAAAGAAAAGGAAGGCACCATGACACCATGAAAGATTTGGTCTCCTGAACTCACTCCTCATTCTCTCTAGTTGGTTATAATCTTATCAAATTCGAATTGAATTTGAATTTGATTTTATCGAATTTCGATTGAATTTTTTCTTGATTAGGGTTGTGGGATGTAAGGACAATGTCAGCGCAGAATACTCGTCTGTTGGTTCACTCTTAAAAAAAAAGTTTCTTATAGTTAATCCATGTGGAGCCATATGATTGGATTTGTGGAACCACATCAACACATAAATGAGAAATATTAACGGAAGGGCTAAATTGATGTGTGATAGTGATAGTTAGAGACCAAATTTATCGATTTTTGAAACTCATGGACCAAAATGAGGAGTTGGATCAATGTCAGTGACCATTTACGATAAAAACTCTTATTTGTGTAAATCCACGTGTCACCATTTATTTGGATTTATGGGTCTCACATACAAACTAATATAATAGTTGACGAAATCTTTATGGAATGACCAAATTGACGTAGGATAGTGAATGTCAGGGACGACATTGATTGATTTTGAAAATGAGATACCAAAATGATGAGTTTGATCAATCTTAGGGACTATTTATGATAAAAATCCTAGAATAAAAACTAAATCAATTTTAATAGTTAATGTAACTATGAGGCCCAATATAATAATAAAATTAATATTTGATGTATGTATTGAAAAAGAAGATTTGATATTTGTATTCAATTGGCTACATTAGCCATCAGATAAAATTTTGATATATTATATTTGACATCTCTTTTAAAGATGCTCTAAGACCGAATCTCTCTCCTTGTTAGAATAACATATGGGCCATGTCAAGTTTCCTTTTGGTTTAGGCCTCCAGCTACTCATTCAACCATTGTAGTCCGTCATAATAATTTAGCACTATCATTATTGAGTGTTGAACAACTCAAATTTAATTCTCACTTTTATAAGATGAACATAAATATCAGGAGACAGTAGTATTACTAGTGGCAAGGATCTTGCGGACTTTGAATTCCCCGTTGATTCCTATGGGATATGATGCAACAAATGTGGGCACTACTTGGTACAAAAGATGAAGCCGTTGTGCTTAAGAGAGAGTAACTTCAAATGTTTCGTTTTGCCGTGGAGAAACGAGCAGAAAATATGAAGTCGAAGAGAAGTTTAAAGCAGTAATAAAATCTTTACGAAGTTTGGATTAAGTACACAGAATACAGGACCAAATAAATACATTGTTTCTTATACAAATTTGTCGCACTCTTAGACCCTAAGCAATGTTAATTAGAAACTAATTAATTATCAAAAAAGGAAAAACCACATCAGAAATGCCAGCAGCTTCTTCAACCCACGCAAGGTTCAGAGCCAGTTTACCCTCGGCCGACCACTCGAAAGCCACTTCAGCACCATTCAAATAACATTTCTTTGGAGACTCACTTGAGTAGGCCAAGAAATTGCCTCCACCTTTGACCTTCACCATGGCACTAACCTCAGCCGCACTACTCTTGTACTCCAACTCTTGGAGGGCACCTCCACTGTTGAACATGTTTGTAAGTCCAATTGGTGCAAATTTGATGTTGTGTCCGAGCTTTTTAATTGGCACGAAGCTGAAAAGCTCGAACGAAGATGGCTGGATAATAACTTGAATTGCATCACATTTCAGGGTCATTAGGCGGAGTTCATCAGCCTGGTTGAGATAGACTACGTACTCTTCAGCCTTGCCCATATGTGTTGCTTCTATCTTTTGGTCCCATTCAATTTCGGAAACATGCAGTGAACAAGATTTCGGGTTATAGCACTCTGAGTATCCTCTGATCCTTTGCTCTTTGGGGTCCCAACCAGCCCCTTGGCAGTTGAAAGCTCTAATCACACCACCATACTGTGTAACAATAACAAATTTAGTAGATACGTTTAGCGTCTAAATTGTTACAAACTACAAAAGCACTTGAGACTAAGGAACATATGCATACCTTGTTGAAGTTCCAAATTTTAAGAACAGTTTTGTTGTCAAATAAAGGGTTTTTGAAGAGGCAGTCCCTAGTGGGGAGGGCAAAATGCTGGCACTTGGGAATGGTACCATCCGGGTAAACAAGCTTCTTAATGAGATCAAAATCATGGCCAGAGACTGAGTCACTTACATACACCAGACCTCCACAGATAACTCTAGATCCTGCATGAAATTTGGCACACAGATGGTCTGATTGGAACATATCCCAATCGGGATGTATGATCTGACCCATCCACATGCTGTTGTAGGCACAATGGATCATATGAACACCTTGTAACCAATAAACTCCCATCGGATCTCCGTTTGGATCCTGGAACCAAAAATCATCACCTGCAACACAAGCATAACATCCAAAGGAAAACAAATCATGTAGCACATGAATTCGTAGATTGGGTGGCACAGAGAGATAACTACGGAAAAGATACAAGATAATTCTTACCTGCAGAGAAGATGATTAGGTTGCCCTTCAATTCTACAGCACCAATCAAAATATTCAACAAATTACCAACTGAAAAACATAAAAGAAAAAAAATCAACCACCAAAATTTCACATCACTTGATTGGGATTCATTGCAACCAATCAAGACCCAACATAAATCACAGAGTAATGCCAATGGGAACAAAATTTAAAAAGGGAAAAGCTTTAGCTGGAACGGGGGAACAGAAATATAACATGTCCACTTAAATGATAGTGTTATCAATTACATCATTTATGATCATAACAAACAAACCTTTAGGAGGAGAGTGTGGAAAGTCCCTGGACAATAACAACTTCATGCGGAAAACACCATTCTCATAAGGAGTGCCAGCTGCAAGGCCAAGATCGTAGCTCAGTAAATATCTCAAAAATATTCAAACAATAGGAGCGAAAGACTAAATTACAGCTTATGCCAAAAAATAAACATGCCTGGCCCTTCAATATCAGCATATACGATTGAAAATCATCATCGTTAATCCTAACTTGAATGCCTTCAGTTCCAAGAAGCACAAAAGCTAGATCAGAACGAATCAACTGATGTGACACAAAAGGAAGACAGAAGAAAAGTGCCAATGACGAAAAACAGTGAATATGCCCAGTTCAATTGCACTATGGTTGGATTTTGAATCGCTCCCACATTGAAGCGCATGCATTGCCACATCCCTCAACACAATATTGTACCTTTCGCGATAATACTATACTACTGAATTTCTACTTTGATCTTCTAGAGTGAACCTAAAACGCAAACATGGATGATAAGTTATGAACATTTTGTTGCCATGGAACACCGTCATAACCCAATTTCATTTTGTTTTCATTTTTACTCTTTATGATGTATGATATTGCAAATTCAATCAAAATAGTTAAACGAAAGTAGATAATGAGCGTGAAAATTCCTGTTCTACATTTCAAGCGAATCAAGTGCCATAACAACGTATATACATATAAACAAGATATAAGCATAAACATAACGTAAAGATTATAAGACTCACATCAGCTTGCCAGGGGTTCCACCGAGACCCCTGTGATTGTATAAGACCTATCCTCAGGATGAGAAAGTGCTACCTTCACCCCCTTTAAGGCCTTTTTAACTTGTAAGTAACCGAATGCCAATCAGTTTCCAGGACAAATATCTTTAAAAGTAACCATTTGTGAACAAACATAAGTAAATACATAGAACTCTGAATAATTTAGCCTATGTGGACATATACACCTGATCCAAATGAAGTGAATCCAAAATGAACAGGTCAATTCATAATAAAAGCAAATGATTACATGCTAAAACAAAATGCAGCTTCAAAACCGAATAAGCATGAATACTAGCATATTTGCATAAATAGAACCTATAACAAGTGTAAATAACTTCTACTTCGTTGTTCAGACTGGTAAAAAATAATTACAAACTATCAACATTGTATTTTATTTATATAGCTTAACTTTTAGATAAGTTGCCTATCAAAACTGCATGAAACAAATCGAAGTAAAAATGGAGAATACCTTCAAACGATCACGATCAGATTCTTCCCGTGCCTTTTTTTAGTTTGACTTTGCCTCTCCTCAATCTCCTGGTTTTTCCTTTACAAGTTTATATTAATCCTCATCTGAACTACAATAATAACTCTCGTTATCCTCACTACTATCATTTTCGGATTTCCATTCATCCTCATCTTCATTTGCCTCTTCCGGTGCATTGTATCGTGGTAGATCACCAAGGTCAATTGAAATTGACTCTATTGGTATTTCGAATTCGGGAACTCCAGCTACTTCAAACGGTTCTTGGACAACATTAGTATCTCAGAGTGTTTCTTCACCAATTTTTATCAAACATGATAACTGTTGGTCAGCGATGTTGTCGTCGTTGTTATCTTGATTTAGTTCCGGAATATCATATAGCCCTCTTCGATCAATCTTCTGAACAACTTTCCAACCATTGCCAGCTTTAGGGTCGTCTAGTAAGAATATTTGTTTTGCCATAGTTGCCAAAATGTATGGGTCTTCATCGTACCAACGTCTGGTAGTGTTTACTGATAGTAAACCATGGTCTCGCTTAACACTCGTTCGGTTATGTGGGTTTGTATCAAACCAAAGACACTTAAACAGTATCACTTGACACCTGTCTTTGTAAAGCAATTGTACTACACTAGTTAGTTTACCATAAAAATCAATGTCTTCACTGTCGCCCGCACCCGGGACGTGGACACCACTATTTTGAGTAGACGACTTGTCATCACGTGTTGCCCCCAAGAACTTGATCCCGTTGACATGACAACCTGAGAACAATTCAACGTGAAGCGGTCCTCTTGCCAAGTTATATAATTCTTCATCGTAAGAGGGTGAATTCAATTCCTTCAATTTGTTCATCTAATATAACATATACAAAAAGTTAACCTGTTAGTGTAACCAAATTTGAAGACGGGCATGAACAAGTTGGAAAATATGCTGAATTCAAAACACATGCAACTTACATGTTCGTGAAACCACGAAGGAAACAAGGCATATAAATGTGAAGGATGTTCCCGCTTCATCAACCGTTCATGCTCTTCAAGGTATGGCAAAACCTCATCACAATTGTTGAGTATGAACCAATGCGCTACCTCCATGTCTTTTTTGGTAAACGATTCGCCTTTTACAGGATCGCCGAATGGTCGCGCAATTTGGGCAAAAACATATAGTTTCTCTTTTCTGACACCACCGTCATTATTGCGTTGAGGACGATTGAAAGCTGTCTCAACATCTTGAAGATACATTGCACAAAAAGTAAGTGACTCATATGCGACCCATGCCTCCACAAGTGATCCTTCGGGCTTTGCCCTATTTCGGACACACTTTTTCAACTCACCAAGATATCTACACAAATAAAAGGTATGCTACAAATTATTCAAAGCGATTGTTGATCATTAATCTGTTATATATATATATATATATATATATATATATATATACGCTTAATTAAGTACCTTTCTATTGGATACATCCATCGGCAATTGACTAGTCCAGCAAGCAATGCCTCATCTGGCAAGTGAATCATCACGTGAATCATACTTGTAAAGAAAGCTGGAGGAAATATCTGTTCGAACTTCCATAAGACGTTCACAATGTCGTCCTGCAATTGTTTAACATCCGACTTCCGCAAACACCTTGCAGTCAATTGTGAAAAAAATCTAGACAACAACACGATTGGTTTCACCATATCAAGAGGCAATAAGTGTCGAATACCAACCGGTAGAAGGCGTTGGAGTATCACATGACAATCATGACTCTTCATGTTTGAAAATTTACACCCTCTCACATTCACGCAACGCGAGATATTGGAAGCATACCCATCTGGAAACTTTACAGAAGAAATAAAGTTGAAAAACTTTTTTTTCCCATTCGGATTAACTGTAAAAAAAGGATGGCCTTTCTTCAAAGCACCACCAACTTTCTTCATCCACAAGGATGGCCTAATGCCCATTCGTTCCAAATCAAGGCGAGCTTCGACCGTGTCTTTCGTTTTTCCTTCAATGTCTAGAATTGTCCCGACCAAAGTATCAAACACATTTTTCTCAATATGCATAACATCAAGGTTGTGTCTCAATTTTAACTTTGACCAGTATGGGAGCTCAAATAACATACTCTTGTGTGTCCAGTTCAGATCTGTAGTTGGTCTGGGCTTACTGACCCCTTTGCCAAAATGACCAAATTCCAAACGGTTTAATTGATCCAAAATCTCATCTCCAGACCATTCTCTTGGTCTTGGTCGAGTCTCTTTTGTGCCGTGGAAGGCTTTATCGTTCTGACGCCACTCGTTGTCCTAAGGGAGCCATCTACGATGACCAAGATAACAAACTTTTCTCGCATGCCAAGACGATGTTACGTTCTCCTTGCATATTGGACATGCCAAATAACCCTTAGTCATCCACCCAGAAACCATTGCATACGCGGGAAAATCGTTTACTGTCCATATCACTGCTGCTCTCATGGTGAACATTTGCCCAGTATACTTATCATATGTACGAACACCGTTTTCCCATAAATCTTTTAGCTCATCTACCAACGGCCGCAAATAAACATCAATGGACTTTCCTGGATCTTCAGTAATTAATAGAGTCAACATCATGTATTCTTTTTTCATGCATTTCCAAGGCAGCAGATTATAAGGAAACACGACGACCGGCCAAGTGCTGTGGATTTGGTTTAGAACCCCAAACGGATTAAATTCGTCGGTGGCAAGTCCCAATCTGACGTTTCGCGGGTCAGCTGCAAAATCAGGGTACATTCGATCGAATTCTTTCCATGCTTCTCCATCTGCAGGATGCCTCATAACATCGTCATTTACTCGTCCTTCTTTATGCCATCTCATATCGGTAGCGGTGTGCATCGACATGTACAATCGTTGCAACCTAGGCTTCAATGGAAGATAACGCATTACTTTTTGTGGAATCTTGGTCTTTCTATTTTGTGATGTCATTTTAAACCTTGGCTCATTGCATACAGGGCATTTATCCAACTGTATGTTCTCCTTATAGAACAATATACAATTATTTACACATACATGAATTTTTTCATACCCCAATCCAAGACCCTTCAACACTTTTTGGGCACTTTTATGATCTTCAGGTAAACAATTGTCCTTTGGAAGCATCCTCTTGATAACTCCTAAAAAGTAATCAAAACACTTGTTTGACAAACGAAACTTGATCTTGCCATGCATCAACTCCACAATTGTTGTGAGCATCAAAAAGTTTTCACACCCCGGATATAATTCTTGCTTGGCATTTTTCAATAGTTTTTCATAGGTTTTGAATGCCTCACTATCCATGGTTAGACGATCGTCATCTCCCCCTTCCTGATTGGTGTTGGTTGTAACATATGGATAAACATCATTTAGAATATCCATAACTTGTTCATTAGGATCCACATTACATTCAACAGTCTCCACTCGTGTCATGTATGAAGACGAAGCTTGGTCTAATCGTTCTCCATGATGATACCAAGTAGTATAGGTCTCCATCATCCCATTTCTTACTAAATGAAATCGAACATTTTCGAATGTTTCCCTCATTGAGTTGTTACACTTCCTACAGGGACATCGAATATGAGTTGAACCTCGGTTGTGTCTAGTTGCGAATTGAATGAAATCATTTATTCCATCCACGTACTCGATGGCGCATCTATTATGATTCTGTATCCACTGTTTGTCCATTTTGCCTGCAATCCCAATAAAAGTACAACAACTTCAACTATTGTCTTCTCACCTTATTCCTCCGGTAAGGGCCTATCCCATTCAAAAATACACAGTTATGTGCCGTAATTTACGATTCCAATGGATTAAATTTCGCCATGGGCAAATTTCAACAGCATCTCCTTACAATTCTTCAAGTGCACGCAGTAGATACATAATATCCACTATCTACTCGAAGAACATCAGGAAATGTTACCAAAATTTCCACTATCGAAACCTAATCTATGAACCGTAAACTACAACACATAACTATGCATTCCCAAACTGTCCAAAAAATGGGACAATTCAATAATTAAATGGACCGCAGGTATGCTTTTGCATCCATGCACAAAATCCAACTAACTCTCAAACGGGAAACTAAGCTTTTCTTGAAAAAAAAAGTGTACGAAGTTAAGTTGTATTAACTTCGTAAACACAAAACAATTTTGTAATTGATGTACAAAAATATGTGCATACAAATAAATTAAATCACAATAATTAGTGAAACTAAATAAAATAGATACAAAATATTAATCCTTGTAAACTATAATGTTGATGGCCTTAGTTTTTATTTGTTTATACTAATTATATCATAGAATATACATATTCTAGTTAGTTACACTCGAGTAATTTTGGTGGTGAGCTAAATGTACTGTTAGAATATGAACACAAGTGTAAGCGTATTTTGGCTAGATATTGGTTTTAAAAAATCTTATTGAAAGATGTTTTGGTTGTCTTCAAGTTTACAAAGGATTGAGACTAAAAATGAATCCTAAATTACTTACTTGTATTAAAATTGGAAGATGATATTGAGTTTCTACAAGGATTTAATAAGAGAATCATAGCCATTGTTTATCTACATAAGTATGGCATATACTCCCAAAAATCAACCCGCTCATTATTGAACTAAAACCTATTGTCTTAGCATTGAGAATTTAATAGTGATGATAAGATTAGCTTTGAAGATCATGGCTTTTGTAGGTTTTCTATATAATTCTTAGTTGCAGCACATTGCATTTACCCTCAATTCAACCGTATAGCACAAATTAAGGAAATTTCAAGGGGAAACCAACATTTCTTACAATTTCTTCTATGTAAATATATAAGTTAACCTCGATAAAGTATTCAAATGAAGCCCAAACAAGTCTTCAACAATATATCTACAATCTCACTCCTTTTAATAGGTAAAATTAATAAAGATTACTTCAAAATTCAATCTCACAAAACTCCACCATTACCAAAAAAGGGCATAGCAAGTAAGCAAAGGTACATATACAAAAATCCCATATGCAATATGAAAAAAATACCTTCAAATTCGTTCTTCAATGATAATTGTATACAAAAATCCTGTACAAAACAAGTTTAGTAGTTTTAGTTTGAATTCTCAATTCAAAGTTACATATACAAAATCAAATTGCTTACCGGATACAAATAGATTAAGGAATGGAGAGAATTGGAGAACGTTTAGAAGAGAGATGGGGGAGGGAGGTAGCTGCTGCAACTAGATTGCAGTTTCTACCACCCAAACTAATTAAGTAAAGGAAAAAAAAGTCGTTGACTTTGCGTGACGCCAAATACGTCACGCAAAGATGTTTTGCGCGACATAAGTGCACGTGCGTCGCGCAAAGCTATTTTGCGCGACTCATGTATCCCTGCGTCACGCAAAGTCAACAAAAAAAGCGGTAAAACTTTCTTGGTTTAGCGCCAAAATCTTGCGTGACAGTAAACAAAAAACGTCGCGCAAAGGCCATTTGCGCAACGTTTTTTGTTTACTGTCACGCAAACATACTTTGCGCGACGCATTTAGCTGCGTCGCGCAAGTTTTCGTCGCGCAAACATGTTTTTGTACTAGTATAGGAACCTCAACTTTTTCATGATATCAGAGCAGGTTGTCCCATTAAAACTAATTATATGTATATGTTGTGCATTAGTCAAAAACTAAGTAATAAATGATGAACAAATGAATACTTTGATTGATGTGTTCTTTTGTAGACTATTGCTAAAACGACTTGACAATGTATTCCGGGAGGAAACTGGAAAATATGAAACTGAATTAAGGCAATGAAAGTTCGTCCTGCGCATGCATGTATCCAGAAATCATTAACAAAACTGGGGATTGAGAATTTGAGAGTTTACCTTCATCTAGGTTCTGAGCTCTTACTTGCATGATCATATGAAGACGAGTACTACGACGGCTCTTGATCGTAGATGGCTGTACAAGATTACACGGCTCTTACTTGCATGCTGCTTCTATTTATCTATCATCTCATGATGTGTTATATAATTACAAATAAATATTAAAAGAAAAACAACAAAGGAATATAAGAAAGAAAAAAGGCTCCTGATCTCCCCTTTCACTATTCGGAGATTAATCACCCTTTATTCTCTTTCTTTGGAGATCGATCTCTGAAGAATTTTGTGATTTAGGAGATGCGTTTTCACTCTTCGGATTTTGATTTCCCTTTTCTCTCTCTCTTCGAGATCGATCACCGAAGAGTCCTGTGATTTAGGATATATATGATATAACTCGATTAGGCTGTTCTAAATATCCAATGACAATGTGAATTAATTAAGTATACGTAGAGCGGCATCATTGACAAATTTGTAAGGAATATTTGTGTTTTTTTTTTTTTTTAAATTTTTTATAGAAAGGGAATATTGTTTAATCATGCTTGTATTATTATTTGAATATGTGAATTAATTAACACATGTTTTTTTTCTTTATAGATAGAGAATATTGTGAATTAAGTAACACATGTTTTTTGTTTTTAAATTCCAGCACTAGAGTCTAGCGAGATTTCTTTTTTTAAGTGTGATGTTTTATATTCAACTCTTGAGAATTGCGACCTTGATACGAAGATGGATATTTTACATCTATCCATCTGAGAGTTTTCTGGTCAACCAAAAATGTAAAATAAACATTTCACAACATTTACATCTTCCCTTAGATATGCTCTAAAGAATATTTTTCCTTATGGTTTGCTTGTTAGACTATGAAATTAATAAGGCATCAAATTATTTTCAAAGGGAAAAATAGGGCATCAAATTAATCAACATACATTGAGAAATAATAATTTGCGACTTGTCTGGGGGATGCTTCAAGAGTCAAGACTGGTAGCCAGCTCTTCATTCGTGGTCCATGAAGGTTATATGAACCATACTAACATGGAGTTGGGTACAGTACGTGGTCCAGAAAAACAGAAAATGCTGCATGCAGCGGCAGATAATATCATTAATAAACTTTACTGGCCGTATAAAGTTTGATGATATTTATTCTCAAAATTAAATCCCACATTTTGTATAGGTCATCAAGGGTCCGTATGAATCCTGCATTAGTTTTGGTCTCAAGGATTAGATTGATATGTATAAGTCCCTGATTTAAAGGTATGCTGAGGAGAGAAATATAAAAAATATGTCCATTCAGAAGGTGGAAGATGAATTACTGATGAAGGAAACACATTCATTTCAATCAAAAGAAATACGTTGAATATTTGTTACTTTATTCATCTTCCAGAGTTTACAATATATAGACACATATGCCTTATTCTACTACGAAAGTAATTACAAAAGATAAGGAACTAAATACAAAGGAATACAATCAATTACATATCTTAATCCTACCAAATACAGGACTCCTAGAATAATTACAATTTAAGACCCACTTCAACACTCCTCAAGTTGGTACATAGATATTATACATGCCCAATTTGGCGAGTGAATCAGCCAGTTACTCCCTTGAATTCACAAACGATATAGACACAATCTTCCTTTCGAGATTCTCCTTGACAAAGTGTTTGTCAACCTCCACATGCTCTGTTCAATCATGTTGTACCAGATTATCTGCTATTTTCCATGTAGACTTGTCGCCATAATATAATTTCATAGTTTCTTTTGGTTTGAAACCTAGATATCTTAACAGTTTACATGACCAGAGAAGCTCACATATTCCTTGTGCCATACCCCTATACTCAGCCTTGGTAGAAGACCTTGACACTATTTTCTGTTTCTTACTAAGCCACGTAACCAAGTTATCTCCAACAAACGTAAAATACCCAGATTTAGAATGCTAGTTGATAGGAGCATATTCATGCGACTTAAATGGCTTGTTCTCGTGCATTTACGTTATGTTTCTTTAGTTATTTTAGTACTTTAAGCTATTTTCGTGTGTTTATAGGTCCAAAGGGCTAAAGGAGCAAAAAGATGCATTTTGGAGATTTTTGGAGCACTTTTGGGCTAAGGATGGATAGCTTATGCTTGGAGCCAAAGTGTTGGACGAAATTGAAGACCTAATTGAAGACCAAAGTGTTGGAACCTTGTTCTCTTTAGTTTTAGGACATTTAAAACCTTTCCTAATCCCAATCATGCCATGCATAACACACATCCATTCTAACACATTGTCATTGCACATGCATTTCCTTCATTAGTTAATTCACATGCTCCATACTTATCATCACCACTCATTACTTATCACATATCATCACCACTTATCACTTATCATTCACCACTTATCATATCATACATTCATTTATCACTTATCATAATCATTCACTTATCACTTAACATATCATACACTTATCACTTATCACTCATAATCACCTACAACATCCACCTACTTCACCTACAACATCCACCTACTCACCTACAACATCCACCTACTTCACCTACAACATCCACCTACTCACCTACAACATCCACCTACTTCACCTACAACATCCACCTACTTCACCTACAAATGACATAGCCATATGTTCCCTCCACTACTCCTATAAATACCCTTGCATTCATTCATTCAATTCACATCTCATTTTTCATACACAACACACCACAAACACTTCCATTCCTTCCCTAGCCGTGAGTTTCTTTCCATTTTCTATCTTTCCTCATCCATTTTCCAAACCACTCCTCATCCATTTCCATAATCCCCCAAACCTCACCTTAGACCTTGTGCTACAACAACGAGGAAGAAAAGAGTGCCTAAACGTTCATACAATTCAAGTTTGAGTTGTTGGAATGTTTAGGTGTTTCTTTGATTTCAATGTTTAATTTCAATTCTCTTTGTTTTGTAATCATGAGGAACTAAACCCCCCTTTAGCTAGGGGGTGATTCGAAATATATGTTTATACTTGCAATATAATTTGATTACTTCTAATTGCGTTTCATAAGTTGTGGATTCAATTTGTTTAACCGTTTGATTGATAACTTATTTATGTATGTTTATTGAGAATGCGCGCTTAATTTTCATGCATAAATATGACGCTAGAATATAAGTGAGTTTCACCTAATAGTTACGAACTTATATTCACAAGTAGTGGAGGTTGCTTATAAACAATCGCGTTAAATGAATTCTTGGCACTAGTTTCATGCGTATTCCATAGTAACGAATGCCTCGTCAACACTTATAGTTTTCATGATGCTTAATGATCTTTGATTGTATCTTTATTGTGCTTTTCACGTAAAGGACTTTTGGAGAATGTTGTGAATTGCGTTGCGCTAACCCATCCAATTCATTAACTTAAGGAAAACTTGACGGTTAATTTAAGCGGACCTAATTGACCCAGGGCGTTGAGAATTAATGATTTGTTGAAACGCAATTGGAAATCTTTTTATTATGCAAGTGTAACATGTGTGGAGATGAACCCCTTGGCTAGCATCCATTCATTCTATTTTCATCATATTCATATTTACATTCTGCTTTAATTACAATTTGTTCATTTAGTTTAATTTCGTTCAAAACTCAATCCCCCTTTACTTTCTTATTCTTTAGTGCTTAGAATCTGTTTAGTTTATGTTTTAAAGCATTTTGAGTTTTTGGTTTGTCTTAGTGTTTTAAACTTTAGTTTTGCATTCTTTGAGTCTAGGATAGCGTTTTATATTGTTTTTACGTTTTTGTGTCAGTTTCCAAGAGATTTGCAAACCCTCCTAATCCCCGGTCCAGAACGATCCCTACTTGCATACTTACTACAATTGACAAAAAGAGGGTTTAATTTGTGTGCGTATAAATCACGCATCAAATTTTGGCGCCGTTGCCGGGGATTAGCAACTTTGCTAATCTCTTGGATTGTTTTATTTTCGTTTGTGTATATATATATTTTTAGTTTTATTTTAGACGCAAGACATGGCACTTGATAGTGTTTCTCTTTTGTCACAGCTTATGGAAGAGTACCAAACGCAAAGAGTTGGTACATTTGATCATAATCAATCAAGGAACGACGTGTTTTCCAATACTTACAATTCCGATTGGAGTGATCATTCAAACTCTATATGGTGGGAACCTCAACATATTCAACAAGAAGGATATTGGCAGCCTTATGAGGAGTTCTATTCAACGTCTATGCATCCACCACAACCTCATATTCAATATGCCCAACCAAACTCAAGTTCGTCAATAGATTATAATCAAAAGCTTGATGAATTAATTTGTTTGGTGCAGGGCTCACAAAACCAAGTCGAGGAAACTCAACAAGGAGAATATTGGCAACCATATGAGGAGTTCTATTCAAGACCTATGCACCCACCACAACCTCATATTCAATATGCCCAACCAAATTTAAGTTCGTCAATAGATTATAATCAAAAGCTTGATGAATTAATTTGTTTGGTGCAGGGCTTACAAAATCAAGACAATGAGGCTCAACAAGAAGGATATTGGCAGCCGTATGAGGAGTTCTATTCAACGCCTATGCAGCCACCACAACCTGCCCAAAGTAATATAGCGGAGTTCGAAGGACAATTTTGCGACCAAGGCGAACTCCCTAGTTCAACCATTGCAAATCAGAAGGGAGAATTTGAAACCACCAATGCTATCATGTTGAGAAGTGACAAGGAGGTTGGAACGGACCCTCAACCATCAAAATCAAATCACAAGGAAGAGGAATACACCCAACCCACGGAAAGGGTGGAAACACCTTTACCGGAGGCACCTATTGCTCCTATGCCATCTAATACAGGTATGGTTGTTCCAAATTTCATTATTTTTAATCCCGTTCCAACAAGTATCCCTATTCCTTGCAGATTCATGACTTCCAAGGAAGAAGAAGGTGAGAAAGACATCTTGGAAGTCCTCCCAAAGGTGACAAGTAAGGAATGTCATGAATTCATCAAAGAGGACATTCTTGAAACCAAAAAATCCAAAGAAGTTAAATTTGATGACATTGGACAAGTCATAACCATCATTTGCAATCTGGCCAAGTCCAATATCCCTGAAACTTTCAAAGGAGTGGTGTTTGTCATTGAGTTCTTGTCGGACAAAACAAGTAAGTCATATTTTCCAAATTCCATTACATTTTATACTAACTTGCTGTTTTTTATGAATCAGGCACCTACACTAGAATTCAAACCAATGCCGGTTCACTTCAAGTATCACCTTCCATTCAAGGACAAATTCCATGCCGTTTGATTTGATTTTAAAAAAAAAAAAAAAAAAAAAAAAAGATACTAAACATGGAGAAAGATGGTGTCTTCACAAAGGTTGTTTACGTGAAGCCCCACTACGAGGCGTCGGAGCGGAAGGCATAGGAGCGGAAGGCATAGAAGCGGAAGGCATAGGAGCGGAAGGCATAGAAGCGGAAGGCGTCGGAGCGGAAGGCATCGGAGCTAGAGCATTCCAAGCCTCAATACTTGGCCAAGCGCTGGATGACCCAGGAAAAATATGCCTCTGGAAGTAAGCCGCAAGCCTTTGACGGTCACTTTGACGGTCACTTTGCATACGACCATTGGATTCTTGCAGCTCATCAAGCTTCCTCTTCATGCCCGTCGAATAGTTGTTTGCAAGCACATGCAAACTTCTATTCTCGTACTTAAGCAGTTTGATCTCCTGCTTGAGACTTTCCACCTCTGCCATCAATGATTCCACCTGACGGGAGCGGGCAAGCAGGCGTTGGCCCATGTTGGACACAGAACTCGCACACTGAACACTAAGTGCGAGGGACTCTTGAACGGCCAACTCATCGGACCGTCCTGACAGCAGCCTACTATCTTTTGGTGTGAGGAGGTTCCTAGCTACTATTGTAGCTGTTGTGGCGTCCTGCATCACAGAGTCTTCACCTGAAAGAGGACCGTTAGAAGAAAAAAAAGAAGGGCGCCATACATTACCTTGACGGGGCGCAACCGGATCGCTGCTGAGACTCAAATCTAAGCTAAGGTTCGATGAGTTTGCCATTTTTTTCAAAAGTGTTCAAAGAGAATGGGTGGATGGAGTTAAATTTCGAAGGGCCGGAGACGATGTTCAAGAATGGGAATTCTTCAGAGTGTGTTTTTTGTGGTGATCGATAGCTCAATAAAAAAGCCAAGGCGACGCGTCCACCAATTCAAAAAGCCGGAATTTCCGGCGTAATTTAGGCGACGCTTTCTCAGCTTTTCAGAAGACGTGTTCAACTTTGTCAAAAGAGTTCTTCTTTTCAGACAACACGTGGAGGCCATCATCGCAACTACACATCTTTAGCCGACAAGCGCAAAGTTCGGCGACGCTTTCTCAGCTTTTCAGAAGACGCGTGCAGCTTTGTCAAAAGGAGCCGCATCTGCACTACCACGTGTCGTCCAGAAAGCGAAGGGGCGTCGTTCAGAAATCGAAGGGGCGCCTGCTCAGAAATCGAAGAGGCGTGTTCAGAGATCGAAGAGGCGCCATTATTTCAAAAAGCCGGATTTGCGGAATCAAAACGTTTGTCGACAAAGGTAAAAAGTACCACCACTTGATATTATCTCTATATATGTCGACCTTCGTCTTTTATGGCAGGGCAAACCTGAAGAAAATGCCCAACTCTCCCTCACCTCTGAGGGCGCACTCCCAGCAAAGCCTTTCGAATTACTCAATTTTTTCTTCTTCCCCAAAGATGATACCAGATGTCTGGAGTACATATGACCCAGGAGGAAACAGCACAACAAATACATGTGCTGATTCATTCACCGCTTCTTCAAAAGCAAAGGTATCTCATATCATCAAGGTCAAAAGCAAAAGTATCTCATATCATGCTTTTTCCCTGTCTTTTTCTTTGTCCTTGTTCTTACTCGCATGGCAAGGTAAAAGAAGCAATCAGTCGGCACTTGGAACCAGTCTTCCGATCTGGAGCCAACTGCCTGGAATCTATTCCTGATTGCTTACCTAGCGTTGCTCTCGAGTAGTCATCTTCAACGGTTGATACACTTCCAGAGAAGGGACCACTCCTGCAAAGATTGAACAAAGAAACAGATAAAAGGGGAAAGCTCAGACCTCCGGGGGAGACCAAAAGAATCCTGCTGCCCAGTTCAAGAGTAGCACAAAGGAAAATCAACGATGGGAGGAACCCCTGTGGAATCAACAACATCAAGCCTCAATGAAATCAACAAGGAGAAGATGGAATTTACATTCCACAACCAGATTTGCGTCTCTAAACTCTTCTCTTTGTTATTTACATTCTGCCATGTTTAGTATGTTTAGTTGCTGTTTTTATATTTACTTTTGTTTGGTGTGATTTTAAGCTTAAAACATTGAGGACAATGTTTGATTTAAGTGTGGGGGGGGTAACTAATGTTGTTGATACAAATTCGTGAGATTTTATCACCCATAACTTCAAATGTTGTTCCTTACTGTTTTAAGGCGTTTTTAAGTTGTTTTAGAGTATTTTAGTATGTTTTGTTTTTATAACTCCGAAAATACCATAAAAATTTGAAAAAAAAATTGTTTTGAAAAGCCTAAAAAGAGTGTTTTGAGTCGTTTTTGTGTGTTTGTGTCTTAGGATACCTTCCAACACAATGACAAGGATTTGGTTTATAATTGCATGACGGTTAGAAAGAGTTATAAACATAGAGAAAAGTATGATTTACTCTTGGTATATGCTTGGTTATGGTTATAATGTATGACTTCACATGCAATCATAAAAGAAGAAAAAAATTCGTTTTTGTAACATGCTTGAAGGAAGGAACTCAAACAAACGCTACAACCCTGAGAGACTTGAGCCTATAACGTTCTTTGGAGAGTTTAATCTGTGATTTCTTGTTTTCTAAAGTCGTTGCATGATCTCATTATTCTTTGCTTGGTTACTACTTAGAAGGCGTTTCATCATATAGTTCCAAATGCTAGAACTCATGCCCATTTCATTCAAAGCATGTTATTGATTTGCATAACACATATTCAAGAAGAAGTTGTGTAGTGACCACCACCATAGCCAAATAGCCTTACTTCCCATACTTCGTATATGTTGTAAGTTTTAACCCCGTTGAGCCTTGTTTAGCCTTTATTCTTTGTTTACCCACATTTTCCTCACCTAGCCTAGTTTAGGACAATCCCCACCCTTGTTCTTAAAAGATAGTGAGCATGACTTAATTGAATTCCTTTTGAGTTACATTATGAAAGAAAATAAGTGTGGGGGAGAGAATGTTTAAGTGTTGATGTTTTGAGATTCAAAAGAAAAAAAAAAAAAAAAAAAAAAAAAAAAAAAAAAGAGAAAAGAAAAAAATGAAAGAATAAGTGATTGAAGAAAGGTTCCAAAACACCAATTCTGGGTGTAAATTGTCTAAACTCTCCCTTTTTGTTCAAAAGTTGAGTTTTCATTCAAAAGTGAATTCTAAGTTGATTCAAATGCTTTGCTCACTATTTCTTTAAAAACCTTTGTTTTCCATATCCCTTCTTTGTTATCCACATACCCCAAGCCCCGTTACAACCCTTGACTTCTATCTTGAGTGTTGTGTATTTCAATTTGTGGAGTTTGAACTTGGTATGGGCTTATGGTGTCACTGGTTCTCGCGTCTAAGTAGTAGCATTCCATTCATGAGATCATATCTAAACATGCTTATTAACTCCAGAAAATGCTTTCCTTATTATAACATATGTGAGTGTTCGTCTACATGTTTACATCACATATACCTAGTGTAGGGTGTGTAGTCAGAAAATCTGTGTGAAAAACGAGAGTACATCTAGTAAGAAATTGAGGGAATTCTCTAAGGCATGTTACTACATTCAAAACATGGTTTTAAATGCTTAATTGTGAACTAGTATGTGGTGACTATGAGTAAGAATGTACTTAAGTGTAAAGATGGCTCAAATCTGTGAGAATAATGATTTTTAATTTGTCATGTGCATTGGAAGTCCCTGATACGATTGTTGGAAGGTGTAGGTTGTGTTTTATTCGTTTTGTCTAGTTTCGTGTTCTTTTGTTGTTTTGTTTTGCTCGAGGACTAGCAAAAGATAAGTGTGGGGGTATTTGATAGGAGCATATTCATGCGACTTAAATGGCTTGTTCTCGTGCATTTACGTTATGTTTCTTTAGTTATTTTAGTACTTTAAGCTATTTTCGTGTGTTTATAGGTCCAAAGGGCTAAAGGAGCAAAAAGATGCATTTTGGAGATTTTTGGAGCACTTTTGGGCTAAGGATGGATAGCTTATGCTTGGAGCCAAAGTGTTGGACGAAATTGAAGACCTAATTGAAGACCAAAGTGTTGGAACCTTGTTCTCTTTAGTTTTAGGACATTTAAAACCTTTCCTAATCCCAATCATGCCATGCATAACACACATCCATTCTAACACATTGTCATTGCACATGCATTTCCTTCATTAGTTAATTCACATGCTCCATACTTATCATCACCACTCATTACTTATCACATATCATCACCACTTATCACTTATCATTCACCACTTATCATATCATACATTCATTTATCACTTATCATAATCATTCACTTATCACTTAACATATCATACACTTATCACTTATCACTCATAATCACCTACAACATCCACCTACTTCACCTACAACATCCACCTACTCACCTACAACATCCACCTACTTCACCTACAACATCCACCTACTCACCTACAACATCCACCTACTTCACCTACAACATCCACCTACTTCACCTACAAATGACATAGCCATATGTTCCCTCCACTACTCCTATAAATACCCTTGCATTCATTCATTCAATTCACATCTCATTTTTCATACACAACACACCACAAACACTTCCATTCCTTCCCTAGCCGTGAGTTTCTTTCCATTTTCTATCTTTCCTCATCCATTTTCCAAACCACTCCTCATCCATTTCCATAATCCCCCAAACCTCACCTTAGACCTTGTGCTACAACAACGAGGAAGAAAAGAGTGCCTAAACGTTCATACAATTCAAGTTTGAGTTGTTGGAATGTTTAGGTGTTTCTTTGATTTCAAAGTTTAAATTTAATTCTCTTTGTTTTGTACGTATAAGAGTGGAAGAGAAGAGTGCCTAAACGTTCATACAATTCACGTTTGAGTTGTTGGAATGTTTAGGGGTTTCTTTGATTTCAAACTTATGAGGAACTAAACCCCCTTTAGCTAGGGGGTGATTCGAAACTATGTTTATATTTGCAATATGAATTGATTACTTTTGGTTGGAATTTCATAAGTTGTGGATTCAATTCGTTTAACTGTTTGATTGATAACGTATTTATGTATGTTCATTGAGATTGCAAGCTTAATTTTCATGCATGAATATGACGCTTATAAACAATCGCGTTAAACGAATTCTTGGCATAAGTTTCATGCGTATTCCATAGTAACGAATGCCTCGTCAATGTTTATGATTTCCGTTGGACTTAATGATCTTTGTTGAATGTCTCTATCATGCGTATTCCATAGTTAGGGACTTTGATTAAGAATAATTTGGTTGTAATGCGTATTCCATTCAATCCAATGAATCTAGGGAAATCTGAGAGTTAATTTAAGCGAACCTAATTAACTTGGAGCATTGAGTTTCATAATTTATCGAAAGACCAACCGAAAATCAATCTTGTATTGCAAGTGTAACATGTGTGGAAAAGAACCCCTTGGCTATTCCATCATCCATATTTTCATCACATTCATATTTACGTTTATTCGTTTTACAATTTGCTTAGTTTATTAACTTGTTTTGTTATTTCAATTTTCGTCAAATCAAACTTCCCCCCCCCCCCTTATTTTGTTAAGTCTTAATCATTTGATTTGTCTTATTTTATGTTTTTAAAGTATTTGGAGTCTTTTGAACTTGTTTTGAGTCTTTTAAGTTTGTCTTAGTGTTTTAAAAGTTAGTTTTATTTATTTAAGTCAAGTGTTTAGCATCCCTAGTTAATCCCCGGTTAGAACGATCCCTACTTACATCATTACTACAATTGTCACAAATAGGGTTTAATTTGTATGCGTATAAGTCTCGCATCACTAGTCAGTAACATTGCCAGCCAAACTGCATCTATTAATCCCTCAACTTTTAGGTGTTCATTTCTTACATACAGTATTCCCTTACCTGGTGCAAACTTTAGATATGCCAAAATTCCCATTACAGCAGCCTTATGATCTTCACTGGGTGACTGCATAAACTAACTCGCAACATTTACAGCAGTCAATTTGCCATGCATACGCTTAAGAGACAAGGTATGATCTAAAAGACTATGGTGATACCCATAGTTCTTCATTGCTTGAGTAAACCAATCAAGCCAAGCATAGGGTGATTGCTTATGTAAAAAGACTTACGCAATATGCACACCTCAGTATTACCACTCGCATCATAACCTGGTGAAAAGACCATGTACACTTCCTCTTCCAAGCTCCCACGAAGGAACGCAATCTTCACATCAAACTGTTTAAGAGGCCAATCCATATTTGCAGCTAAGGAAATCAAAACATGTATTGTATTAATCTTTGCTAAAACAAAAAAAAAAAAAAAAAAAAAAAAAAAAAACCTTTTCTTAGTAATCTCCACCATATGTTTAAGTGTACCTCTTAGCCACCAACCTAACTTTGTACCTATCAACTGACCCATCAGCCTTGTAATTGATCCATATTTGTAGCTAAGGAAATCAAAGCACGTACTGTATTCATCTTTGCTACCGAAAAAAAAAAGTTTCTTGGTAATCTCCACCATATGTTTGAGCGTACCTCTTAGCCACCAACCTAGCTTTGATATGCCTCGATCCCGTTGTCTTTTCGGACAACGGGATGGCCACATACTGGCCGACACCCGAGGGTGACGCAAGCCATTTTTATGAATGCATATGCTGAGAACATGGAAAACATTCATATAAATTTTACGTATAGCAATGCAATATAGTAATCCAGTACAAACCTTAATAAAATATAATATCCAACTGCTAACAATGTAAAAGTGATAATGCATGACATGTTCATAGCATACAACTAATTAGAAGTACAAGCAGAAGGAATAAAAGAAACTGTTATTACAAGAGATGTCCTACGTAAAAAGGAGGACACAAATTCACTGATATGGGAATGCCTCGTAGCTCGAGTCGTATGCCTAAGGGGTCACAAAAAAAAACATGAGTGGACCAATTTTATATATAAGTAATACTAAAACAATTATTCTTCAACGTACTAACCCCCAGTTTAGAAAACCCATATAACATAATAAGTAATAGGTTTTCCGAAAACCCTAGCATGCCATAAAAACCTTCGTAAAACATATATCATATATAGTGTGCTTAGTAGTGGTATCACAATCGCCCAAAGGCACTACATCACCCGACCAAAGCCATATATAAATATCTCCGAAGACACTACATCGCCCAAACAAAGCCATATATAAATATCATTCGCCTGTAGGCACTACATCGCCCGATCGAAGCCATATATAAGTATCATTCGCCTATAGGCACATAGTATGAATAACCACTAAGTAAGCACAGAAAATCATGAACATAATCTTTTCAAAATATATCTTATCGAAACTCAATAGCTCAAACATCATAGCATACATCATAAGCATAAATATCTCAGTAAGCATAAATTTGGTAAACCATGATATTTCGTAAAGCATAAATCCGATTTACTCATAAACGTTTCATAATACGCAATCATAAAATCATGTTTTTCATGTATGCATTTCTGGTAATTAAATCATGCATTTTGGAAAGGGTCCACTCACAGATACTCCGTCCCCGAAGAGCCATTCGAATTGGGGAGGACGGAAACGCCACTAACAAACGTACCTAAGCACATAAAGGGACCAATTAATAAAACTCTACTAAAACGATTAAATTTGGGAAAATGGACGTCGTAAATGGATTCAAGACGTTGAAAAACCTCAGGAAGGACCTTGGGTTCCTCTATACGCCGAGATTGGTCATTGGAAAAGTTACCGCCATGGACAGCGATGGAGTACAGTACCTCTGGTGGAGGCGCATGTTTCCACGCTTTGGCCATGGTAGGCGCCCACACGCAACCTATGGAAAAATTGGAAATTGGGTCCAAGTCGGGTCAGATCTGGTTTTGGGTTACTCAGTTGGACTGGGTTATTAGGTTGGGCCTAGTTTGTTGGATTGGGTCGGGTTTTGGGCTGGATCCAGTTTTAGGGTTGTAAGTTGGGTCAACCCGGTTTCAGGCCATGGGTCGATTAAAATCTGGGCAGGGGTTCTAGAGCTCCATTCGAGCTCATTTCTTCACCATTTTCGACTTTCTAGCTATAGAAATGAAGCTTATGATGAAAGGTAAAGGTTCGTACCAATTTGGAGACGTGTCGTGGTCAGAGTTGATTGGAAAATGGCCTATAAGGCTCGGGTTCTTGCCAAAGCTTCCCACGAGCTGTTTCTGCGTCCAACAAGTGTATACAGATTAAAACATGCCTTGATCTAACCTTAAAACATAACCCAAAGGTTTCAAGGAACTTACTCACGTCGGAAAAGTCACAAAATCCGTCAAAGTTCGTAGGGGGAGACGATAGACGGTGCCTCTCTCATTGTCAAAGCACCATGATTTTTGGCACGAGGTTTTGAGGTCACGACATTCAGGTTTTAGACATTGTTGCTGTGTAAGTAAAGCTCAGAGAGAAAGAGAAGGGTCGTAGGGAAGAGGGGATCGGGAAAGCTAAGGGAAAGAGGGAGAGAGAGCTGAGAGATATTTTAAAATAAAAGGGGGGACTCACGGATAGGGAGGGGGAAAAAAGGACAAGAATCCCAAGTCGGTCCCATTGGCTCACAATTTAAGATCACTAAAATCTTCGTTATAACTCCAAATTCAAATCTGTTTGTGCCCACGTGTTCGTGGTGATGAGTACGATAAAAATAAACTAAAAAAGGTAATCATATGTGTTTCGACGAGACGGTCAACAAAAGTCAACATTCATGCTTCAAGGGCAATTTGGTTATTTCATACGTTCAATACAATAAAATAGTACAAATTTAGGATGGGGCATCACAAGCTTTGTACGTATCAACTAGTCCATCAGCCTTGTAATTGACTGTAAACACCGAACGACAACCAACAAGTTTCTTCCCGTGAGATAACGGTACTATCTCCCAGGTTTTATATTTTTTTTGTAACTCAGACATTTCTTCATCCATAGCTTGTATTCACTTAGGGTCCAATTTAGCTTCTTCCACCCTAAGTTGGAATCTTGATATACTCCATATGATTTACCAATGCTTTTCATATAGGTGAAATGCATTCACAAGATACATAATTTGCAATTGGATATCTCATATTTTCTTCTTAAGAGAACCTATCAGGTGGCCCACTTCAATTCTGCCTCAGAGGCAAATTATATGTACTCACAACAATATTAGGATTAGTTGAATTATCAATTAAAATGCTCACCTATGAGATATTCAGTGAAGATGGAAAAAGCCCTAAAGGATCAAAGAGAAAGGGTCTAAAATGGAAGACGAATTAATAGAGTCGTGCCATACTAGATCAAACATTTACTGTTGTTAAAAAACGTTGGGTTGTTCGATAAAAGCATGCTGAAATGGACTAGTATGTTTGGTAAAAGCCTGCGGAACTGGGCTCCTTATTTGGTAGAGGCCTGCTAAAAAGAGCTAGATTCTTCGATAAGGTCAACCAAACTGAGCTAGGATGTTCAGTAGGGTTATGCCGACCAAGGTTAGGATGTTCGGTAGGGTCCTATCAAACAAGGCTGGAGTCTTCGATAGTGTCATGCCGAACTATGTTCAGAATTTCGGTAAGGACCTACCCAACTGGGTCATGCTGGCCTATTGGAATGATATTAGCAGTGAACTGTTTGTGTAGTTGGACTATTACATTCTCTCTTTCTCCCCATGAAGTATAATCTAACCAACGTAGACCATCCAAACCATCATTCCCCTACTAGTTATCAAAGTTAGATAGAGAAGAAGCATAAAACCATACGGACTCGAAAAATGTAACATCCATTATGACATACATGGTAGGGTAATAACACTTGAATTTCTGCTGAGTTGCGAAACCAAAAAACACACCAAAGTGCACACAAATCAAGTTTGCTACAATGAAATTTTTGAATGTGAATAATAAACCACACCACCAATGATCCGAGGTGACAATTTTTTTTTTTTTAACCACTAGAGCATGTTAAGTGAGCTCCTAAAGTGGCATTCAAAAATTCAAGACCCGAGAGGGCAAGTTCATAACATAGACCACATATACAACTGTTTTAAGCCAGAAGCATTTGGGAGTAGATTGATGTGATAAATAATTAAGAGGGCAAGTTCATAACATAGACCACATATACAACTGTTTTAAGCCAGAAGCATTTGGGAGTAGATTGATGTGATAAATAATAGCACTCAAATTAAACCCTCTTTTTGACAATTGTAGTATAGATATAAGTAGGGATCATTCTAGGCCGGGGATTAGGAGGGATTGCTAATCTAATGAAAACTGACTCAAAGATACAAAAATATGCTTAAAAACACTTAAACAAACTCAAAGACTCTTAACTAAACTTACATGACTCAAAACAAACTTAAAAGACTCAATACAATGCAAAACAATAAAAAATACTCAATTTAGAATCTAGGACTTAATTTGGACGAAAATAGAATTGGTTTTGACCCAAAAGACTCAAAAACACACTTTAGGACATATTTGAAACAAGTAAGTAAAGGGGATTGGGTTTTGGACGAATTTAAGAGAAAAACAAGTAACTAAAAGACTTAGAAGAGATTTGGACGAATTTGGGAAAACCAATGGATGATTAGATAGCTAGAGGATACTTTTTCACACATGATATATTCAAACACAAATTGATTTCCAGTTGCTTTTCCGATAAACCATGAACCTCAACACCCCAGATTAACCGTGACATCACTAATTAACCCTCAGATTTTCCTTAAGTTATTGGATTGGATGACATCATACGACAACCCAAAGCATTCTTTAAAAGTTCCCTACATGACATCATAATAGAGATACAATCAAAGATCATTATGTTCAATGAAAATCATAAGTATTGACAAAGCACTTGTAACTATGACATCATGATACTCATGTTAGGAATTTACTTAACATGATTGTGAAAACAACCTTAACTACTTGTGAATATAAGTTTGTGACGATTATGTGAAACTCCCTTATATTCTAGCACCAAATTCAAGCATGCAAATTAAGTAGGCCTCCCTAATCAACATACAAGAATAAGTTATCCATCAAATGGTTAAATAAATTGCATTCACAATTTATGAAATCACAACTGCACTTAATCAATTCATATCATAAATATAATCATGGTTTCAAAGCCTCCCCTAGCTAAAATGAGTTTAGCCTCTCATGTTCACAACAAAACAAAGGAAAATTGAATTAAACATTGCAAACAAAAGATAGATTACACCTAAAAATGTTCCAACACTCCAACTTGAATGCACAAACGTCCAAGGCTTCTTCTTCTTCTCTTCTTCCTTGCAAGGATGCAGCACAAGAGTTCTAGGGTGATTTTGGATGAATTTCTAGGTTGTGAATGGATTTAGGTTGGCAAGGTGGTGAGGCAAAGGTTGGGAATGGTGAATGGGTGTTTGGGTGAAGGTATGAAAGTGTATGAATGGTGGAAGAAGGATTGAAAGATGCGGCAGAGATTAGGAGAAAGGATGAAGGATGGCAGATTGTGCGGGTGAATGATTAGGGTTGAATAAGGGGTGCGGCTTTGGTATTTATTTTAGAGAAAGAATCCTAAGGTTTATTACATAGTTTAGGAAAATATTGGACCCCCAAATCCCTAAGGAAAAGGAGATAAAATCAGAAAATCCAAGGGAAAAAGGAAGGAAACTTGCGGCATAAATGGTATGAAAAGGGATGTGGTTTAAGTCTGAAATTAGGCAAGGATTTTGGATGAAAAATGTATGTAAGGTGTGGCATTAACTAAGGTGAAATAGTTATGTGATTTTGTGACATAGAATAGGAAACAAGGACCTCCCTTGCACGGCAAGGAAGGGAAAGTCTATGGGGTGCACGACAAGGATTGCTAAGTTGCAAGGAAGGCTTGGTTTGTGTCCTAAAATACATAAGAGTCTTCAATGTTGCTGAAACATGAGGTCTTTTAGGATTAGGAAAGGTTAAACCAAAATAAGAAACCTTGGCTTAACTTTCCTACTTCAAATAGAAAACCTTCTTTGACTAGGATTCCTCTTGAGATTAGGAATCCTCACACCTTTAGGTCTTCAATTTCATCCATTCTTTTTGCTCCAAACATATGCTATCCATTCCAAGTCCAATTTTGCTCCAAAATGCACCTTTTTGCTTCCTTAGCCATATGAACCTAAAAACAGACGAAAATAGCTTAAACTACTAAAATAACTATGAACTAACAACATAAATGTACGAAAACAAGCTAACTAAGTCGCCTAAATATGCTCCTATCATAGATGCACCAACAATCAAAGCATGGGCTGTCGCTAGAATATGACGATTCTTCCTTTCCACCACCCCATTTTGTTATGGGTTATGAGGACAAATAGTTTCATGAACAATCCCATGATCTTGTAAGAACCAAGATAACTCATAATTTATGTACTCCACCACAAAACTTTAATATTAGAGGAATACATCGCTTTAACCATTTGATGAAACGGATGAAACACATCTCAAACATCACTTCTATTTTTCAATACGTACAACCATGTCATGCAGGTGTAATCATCCATGAAAATAAGGAACCACTTAATTCCAGAAGTATTCCTAATAAGAAAATGCCCCACATATCATAGTATACTAGCACATACAGAAAAAACCTGTTATTCATACTTGAAGAGAATGAAGCACGATAACTTTTGACTTAAATACATACTTCACACTTTAATTCGGAGTCCTTAATACCACTAAACAAAATAGGTAACATATGCTTCAAATAAACAAAAGATGCTTGCTCCAAATGATGATGCAATAACCATAAATTCTGTAGATTACTATCACGCAACACACAAAACAAATTAGCTCTTCCAAGAACCACGTCATCCACATTATGTAGCTCATTTCTCTTAGTGTCACGTCAATGATCTCCTTTGTCCAAATATGTTGAAGCAAGAAAAATAAAGAATATAAATACAACACAATCCAATTATTCAGGGACTTTTGGTACAGACAATAAGTGATGGGACAATGATTGCTCCAATAAATAATTTTGTAAGGAAAGAGAGAGTATAAGACGTACTATTACCACTCCAACAACAGGAGCAATAGTACCATTGGTAGTTGCCACACACTTTCTATGAGAACGTGTCATAGGTTGAAAAAAAGTTGTTATCATACGTCCTATGATTTGTTGCACCAGAATCTAAAATCCAACATGTTTTCGCCATTGTAACAACACACAAGATAGTAGGGCACAACAACAGTAAAAAATACGAAGTTAGGCTTGATTATAGCCACAGTAGTGCAAAGATTTTGTTTAGGGTTTGGATCGAAAACAAGCTCTCATACCAAGAAGAAATATATTGAATATTTGTTACTTTATTCATCCTCTAGAGTTTACAATATATAGTTACACATGCTCTATTCTACAAGGTAAGTAATTACAAAAGATAAAGAAACTAAACACAAAAGATTACGTCAATTACAAATCATAATCCTTCCAAACCAAATATAGGACTCCTAGAATATTTATAATTTAATAGTCAAGTCAACACAATCCTCCTCAAAATGGTAGGGTTAGAAGAGACAAGTTTTATTCCTGTCTAATCTCTTCTAATCATGGCTTAATCAGGTGATTAATCAGTGGTTAATGATGACTAGGTTGTGCATAGTAACCTGGTGTTTGCAAACGGAGAAGAATAATGCACACTTGTATAGGCACCTTCATCCTCTCATGAAAGCACGGTTCCTTCGCCATGACGCTGACAGGCAAAGATCTCAAGCACATTTTCAAAAGTCCTACCTCCAGTTGATAATGACAAATGAAGTCCCTGCTCACCTCTTTTTTGAAGTTGTTAAGAAAGAGAATTGAAGCAACTAGATTTTCGGATTCATATTGTTTAGGTTTTGATGAATTGGGAATTGGGTTGTGAAAATTAAAAAAGATGATCCTACTTGATTGCCTTGTTTGATCTCCGCACCCATGCCTGGAATGAAGTCCACGCCCTTCGCTTACCTAGGGCCGTCTTGATTTCCTCCACCAACTGCCTTGTACTCACCAGAATCTGCAACGACCCTCTCGGTCCCTACTTCAACCTGTGGAAAATCAAGGAGGGCACCATGGAGTTCAGCGAGATTGAGGATGCCTTTGTATTATGTTTTTGGCCCACTTGTAAATTGTAAACTATCTTAGCTTGTTGGGATTTTGCTTGTAGGGCCTTTGTGTTAAATTTTTTGTACAGGTTTTATAAATAAATGGAACCGAATCCAAACCGGACCTATAAGGAACCAGATCCCTTCTGGATCCAATAAAACTGAGTCTACTGAGTAAGGGATTCGGACCGTTGAAATTTGATCCAACGGCTCAAACATGGGGCCCTCAAAAAGTTATAATAATTGTAACCGTTGGATCAAGTTTCAACTGCCCGGATCCCTTAGTCAGCAAACTTAGTATATTTGGGTCTAGAGGGGATCCTCTTCCAACCTATAAAACCAAACCAAAGTCAAACCGAACTATAAAAAAACCTAAAGAAAACCGATTAGAATAGTAATTTCAGTTCGATTTTCGATTTTAACAAAAGCTGAACCTATTGAAATTGAACCCACCCCTATTGAGAATTGACTAATATTTAAATAAAAAAATAGCAAACATGGTGTGCATTGAACGCCTTAAATAGCAAGAATATTAGCCTTTGTACGACGCACTGTTTAGTGAAAATGCACTTCATTTATGGTGTGCCAATGCATGCCATAAACAAGATAGACTTTTTACGGCAAAGGCTTTTATGACACGCTCTTGGGTGCTGTAAATGGTTATTACGGCATGCATTGTGCATCATAAAAACTAATTTTGGCATCGTGTAATACACTAAAACGGTAAAACCTGCATATGGTCATAATGTTGGGACTAAGCTGATTTTATAAGCTTATTACTTAATAGAGCTATAATTAAAATATATTAATTTTTTACTCAGTTATCTTTAATGAAAGTTGTATGGATACAAAATTGCATCTGCATTGGTAGTGAATCATGTAATTTTCAAGATGTAACATTGGAAAAAAAAAAAAGACACCTAATTTTAAAAAGCTAGTGCATGTGTGTATGAAGTGCTCTCTTTGATACTTCCGCTTTCTAAGTTGATGTGTGGCGTTGCAATGTCCAAAAGATGAGATATGAGTTTGTTAGGTGACCAAAAATTGATGTAGTAAAATGTAATTTACCCTTTTTTTATCCAAACACAAACGTATTTCATCCATACATATAGCATTACCATTGATTCAAATGAACCAAGATTGATACCAGGACAAGGCAGAATGTAGCAGTAAAACAGGTAAAACCAAGAGTCACGCCCACCAAACGTATGAGCTCAAAGAACGTCGATACCTCTTTTGCTCTTCTGAGTTTGCAATTATATCCTGGTAAATAATTCCAACCATTTTGTTGCCTTTTGCCACAATATTTCTCAAGTCTCCCCCTCATCTTAAGGACTTCCATCTTCTCTCTTAACACACTCAAATTTGCATCCACAATATTCCTTGATCCACCTACAGATAATACAAAGAATCAAACATGACATGCAAGTTAACTTTTTTGAATATATAATTGGAAGCTAGTTATTAATATATCACTATAATATGTTTATTTTTGTGGCCTATATTGGCATAGAGAGAAAATATAGAGAGATATGTGTTTGTAAGGTTGTGTAGAGGAATGTGTGTTATGCCCTTACGCAGTGCCTTTATTTATAGTAATAAGAGAGAGAGAGAGAGAAGAAATCCTTCTCCTCCAAGGATTACAAGTCCATATAGGAAAGAATAACTAGAATCAAATCTAATTTAGGATTTACACACACTTAAACTAGAAGTTTATAACACTCCCCCTTGAGTGTGTAAATACTCAAGTAGATTCGGCATCATGTAGAGGTTGAGGAAGTCAACTCATCGACACTGATTCTGGGAACACAGTATTCTCAATAAGGTAGGAACTTGCATAAGGAAGTAAGTCTCACAAAAAGCCCTATGGCTATGGTAAAAACCTATGGCTATCGTAAAAACCCGAGAGAGACAAAACCCATAGTCTAAGGAAAAATGCGTGAGAAATGCAGAGTCAAATGAAACATCTACAGGACGTCATCAGGGATATGATCAACCCAAGGTGGGTGCCTCGTCAAAACCCAGTTGGGTAACAAAAATCCAGTGGGAAAATTGCTCCTAATCGTAGGAAAAAAATAGTACATTAAGATCAAGAAAGTATACTTCATGATACTTTCCTGAGTTTGACACAATTCCAAAGAGAACTAGCAATTTTACAACTCATAAAGTATACGCATACCAATTCCTTGAACAAGCTTTTGAAACGTTGCCTTTGGTAGTGATTTGGTGAAGAGGTCGGCCAAATTGTCTTGTGAACGGATTTGCGTGACTTCAATCTTCTGATGCTATTGTTGTTGATGTGAGAAAAAGAACTTCAGTGCAATATGCTTGGTGTTTTCTCATTTGATGTAACCCATCTTAGGTTGTTCGATGCATGCTGCGTTATCTTCATAAATCGTCATCGGGACACCAACAATGGGATAAAGATCGCATGAGCTTTGAATATGGCCAACAATTGTTCTCAACCAAAAGCATTCCCGAGTTGCTTCGTGTAAGGCAAGAATTTCAGCATGGTTACATGAAGTGGTAACTAAGGCCTGTTTAGTTGACCTCCAAGAGATTGCGGTGCCTCTTACGGTAAAGACATAACCCGTTTGAGAGCGCGCCTTGTGCGGATTTGATAAGTATCATGCGTCAGCATAACCAACAAGGCGAGAATCGACTCGAGATAAGGGTTGCGGCATCACTCGAGGACTCATATAGATAGAACAAGCCCAAATTCGTAATAACCTTAAGGTAGCGAAAAATGTATTTAACACCAATCCAGTGTTTGTGTGTTGGTGTATTATTGTATCTTGCCAAAAGATTAACAGTGAATGAGATGTCAAGTCTAGTGCATTGAGCTAACTACAATAAAGCGTCTATCGCACTTAGATAAGGAACTTTAGGCTCCAAAATCTCTTTATCATCCTCCTTCAGACAGAAGGGATCTCGTTTGCATCTAGCGATCAAACGACCATAGGAGTACTCGAAGATTTCGCTTTATCCTTATTAAAACAGCGCAACACCTTCTGGGTGTAGTTCGTTTAATGTACTAAGATTCCATCCGAACGGTGCTCTATATCGAGACCGAGATAGTATCAAGTCTTTCCTAGATCTTTCATCTCAAATTCCGACTTCAGGTGCGCGATAGTTCGCACGAGCTCTTTAGGAGTTCCGATGAGATTCATGTCATCAACATATATTACAACAATCACAAAATCGGAATATGACTTTTTAATGAACACATAAGGGCATAGTTCATTGTTTAAATATCCTTGACTATTCAAATACTCACTCAGACGGTTATACCACATTTTTTCAGATTGTTTCAAACCGTAAGTGAACGCCTCAGCTGAATTGAGAGCGTGTTCCAAGTTTGGAAATATTTGATCCAGTCATTGTTAAGTCCTTGGGGAACTTTCATATAAATTTTATGTATCAAGATCTCCATAGAGATACGCAATTACTACGTCCATCAGCTGCATAATAAGTTTTTCAGAAACTACCAAACTTATAAGGGGTGAATAAGTTTGGTCATAGTCAATCCCAGGGCATTATGAGAAGCCTTGCGTAACAAGACGAGCTTTGTAAGGCACAATTTCGTTCTTCTCATTACGTTTCCGAACGAAAACCCACTTGTAGCTAATGGGCTTCACATGTGGAAGAGTGGGAGCTACAGGTCCAAACATCTTATGTTTTGCAAGTGAATCGAGTTCGACTTGGATTGCTTGTTTCCAATTTGACCAATCGGTTCTACGTCAACATTCATCAAAGGAATGAGGTTCAATGTCATCGCTCAACATGATCTCAGTAGCTACTGCATATGCTAATGCATCGTCAACGATTATCTCATTTCTACACCAAACATCATCTAAGCTAGCATAATAGACCGAAATCTCACGATTCTCAGGAGGTAGATTTGTCTCTTCAAGGACGCTTCCGTAATCTAGAATTTCCTTATGAGTTGGATAGAATGAGTAAGTGACAATTGGATTCATGGTAGGTTCTTCAAGTGCTTGTGTAGTGGGTTTCCTTTTCTGGTGGTGTGAATCCTTTGAACCAAGAGGTCTGCCACGTTTTTGTGTAGGGGCAGATGATTGGCTAGCCGCTAATGTACATGGATCGCCAAATATTGTGTAGTGGGTTTCCTTTTCTTTTATACTCATTGTATATTTTCTAAAAATCAATTAAAATCTTCTAGTATTATGCATTTTCCAACTCCAAAAAATCTAATTAATATCTTACAATAGAATTCTAACATAAATCTATCTACAAAACATTCTACCCTAACTCAAGTAACAAATATAAGAATGTATGTTATACCTATAAGCGGGATATGAAACCTAACTAAAAAGTAGAAAAAACATAATATACCTACAAGTAGACACAATAATCTATGACAAGTTGATTATAAAAAAGAATCTATAGGTAGATAAATACAATTAACCTATGATACACTTTGATTATAAAAATTAAAAATAAAATCCATAAATGGGGTTTAAACAAGAGGAAGAACAAGAAATAACAAAAAAATAAATAAATAACCAAAGAGATAATTAGGAGGAAATTAGATTTTTATAATAAATCTTATCATTGAAGAGATAATTATTGATAATTAAATAATTAAATTTAAGGATTTAGACTTATTTTAATAAACTGATATCAAGTTTCCCTAATAATAAATTATAAACAAAGGAATACTTTGATTGATGTGTTCTTGTCTAGACTATAGCTAAAACTACTTGAAGCATTTATATTTCAGAAGCAAACTGGAAATATGAAACTAAATTAAGGCAATGAAAGTCTATCCTGCGCATGCATGCCTCCCGAAATCATTAACAAAACTGGGGACTGAGAATTTGAGAGTTACCTTCTTCATCTAAGCTCTGAGCTCTTACTTGCATGATCCTACGAAGACGAGTACTACAACGGATCTTTATGGTAGATGGCTGTACAAGGTTACACAGAGAAGGTAGGGAAGAAGAAGCCTTCGCCATGCTGCTTCTGTTTATCTACATCTCATGATCGTGCGTGATTGGGGAATTTAATCCAATTCTTTCGAACTTTCACTTTTTCGGAATGAAATTTTTATACAAACAACTATTAAATGAACAACATAAAAAGGAGAGTGCACGTGGTCCATGAAGGTTTTGTGAACCAACAGAAAAAGAACAACAAATATTAGTGATATCATGCTAGCCAGAATTGATAAAGTAGTAAATCATACTAACATGGAGTTGGGTACGTGGTCCATTAAAATAGATAAATGTACATATCACCACTAAACTTTATTAGCCGTGTAAAGTTTGATGACATTTCTCAAAATGGGATCCCACATTTTGAAGGTCGGGAAGTAGTTTGGTCTGTATGATTAGATTGATATGTACAGGTCTCTAATTTAAAAGTATGCTGAGGAGAGAAATGTAAAAATTATGTCTAACTAGAAGGTGGAACATCTTTGATAAAAGAGAGAGTGTGGAAGATTGATTACTTAAGAAGGAACAGGCTCTTTAACACAACTGCAGTTTCTTGCAGAGATAATGTTGCCCCATTTTTATTATTTTCGTCAACACATGCTCCCCTTAAAGTACATATCACATCTTATGGTATCTCTAACCATCCAAGATCATCATTAGTGTTCTTCCCCTGGTGATCTGAAGGTAATGGGATTGGAGAATAAAAATACTCTGATTCAGAGAAAGTAACATCCATGGTCACATATATATGTCGAGTTTCAAGATGATAGCACTTATAACCTTTCTATTGGGAGGCAAAACCAACAAGGACACATCAACCGGCACATGGATCCATTTTACTATGATGAATCTTGTGAATATGAACATACGCTACACATCCAAACACACGAGGAGTAAGGGTATTGATAGATACTATGGGAACATGTTTCGTCAATACTTGAAGAGGTGTACAAAATTTCACAACCCGAGATGGCATACAATTAATCACAGACACAGCATAGGTAAGGACTTCAGGCCAAAATCGTTTAGGCACGGACGCACCAATAAGCAAGGCACGAGCAGTTTCCAAGATATGACGATTCTTTCTCTTGACAACCCCATTTTGTTATGGAGTATGGGGACAAGTAGTTCCTTGATCCCAAAGAAAAACAGACAATTCGTAACTAATATATTCACCTCCATTATCATAGTGGAGAACTTTAATAACAGAAGAATATTATGTTGCAATCATCTGAGAGAAGGACCGAAACACCATACTAACATCACTTTTATACTTCATCACAAATATCCAAGTCATATAGGTGCAATCATCAAAGTAACAAACCATTTAAATCCAGAAAGAGTACTAACAGGAGAGGGACCCCAGACATCAGAGTGCATAAGATCAAACATAAACAATCTTTTATTCATACTAGGAGAAAACGAAGCGAGATTGCTCTTTGCGAGAATACATACTTCACAATGTAAGTCTGATTCTTTTATTTCATGAAATAAACTAGGCAACATACCCCTTAAATAAACAAACAAAGCATGTCCTAACCGACGATGCAATAACCAAACTTCTTGCAAATTATTGGGACGAGATGCTCAAACTACATTAGCTCTGCCAGCAACGACGTCATCCACATAATATAACCTCTCTCTCTTAGTGTCATGCCTAATTATCTCTTGGTCTAAATATCCTGAAGTAAACAAAAGAGTGGATACATAAGTACAACACAATGTAATTGCTCAGTAGCTGGCCCTAATAACCGGTGTAGTGGTGTCATTCGCCATTACTACACACTTTCGATAAGTCATTGTCATACAAGTAAACAAATTTTTATCAAAGGTCATATGGTCTGTTTCACCTTAGTCCAGAATCGAACATGTATTATGTTCAGTATTGGAGGCTAAAAGAACACACCCCATAATACTCGTATTGGACAGTGATTCACTAGGATTAGTCCTAGTCAACAAGCTTTGGCATAGATCTCCAGGGGTAGGCACAGCCTCCTTGGTACTAGGTGCGGCAGCGGCAATGGATGCACGGCTCCCACTTGCTCCATTAGCAGCTCACTCCTTTGCACATAACTTGTTCTTTAATTCAAGGAACCATTCAGGGACTCCATGCTTTTGAAAACAAGTATCCTCAGTATGAAAGGTTTGACCACAAAAGGTACACTTTAAATCATCTTTATTTTCCAGAGTAAAAGGACCGGAAGTTGTAGATGAAGGTAAGACATACGGTCAGCCAGCAAAGAGTGGTTGTGGCATCATGGCTACGGACGGTATCGAGATTCCTCCTTGGATGCCGACACTAGTTCTTTCCATCATGGTAGCATGACGTTGGGCTTCATGCCTAACAACAGAAAATACCCCATCAACAGATGGTAGGGGTTGAGTTCTTAAAATATCACCACGTACCTTATCAAATACGTCATCAAGTCCTGCCAGAAAGGCATAAACCCAGTCTAATTGGATCTCCTCTCAAAGCGTTTTCAAGTCAATAACACACCATATCTTAATCAGTCTTCTTTGATCAAGTTATTGCCATACTGCTTTAAGATCGACATAGTACACGCCAATAGGACACCCTTCCTGACAAAGTCGAAACAACTTTACCTTCAACTCATAAATCTGAAAAATATCATAACCATCATAATATGTCTGAGCAACTTCTTCCTATACTTCTTTAACGGTACGAAGATTGATGAAAAAACCCATGATGGTAGGATCCATGGAATTAATCAACCACCCTTTCACAATTGCACTCCCAATTTCTCAAGTTTCATACTCGGCACTTTCTTCCTTGGGTTCCTTGATACTCCCTTTCACGAACGCTTTCTTACCACACCTAGTGATATGCATCTCCAACACTTTGGACCCAAGAGGATAATTTGATCCATTGAGTTTTACGGTATTCGGTATGTTTGAAGCATTATTCTGTATCACTTCAAGGCTCACAACTAAATTGTTGGTGGTTGTACGTGAACCACCCTCCAACTTCAGCCGTGAGTTTTCTTCAATAGTAGCCATCGCGACAGCACACACAAGTAGTAAAAAACACAACTGCAATCTCAACTTGCTACAGGGATGCAGCAAAAAACACAAGACTTGCTGATTTTTGCATGACAGCAGTAGCACAGTGGGAATTTTTTTCCTAGGGTTACAACTCGGCTCGGATGCCAAATAGAAATATACCACTTAATTTTCATGTATTCCATAATTCTGAATATAAGTACAGACAATCCTTATTCCATAAGGAAACAATAAAGGACACAAATATATCCTTCCTAAAACATGATTCTAATATTTACACAATATTTACATTCATTTTCTCCTAAATATTGACTCACGCCAATAGAACCCACTTCACATTGAACTTCAATGATCCGAATTGTCTATTTTGTAAGCTTCGGTTCATAGATCATCCTTGCAAAAATTCAACTCAATCTGGAACCATTTGACCATTTAATTATCACGATGAAATTTCAATGTTTATTAGAAAATAATGTTTGTCAATTTCTTTGAACTCAAATATTTCCGATTTGGTTAATATTTTGCAAGGATAATCTATGAGATACAACTTAAAAAATAGATAGTTTGGATCATTGAAGTTCAATATGATTTGGGCCCCACAACTAATCCTCATTTTTTGAAAAGGAAAAAAAAAAAAATTGGGATCCATTCCCTTAAAGGCAGGCTCTCTATGAAGGAAACTCATCAATTTCAATCCTTCTCAAGATGGTCGGATTAGAAGGGATGAGTTTTCTTCCAATCTAATCCCCTCAAAATGAAAAAAGTCATGAAAACTCACCTCTTCTAATCCTACCATCTTGAAAATGATTGAAATTTATAAGTTTTCTTCGTAGAAAGGGGATTGTAGTATTACAATCCCACAATGCCCTCCAAACATTTATGTTATTGTTAGCCCTCTTCTCTTCTCTGAGTACTCTTTTCACTTTTTTTCTCTAAGCACAACGCTCACCTGGCTAGCACAAGCACCACAATAATGAAAACCATAATCCACCCACGCCACATTTTAAAGCCAATTTCAATAGGCCCAATGTAAATATTACAATAGGCACAATACAATTGAGAGTAGGCGGAGTTTCTATTTGATTCACGATCCTTCAACAGAATCAACGGCTGCCGTCGATTAATAAGAATCCAACGCACCTAAGAACACAAACAAAATTGGATACCACCAAACTAAAACTGGTCAATGCAACACGTGATAATTCCTCTCGGTCGCCCTCAACCGTATATATATAACACACAAACCACAAGAGATAACAAAAGCCCACCTCTTCTGAGCCACACTGCCTCTGCGTTGAAACCCTAATTCCCCAAATCTTCTACCTCGCAAACCTCTTCGTTTTCTCCACTCAGAAAGCATCGATCTCGATTGGATTTCAGGTACGAGCATTCATCTTCGATTGTATTTTTCGTTTGATTTTTAATATTTTTTTTATATATTTTATTTACGATTCCAAGTGTATTGCATCTTATTTATTTTCGATTGTTCATATATTTAAGAAATCTCAGTTATTTGTGTTTTAGGGTTAGTGGAAAGATATTGGATTGATTGATATTTTTGTATTGGATTATGGATATTTACTTCAAAGTTGATTATATAAACCGTAAGCTCCCAAGCAGTGGGAGGAGCCCAGGGCTCTGACCGCGTGCCTGTTGAAGAATGAGCCGGCGACTCATAGGCAGTGGCTTGGTTAAGGGAACCCACCGGAGTCTTCATAGGGCAATTGTCACTGCTTATGGATCCGAACCTGGGTGATCTATCCATGACCAGGATGAAGCTTGGGTGAAACTAAGTGGAGGTCCGAACCGTCTGATGATACTTACCCGATGATACTTTTGGGTGTTCGTATAAAGTTTGTTGCTTTGAAGTATACGTATAGAGTACTGTCTCTTGTATATGATTCGTATAATCGTGCGCCAATCCGATTGTAGGTCTTTCAACATGTGAGAATTGCTCTAAGAGTGCATTACTTAGTGTAGCTATACCCAACTAAAGTGCTATTTTTTATATCTTCTGCAAACAGTGAGTTGACAATCAAAGTGATTGAGAAACTTTGGTGGATTTATCAATATTAATTTCAAATTTTCGTATAAAGTTTGTTACTTTGAAGTAGATGCATAAAGTATATTCTCTTACATATTTGAACAACTCTCAACGTGTGAAAGTTGCAAGAGCGCATTACTCTGCATAGTTATTTGGTTATACCAAACCGATGAACATTTTTATATATTTTTGTGAACAGTGAGTTGACAATTGGAGTGATTGACAAAGTTTGGTGAACTGAATGGTTTATTTTATTCTTTGTAATTGTTTATGATCTCTATTGGCATAAATCATCAAGTCATGTTGTTTGAGATGTGGAAAATTATGTGACATGCTGACAATGACACTCTTAAATCTTTAGCATTTTAATTTTCAGTATTCTTGATTCAGGAACACTGCACATTATCTGCTACTTTCAGATTTTCAAGGAAGTTCAACGGTGAAGCTTCTTTTATGTCCGAGAAGGCCATTTTCCATTTGGGATCAATTGGGTTGCTTGGAGAGTACTGTCCTTGGTCAAGGAAGAAGAACAGACCCTTGTTAAAAGAAAATAGCTGTATGCATCAGTTGCCATATCAGGAATATTCTGAGTTTCATGGTTGCTACTGGGTGCAGCCTTCCATAACTGCAGAACATCAATCTTCTCTCGAGTTAGGGGACGATATCGCAGCTGTGTACACTTTGACTTCCGGCATTTCCTTCTCAAGATACCTTTGATATTTGCTTTCTGATTTCTTTGTTCAAGACAAGATGGCTTTACTGAACATTGGTGCTGGGAACAGCGACGATGCCTTCTACAGGTATAAGATGCCCAGGATGGTTACCAAAATTGAGGGCCGTGGAAATGGCATCAAGACAAATATAGTCAACATGGTGGACATCGCAAAGGCGTTGGCAAGGCCCCCTGCATACACTACGAAGTATTTTGGTTGTGAACTTGGAGCCCAATCCAAATTTGATGAGAAAACTGGGACTTCTATTGTTAATGGGTCCCATGACACTGCTAAGCTAGCTGGCCTTCTTGAAAATTTTATTAAGAAATACGTCCAGTGTTATGGATGTGGCAATCCAGAAACTGAGATATTGATTACAAAGACTCAAATGATTCAACTGAAATGTGCTGCGTGTGGTTTTGTGTCTGATGTCGACATGAGAGACAAGCTCACTACCTTCATTATTAAGAACCCACCCGAGCAGAAAAAGGGATCCAAAGATAAGAAAGCAATGAGGAGGGCTGAAAAGGAACGGTTGAAAGAAGGTGAAGCTGCGGATGAGGAGCTGAAGAAACAAAAGAAAGAGGCGAAGAAGAAGGGCACTTCCTCCTCTGCTAAGGAGGGCCCTGTGAAAGCCAGCTCTTCGAAAAAGAAAACAAGTGGATCTGATGAGGACCGCACATCACCTACTCACAGCCAGGTTGATGAGGAGGAGGCCAATGATGTTGGTGATGATGACGATGATGTTCAGTGGCAAACTGATACATCACTAGAGGCAGCTCGTCAACGGATTCAAGAACAATTGAGTGCTGCGACAGCTGATATGGTAATGCTTTCAACCAATGAACCAGAGATGCCCAAGGAAGCAACAAAGGCTGTGGAGAATGGAAACTCCACTGCTCGAGTAACACTTACTGATGAGTTGAAAAAGAATCTAGATAAAGGTATCTCAGCCAAACAGTTACAATCCCTTCTGCCGTCACTTTCTGGGTCTGCTAAGGAAAAGATGACTGCTCTTTTTGAAGCGCTATTTGGGGGCATAGAGAAAGGGTTTGCAAAGGAGGTGTCGAAGAAGATAAAGTACCTTGCTGTAGCTGCTGCACAGGATGAGGGATCTCAGTTGCTCGTGCTTCAAGCAATTGAAGGCTTCTGTGGGAAGTCAAGCTCAAGTGCATTGAAGGAGGTTGCCCTGGTTTTAAAAGCTCTCTACGATGCTGATATCTTGGAGGAAGAAACTATAGTGCAGTGGTATCAAGATGGACTGAAGGGAGCCAGCAAGGGCTCTCAGATTTGGAAGAACACTAAACCCTTCATTGACTGGCTCCAGAGCGCTGAGTCTGAAACTGAGGAGGAATAAGGTTTTTTACTTTTTATTTATTTTCATCATCGCATGTGTTGTTTGTTCGTTGTTTGGTTTGCTGCCGTTGCCAACATCATGCCATCCGCAGAAGGGAATAAACGGGTTTTCTGAGGCCTCTCGCGTAGTCCACTAGTGTCAAGATTTTCTACTTTGTCCTGCATTACCTAGAAATGTCTGTATCTGTGTGTTATCTGGGATTGGTTTTAGCATCTGGATGTTGAGTATTATTTTCGGCATATTTTTGCCCCTGGATAGTTTCAAAATTTTAAAGGATATTGTTTGTTTTACTATCTAAATTTCCATTTACTGATGAGATGATTGTGCCTTGCGATCCTTAATTGATCTGATGTGATGTGCTGCTGCGTATGTTGTTATTTCCAGGATGTTTCATTAACTTCAATCCCTCATCCGAGCCGGCTATTCTATACCTATGCTTCGGTTGTTCTTACAACATTTTCACCTTTAAGGGACAAAGATGCGTGCAGTAAAAAGCTATTGGCTATCTCTAGTCACGGGCTATGGGCTACTTGTAGCTCTCGAGCTGACTATATTTAGCCACTGTGCAGACGCGGACACGGATTGAGAGACACGGCAACGCTGTAAATCTTATAAATAAATAGAAAAAATAAGAACACAGACAGATAGAACGTTACGATTAAAATATAATAATTTATAACAAATATTACTTATACTTCGAATTCATAATATAACAAAGAATTCGTGCTTATCAAATTCTTTTGCCGTTCATAATAATTAAATCACAAATATAATAATTAATATAACACAAGATTCAAGTCTCAATGATCTTCAAGTCTCTATTTCTTCCTGAACTCCATTGTCGTCATCAGTCAAGATCACGGCCTCTAATTGGAGAGAAAGAAGACTGAAGATGAGGTTGGCAAACTTTTAGGTTTTAGAAGTTTCAATATTTACAAAATTGCCGCAAAATGTGTTCTATATTTACAAAGCAGTAGCTGTGTCTTAACTGTGTTTAAACCATTTTCGAGGCATATCTGAGATGTATCAGCGTGTTCGAATGCCCAACACTTTGACACTCCGAGATTTCAGAATGCCCGTGGAACATAGCATTGATCCCTCCAACAAGTTTTTTGTATACCCCGCTTTTGTTTCATAGCCTTTTCTCTCTAAACGCAATAAAGTATTAGTGTGCAGCTTGTATCGTTGGAGATTGAAAAAATATAGTCGAGACTACGCATTAAAATACAATATTCTAGAGAGTTAAATTATTAGTTTTTTTTCTTTTTTTTTTTTTTTAAAGGAATGGAGGGTTAAAATATAAGAAAAACTAATGAAAATGATTTGAAAATTTAGTTTTAATCAAAATGACAACAAGGTGTTGTAAGTGAATAGTACTAGAAGTGATTTTTTGAAGTAAAAATGTCATTTTCGTTAAAAGTGAAGAGTACCGGAAATGTTTCATTAAAACTCCCTAAAATATAACCCACCACTTTTGTCTCTCCACTACTAGAGATGGCCTTTTATATGAGCATTGGCATAAGAAACAACAAAAACCATAAATAAACTGACACAAACAGCCAAACCACAGTCAGCCAAGTTGGCTAGAACAATATTCTCTATACCCAAGTTTAAATCTTCAACTCTGTAGTATAAGTTAAATTTAAATATTCCAATGCTAATGGGGTTTGGATTGGCCTTTGGTCGGCCAATTTCCAAATCATTTGGTTTCATTTCATTGCATAGAACAGCATTCGCCTCCACAAGCTTATGAGAAAATAGCAATTTACACCTTTTTTTGGGGTAATTTGTATATTAACAGTGAAAGCAGGTGAGAGAAGGATGAGGTAGAAACTGAGTTGCATGAAGCATGTTTTGTTGCTTGCACTGCCAAGTGCAAACTGCTCTTCTTCATAGGAATCATTGATTCATGTTCTGGGTCCCCTTTTTGGATACGGAAATACATCGAATTACAGTATTAACATTTACATGTGCATTTAAAGTATAGGTTCCTAGTTTTCGTATGAAAGTACTTGAAAATAAAAAGGCTCATACCCAATGCTGTCATATACACAGGTTTCCGAATCACGGCAAGGAAAGGGTTTGCGTATGCTTCTAGCACATTGTCCTGAACTGACGATGTAAGAACATTGCCTTCGGCCACAACTTTCATCTGCATTACAAACAACTGGAGATCTTGGTTCTCGAGCCCTTTTTCGGGATGTTGCAGCAATAGTAAATGATTCTCCGGCCAAGACTAGTGGCTGAATCAGTTATCGAATTTGAATAAAACGTGATGGATATGCAAAGTCATTCTCTTCGTCTGATGTGGCAAGGGAAATCTGAGGATCCTAATGCATAGACACATGAAACAGAACAAGTTCTACTGTTTCAGTAAGAGCAAAAGCAAGGCATTCGCAGCTCAACTATGTACCTAATACATGGTCAATGAATTTCTTATATGCCTGACCTGTTGATGCCGCCGACGTTGGATAACAGTGAATACTTTAACCATGATATAGATTGGAAAAAGAATTCCAATCGTTCTCAACACCATTAACTACAGCATAATGAAAATATTAGTACGTTCTTTTTACATTTGCCTGAAGAGCATTTCATCCTTTAAATAAAAAATGGGGTTAGCAAAACTCACTGTGAATAACGTCAATGAGTACTCTCCTGCTCCACTTATTAAGATTGGAAGAGTATGGCGTAAAACCAGAAGAACCATGAACTGAAAACAAACAAAAAATGCTGTAAAATATGACTCAAGTAGTAAAGTCCACAAGACCAATTAATTCTTGCTAGACAGAATTGACATATTCAAAAACATGTGTATTCAATTTCATTTATAACTTTAAAACAGAATAATTTCCCCATAGGTTGAAAAAATTCAACAATTAAACCACTTCATCATGTGAACATCTGCATGTTACTAGGTTTTGTAGTTCTTGCTTTTCTTACGTCGCCCCTTCTTCCAGTTCTTTCTCTGCCATTATGGCATTTTTTTTCTTGTTAAAACTCTTGCTTAATGGCTATTCACAAGTCTCCACTTGTTGTGTGTGTGTGTGTGTGTGTGTGTGTGTGTGTGAGAGAGAGAGAGAGAGTACGATGATAGCAACTATACGACAGCATATCAAGCTTCTTGAAGAAGGAGCTGAGTATTCATCAGCAAAGTCCGTATTCAGGTATCCGTTATCAGTAGTAACCATTGCTATAAATCCAGGATTGTGCAGGTCCCTTCTGGAAATCTCCCAGTTCCCCCTAACATGGTAACACCAAATTGAGTATATAATGTTTTTGGTTCTGAAAAGTGAAATTAGATCTTTTGTTGAAAACAGAAAACCATGAGAATATGGATAGGTAGATAGTACCGGAAGTTCATTGGGATACCACTATAATGATATAGAGGAGGCGGTGCTGTATAATCTGGCTTGAATTGCTGCAATTTCACATTCAACAGGGAAAATGAAAATTCTTAATTCTCCCAAATTAATAATGATCATAAAACACAACTAAAGTTAGAAACATGTTCTGTAAAGGAATGGCATACCTGGTGGCAAATTTCACAAATTGTATCACCCTTCTCGTTGCACCACTTCTGAACACATTTGCGGTGAGCGTACTACAAATATGTGAAGATTAAATAAATAAATAACTCCATTCTAAAGCCAGTGGAATTACTTGACATGGACAGAAAGCAGGGGACAGAGAAAGGGAAAGCCAAAGACAATGGCTGTTGTTGTTGTCGTCTTATTTTGCAAAAGAAGCAACATTTTACTGCAGAAGACAATAAAAATACACAAAGTGCACAAGAAGTAAACAAAAACTCAAAATCAAACAATGAAACAAACAGAAAACCCAACAAGCTAAGATATCTCGAAGAGCTAACTAATAGCAGCTTTCCAATCAAGCCAAATATACGAAAGGGACAAATTTTAAAATCTGACAACACCGAAGCCCATAGTGAAGACCAGAAACAAACTTTCTCCCACAAATCCCCACCGCTGCTACCTACACAATCCTCAAAGGTATGATCCTGTTCCTTCTGTCCAGGTTACTCATTACACAGCCAAAACTATACATCCCCCTTAAGTCTTAGCGTTCTTCCCCTTCCCTGATAACTTATGCTCCTCTGACAAAGACAATAGTTGTTTTTGCCATATGATACGTAATTGTACCATATGGAATGAATAAATAAGCTACTAAGACAACTTGACATGATCATCGGTAACAAAGTCAGGGACTGATGGCCACAATTAGGAGTCTAGATTTGGTCTACAGTCTTTACTTACGCAAAAAACTTGCAACCTTCTGTGATCTGGAGTAAACATATTATTGAGAAATGTATCCAACGGTTTTAAGATTCTAACTATACTACAACATCCATAAGGAATGATATAGCCAATTGTTCCATTCAACTCATAGAAACATCACTTTCTCAAAAATTTCCATTTCCCATTTTCTGTGTTCCCAACTTCTAATTTTGTAACATTAACCATAATTTAAGACAGGTATTTGTAGTGAGGGAACTGTAATTCTGAAGTAGGAGCACAACTAATGAATTTTGGCATACAACATCGACATCATCAATAAAGCAGGACATAGGTATTTCAGTTTTGAAGCATTGGATGCAATAGAAAGGAATATTTATGAGTTTGATTGAACTGAAAACATAAGACTACAGTCATTCCCAAACGAAACTTACAGACGCACTGAAAAAGATGACACAAGACTGAAACTTTGAACATCAAATAGCAGAAGTTTCAAAGAGAAAAGACAATGCACAAACTAAAGTGCAGCGTACCTTCAAGCTGCCACAGCAAGAACATGGTGCTTCCATGTTTGAATCATCGTCCTCATCGTGGCAAATCCTACACTGTACAAATTTACTAGGAGATGACAGGGTATTCATATCTATTTGATGGGAAGATTCCATGATATCTTGGATTGTTGTGGGTGTTGGGTGCTGCAACTGATATGTGCTCTCTATAACAGCTTCGAGGGTAGATTCAGTGATCAACCGATCCACGAACAACACAAAATGATCCCCCATCCTTTAAATGATAAAAAAGAAAAGTTCAGTTAAAAATCTTCTACGCAGCCTAACTTGGATTTCAAATTTAATCTCCACCGAATAATAGCAACTAAAATACACCATAACATTGCATAATTTCAAAATGACAACCACTCAAAAGATCCATTAACGAAGTATATGAATCAAACATTGTCAAAAAATGGTGAAATTGAAAAGCCAAATGTTCTGTTCTAATTGACAGCACAAATTAGGACATCAAGGGTCACCAAAACAATCAACCTTAAAGTTCATACAATTAGGTCATTTAATAAATTAATCTACAAGGGTCACCAAAACAATCAACCTTAAAATTGTCAAGGTACAACAACTAAGAACCAACAAAGGTTTGTGAACATCACCTGTACCTCAGTCAAACGGATGTACGCATCACAATAAAAATGAACCCTATTCATCAAAAGAAAAGATGTGAGACATATATAATTGTGGGACAATAATGAAACCCTAACAATCTTCTAAATTCTCGAAAGAAGGCAAATTTCTTACATTACAAAGTAAAACAAGATCTAACAGAAAAACCCAAATTCCTATTTTCCTCCATTTCACTCAATTTTTCTCACGAATGAAAGGGATGTTCTGGAAACATTGAGCAGCAATTAACTTAGTACAATGAAATCTAAATATCAATGCAACAGATATTATCCATACATTTTCAAAACAAATAAAAGTGGTGAGAAGAAGAATCCCAAAAAAGGAGGCGTGGGCAAAAGAACAAGCACTCAAGCTGCATCAAGATCAATAAAGGATCATCAGGCAGGAGAGGGAAAAAAAAGGTAAATAGGGGAGAAAAAGTTAAGCAAAAAAACACAAAAGGGGGAAAATATCAAAAGTGAATGTACCTTTTTGTGAAAAATTAGAAGCAGAAAATGCAACTCTAGCAACTTTTACAGAATATTAGTTAAAAACAAAGAATTAACAGCATTGAAATGGCACAAAGAAAACCCAAATTTGAAAATGCAAAGCTAAAATCATCCAATGAAAAAAGATTAGTTCTTTTGATAATATGGAAAACAAAAAAGAACCCAGAATCCAAAAACTCCAAAGAATTGCCCCAAATCAAAATACGCCAGAAATGCCAATGAGAGAGAGAGAGAGAGAGAATGACGCTGCCCAGATGAATTAATGAAGCTGATGAATGGAAAGTGGGAAAGATTAAATCATAGAGAGAGAGGGAGACTTACAGGAATGGGAATGGGATTCTCTGCAATGGAAGAAAGGAAGAAAGCAGCAATCTTTTTGCTTGAAACGACGGAAGCAAGAGATGGAGTGTTGTCGTTGCACACACTATTACTACAAATTTACAGAAACAATGGAGTGCTGTGAATTCATAATATTAACAGAAAAGAAAACCCATCAGAAAGAAAGCAACCATTTTTACAGTTTGGGTGGGAGAGAAGGAGGAGGAGAAAAGAGAGGAAGCATTTTATCGAGGGAAAGGTGAAAAGGGTAAGGGGGATTCTAACCGCAAATAACCCACGTCGCCCAACCAATCGACATCCTCTTTCCTTGTTTCGCCGCTTTCCCCGTTTTTCTTTTTACTCTTTTGACATTCAATTTCCCTCCATATTTTTACGCCGCTTTGCTCGATTTACCGTGACTTCGGTTGGGTCAAGTCAAGTGGGAGTAGGAATTATCTAGTACGCGTTTTATTGTTACTCTGATGTTTTGTTCTAATCAAATAATAGAGGTCTTAAATTCAATGCAAGGCTAGGATCTGCTAATTTATTGTAAGGTTTATGGCTGGTTTAGTATTGTTGTGCTTTGAAAAAAAATTATTTTTATTGTGCTGTGAGAATAAGCAGCTGTGAAATAAAGCAGCAAAGTGTTTGGTAAACTTTTTTGTAAAAATGCTTTTAAAAATAAAAAAACATTATTATAGTGTTTAATAAACTTTTATGTAAAACAGATGTGAAAAAAAACCTGTTTTTCAAAGCTGGGTTTTGCAGCTTCTTGTTTTTGGCTTTTTTCCACCCAAAACTGTGAAAAAAAAAGCTGAAGTTGAATGTTTACCAAACACAAAAACAGCTCTCAGCTTTTTTTTATACCAGCTTTTTTCATAATCACCTCAGTATCAAACCAGGCTTTAATCCATTCTTTCATCCTTTTAGTGTAGATAATATAGAAAAAATAATAGCAAATCTTAGATTCGATTTATGGCACTAGTAAACCACACGATAGTAGCCCTGAAATGCCCCAAAAAAATAAACTACCGTGAAGAAATCACCAACTAGTTTCCAGTCCCCTTTTTATCGTCTAATTAATAATAAAGTTAAATACGAATAATTACTGATTTACTAATTAGTTATATATCAAAGGGTCAATTACTAATGTTGTGCAGATGAAGATTTCTACCAATAAGGGGATTCAAGGGAATAATCAACGGTACTTACACGTTGGGCCAATCCTAATTGATAAAAAATAAATAAATAAATAAATAAAAAGAAGGAAGAAGGTTTCATGTCATGTCGAATCTTTTATATCTGCAATACTTAGTTTCCTCATTAAATATTTAAACTCAGCATATCCAATTTCATAAGACCCTAATAACTTTACACATTCAATCTTTCATAAATAATATTCAAACTCAATTAGATACAAAACACCAAAAAAAATTGAGATTGGTTTCGAAAATTGAGATCCCCTTCTTTTTTAGAGCGTGAACCATTTTATCCTATGAAATTTTTTGACGCCGGTGAAAACTTCGAAGTGTCCCTCTCTCTTTTTCATTCGTGAAAAGGAAAAAAACAAAAACTCAGGAGAGGATGGGAGTGAATGATCGAGAGAGACAAAGAGAGGAAGGGGATGTGAAGGAGAGAGACAGTAGGGGAAGAAGAAATAAGGTTTCACACGAGAAATTTTTTTTAAATTTGATCATTTTGCATATTTATTGTGTTTCCGTGTAACAAAGATTATTTAAATTGATAACTTAATCTATTGTAAAATTAACCTGAAGGATCATGTAAAAAAGATCTCACAGATCCTCAAAATAAAGAAGGACCGTAGGAGAGAAGCTCAACTCTGGTGGGCACTATAAATAATAAAAACTCAGGGTTATTATAGAAAAGTCCAATTGAAGAAATAAATATACAAAATCCCTATCAGTCAAATTGTATATTTACAGTTACAAAGCTAATTGCTATAACCATATCAACCAAAATGATGAACGGTAGACAGAGCCCCATTAGCCACCTCCATGAACCGTAGCAAGATCATGGCCGTCGATGCCGGGACGCTGACGGCGACGAGAAGTAGCACGGAAAGGGCTACACTAGGCCTGGTGTTCATGAGACACGACTGAAGACAACCCACCATGTTACAAACATAGTCATCATAACTTGCGTAACACTGCTTCTCCCAATGCATCCATTCCTGGGGAGGCTCGTAGTTCCTCTCCACCATTTTCATCTCGTGAATGCGTTTTCTCAGAACGATCAAGCTCTCATCGACCACGGATCGCGATGGCCCTTCGCGGTTGTCCCTCGCAGCTGCTACAACGACAAGCCCGGTAGTGCCGGTACTAGCACTTGATGATCTCCTTGGCATTGTTCTCCTGTGCAGTAATCCAGTTCTTGTGCACTGAGATTTGCCTGCAGGCAAAAATGGCAAGCGAAGAAGTGAGGAGGAACGTAGACAAGTTGCTTCCATGTCCGAGTGAAAGAAAATGAAATTAAAATTGGATGCGAATGCGATGAACCAATTCGATGTTGAGAATTGACTATTGGTCCTGTCTGTATTTATAGGTGCAAACTTAGGGAATGGTTTGAGCTCGAAACGTAGTACATGGGAAGTTGACACGTGTTTTTTTCCGCGTTTTTCAATTTTGGATCAGAAATTATGGCACCACGTGTCGATACATGGACAGTTCCTTGTGAATTGGGAAGGGAAGCCGACCACATGATGGGTCGGCACTTAAATATACTTGTTTTTGGGTTGACGGAGCTTAAGATTAATTCATACGAATTGAAGTTTGAAGCGTACGTACATTCCAAGATTTGCAAGCATTATAATATATAGGCCGTATTGTATCATTTATGGGAGCCATGTGTATTCCTATAAAAATAATATATTTGATATTTGGAGATGAGGATTTGAGCATAGTACTGGATAAATTCTCTTAAGCACTCAAGTTTACGAGTTACCACATTTGGTAACTAATGTTCCATACAACAAAAATAGGTGCCATTCTAAAAAAATATGGGATGAGACGAGAAATTTGAAGTGTCAAGCATGTGTGAATAGAAACAACCTAAGATTAAAGCCATGTGGTTAGTGCATATGATGACAGAAGGAACGTACGATAATGAATTAGGATTACAATAAATTTATAACTATAACATAACAAAAGAGAAAAGTCTGTGACTACTTGTACCCACTAGTAAATAGTTTACAGTTCCATGTGGAAAGAAAAAAGTAAGCGATTTCCACGCACTTTTTCATCCATCCACAATTTACGTCCTTTAGATTGTACAAAGCAAAGAAAAATCAAGAAACAGTTTTAAACATAGGTGTGCAGAAGGAGAAGCAAGGTATGCAAAAATCATTTACCAAGAGGAGTAATGAGAAATTTGAATTCAATTTGTATTGTATATAATTTGGGCAGCATGACCAATTATCCCAAGGAATACATATCATATCAGGGGGCGAACCTTAGCACAACGAAAATGTTGCTCCTTAATGACCAAAAGGTCACAAGTTCGAGTCATGGAAACAACCTCTTTGCAAAGCAAGGGTAAGGCCATACGAAGGACATTCCTCCCCCGACCCTCGCAAAGCGGGGTGCCTTGTTGGCTTAGGGTCGCCCTTTAATACATATCATATCAGTGTATGCTATCACTTCATTGCCATTTATAAACAATTCCAACATTTCATTACTTTGTACACAATTGATCACAATATTGAAGAACGATTAGAGTTTTGGCCTAGAAACAATTCGAATCTTCAATCTGATATGGTTGAATATAAAGAAGAAAAAAGAATATGAAATACACCATTTTTTCAGTATAAAAATGATGAAGAGAATTCATACTAGCAAACAATCGAATATCCAGGTGACGTTGATCATGTGATGTTGCAGAGGACAGAAAAACATCAGTCATCGTAGGACGAGTGAGGAGCAGCAGTGCATCCAGGGTCAAAGGGATCTTCAGACCCACAGCAATGCCAGTATTGAACAACTTTGCCAGAGTCAGGAGTATTCATGGTCCCCCCAGTGTGTACACTCTCAAACTTCCTCTTCGTTTCGCCTGTTTGATTGCAGATGTTACAAGTATGACCCGAATTGAAGTTGCGTTAAAACCAAAGTATGTTACACAAAATCGAAGAAGTGATGACGATAAAATGAAACTAAATTTACAAACTTTACCAATCATTCTCACCCAAAACAGGACATTATTACTGTCAAGGTATTTATTTAGTGAACAAATTGAACACCATCGCGATTTGTTCAAATTTGACCTGGCACTCTTTGTATTAACTTGAACGTGAACAACCCTATGCAATTTCATTAAGTACTCGTGGAAAACCTAGGATGTCTTAAAATGCACATGGGCTTGATCCCATAGCTCTTTCCCTGAACAATTGCAATAACTTAAATACTAAAGCAAACTAACAACTAGGAAGCTAAAAACGACTCCAAACTTAGCCTTTCACAATGGACTAGTAATTACATCTTTTGGCATCAACGCAGTATAAAGTAAGTTGTCTATCCTGTTTAAATTACGGTTCTTTAGTTGCAACTGATATACGATTGCACAGAGTAAATTCTGAACAAGAGGAATGCTAACGGACTTGCTGCCTCCTCAGGGTTTTGGATCAAGAATTAAGCTTGACCCACTTTACAGGAAGTCCACCCAGGGACTCTCTTTTGAGCAAGTGCTGTAAGCATTTCTCTTTGAGCAATATGCAGACAGTACTGAAACCTCTTCAGTTCTGTCGGAATCTGAAGTTCAAGCCAACAACCAAAACCTAACTTGAATTGCTTTTGATATGAACTCATATTGTACTCTCATGAACAATCTTTTAGAGGTGGAAGAACTACCGATTCATGGAAAAGATAAAAAAGAATACATCAACAGAGCCTAAAGCACTTTAATTTGCTAAACTCTTCAGTCAGTCACATTGAGCAACATCTTAAGTACAGACAAGACATTGAGATTCTTTGTTCGTGCATTCAACCGCCTTTTGCTAACCAACTTTAACTCAACCATTATCTCATACTTGTGGGTTCAGCAGAACCTATTCGTAAATGTTTCAGAGTCTTGTATTCTCTTCCAACTATCCATTTCCACCCACACAAAGACGCGACGCCTTCTTGCAAATAGATCATGCTTAAGAATTTCCAATGGCTCGAAACATTTATGAATAGATGCCATTTCGTATCCATCTTATAGCAAAACGAACGAAAAAAGGACTCTGATTATTAAGCCCAATAGCCGGGCAGGTTAACTTATTGAGGAAGATCCATTATAAATTGCTTATGACTGCAAATTCAGTAATGCATTCATCAACAGTTTCATACCTCACAAAACTGCCCAGCTGCTAATGCATAATCACAAATTCAACAAGGAATTCACAACAAGTTCGATTCGAAAGCTGGTATGGTTTCAAAATAAAACTACAATCTGTGTGTAAATAAATTTAATTCAACAAGAAGATACAAAAATCCAGCTTAGATTCGTAATATCCCTCGTAAATTGTGATAAAATCCAAGTAAAATTATTTAGGAAAGAAGATAATGGGAGAAATAAGCAGGTACCTCCGAAATGAGCGGTGTGAAAGCGGCAAGCCCGGGGGTTATTGAGGGAGGGGTCGAACTGGGTTTTGCAATTCTTGCAGGTCCTGAAGGTTATTTGGTTGCTGGGTTCTGCCGCAGAGCATCGAAAGGCGGCGAATTTCAATGTGGGTTTCGGCTTCCGATGAAGAGGAAGCAAATAACCCGGTGACTGAGGAAAACCATAACCCAAACCCAGCAGAGCCATCACAAAGCTCACAACCCACAAAACAAAACTAGCTGGTGTCTCGACTTCAAGAATCGTTAATAAACGGTCCGGGGTAGAACCGGGCATTTCATCCGTGTGAATGACAATTCTTACTGTTAAATTCGATAACAATGGATAATAGTCTGAATTGAATAGATTTGGGTATGAACTTTCGGGCATATTCTGTATAGGAGAAAATCGTGAAGACTTTACATTTTTTATTACACCTCACATACTTAATAGACTTTACATTTACCTTTTAAATTAAAAATTTTCTTAACACATCTCACGTATTTTCCAATACTACCCTCACACCTCACATCTCATACACCCCACACCTCATATCTCACACATCCCCACAATCATCAACTAATTAACTTCACATCAAACTCTTCATCTCTTTCAAATAAAAGAATAATCCACATTTTAAAGACAAGAAAGATGAATTAAATTGTGGTATAAAATCTCCATCTTGCCGTCTGATTTATAAACATCTGTCAAATTTTCTTGAACAATCATGTTGGATTTTAAGAAACCTGATGGACAAATGGTAGGAACTGTTCTTAAAAAGTCATGTCAGTTCCAACCAGCCAAAAAACATTGAATTTCTTATCATCAAATAGCCACAAGAATATTACATTTAATTACATCTTAAAATTTTACAACATTCTCCAGTTTGCTTCCTGTTTCTTGTATTCCAATTAGAGCAGTGCTTTGCAAAAAGTCAAATTTTTATTCCATTATTTAAATAATTTCTTGAATGTGAAAACCAAAGAATGAACGAGAAGCAAAACTCGATATTTTATTCCGTTCATCAAAATATATTTTTTCATCAACATGTTTGTTTTTTTAGGGTTTTGTTCTACAATGGAGAGTAAGAGTAGTTATGAGGCTCGAATAGTCATTTCATATTAGAGTTACAAATTGTTTAGTATTATATTTTTAAGTGGGATGTATTCAACAACATGTGGGGTGTTAATAAAAAAACCGTTATTCGTTTATGGTTTTAGATATAATTATAAGGTTCTTGATCTATATTCGTACCAGAATTCGACCAAACAATATATAATATAATTTATATAGAGTATAATAGTATTATATAAAGGAAAAGGATCCTAGCCAGATCCTTTTCCTAGGGATCCTGCGATTGTGACTGTTCATCGTACATCATGCGGTTAGTTTTCATTAAGTTCTATTTATATTTAATTTTAAATTTTAAATTTTGAAATGATTTCTGACCGCATAATGTACGATGAACGATTACATAATAGTATTATATAAAGGAAAAGGATCCTAGCCGGATCATTTTCCTAGGGATCCTGCGATTGTGACCGTTCATCGTACATCATGCGGTCAGTTTTCGTTAAGTTCTATTTATATTTAATTTTAAATTTTAAATTTTGAAATGATTTCTGACCGCATAATGTACGATGAACGATTACGATTACAGGATCCCTAAGATCCTTAAGGATCATTTTCCTTATATATAAATATATATATATATATATGTACATTAATTATTCACCAAACCATTATTTTAAGAATACAAAAGTTGCATTGCTTGAGTTGCATTTTGTGAGAAAGTTCAAAAGTTTTGAATCAAAATCAATGAAAATTCAATGGTGTTTATGGCAGATATCAAAGAGTAGCCAACGTCATCAATGTTTTATATTTAATGCTTTAATTTTAGGATAATGCTAGGAAGACCAAAAATTTTAAACTAAATTTGAAAACCAAATGATGTAATTGTTGATAATTGGATTATTATTTGAGTGTTGATTACTGTGCTCATTTCCTATTGGTTACCCATTTTCTAGTTTGCAAATTTGGTTTAAAATTTTGGTCTTCCTAACATTACTTTTAATTTTAATACTTGACAAGATTCGTTCGTTGAATCATTTTATACATCAAATGTTTAATGACGAATATACTATTTGTTTATAAGAAAATTGATATAACCGTTAACCGACGATAAATCTATTATCCGGTGAGTATGGCTATAGATAATTCCCGATGGTTAATTTACGATTATAAATATGGTTAATTTTCATAGTTACGGGAATGAGTATAATATTTCCGTCCCCAAACCAAACTGCTACCATTCCTATTCGACTCGCTTTCTTAAGACGATATTTTGCATTACTCAAATATGTTAGATAGAATTAGAAACTGGTTGGGGAAAAAGATTTTTGGAAATTTGTGGAAAAAGTTAAGAAAGTAGAAATTTTCATAGCTGAGTAGTTCATGAATCAACGCATTTTGTGAGATTGTTGAAAAATTATCAGATATAACATGGTTGGGTTCACCTGTGTGTGTGTTTTTTTTTTTTTTTTTTTTTTTTTTACAAGACGATAAAAATATTCTTACATGATCAAACGATTTAGTTTTGCATTATTCATCTATTTTCTTTGTTTAAATAAAATCAAATCGGCCATTATAGTCAGCCGAATTGATGTCCCCTTTTATTAGTACTTGCATGTGACATCCGAATCAATTTTGGTTCGGTCTCTTAACATCAACATTCACAAGAATTCAAAACCACAAACCGAACAATTACGATCCGATTTAGTTTTCGACTATTTAACTATTGTTAAAATCAAACAATTAACTGCGGTTTATTCAGTGAGCAACGTTGGGAGATCAATTATTTGGATCAGAATTTGTAGATCATATGAGATTATTGTTAATTATTAAAATATTAAATATAGATTCACATGCTTATTTTCTATTAATAATACGTTACATGATTCACAAATTTAGTTTATGTAGTATTAGACCATCTCCAACCAAAAGAGGGTCAGATGACTCGTTTTAGACCTATAGCCTCCTAAGAAATTAATATTTTGATGAACAGTGCATGATCATATTTCTTACCATCTCCAACCGAGGGGCTAGAAAATCATAGGCCAAACATAGTCCTATGACAAAAAATCATCTCTAACCGAGAGGACCAAAGAGTCATATGACCAAACATAATTTATTATTTAAATTTAAAAATTACAACGCTTAAATTTAAAAGCTACAATAACTTAAATTTTAAAAGCTACAACTTAAATTTAATAACTACAAACTTAAATTTAAAAACTACAAATTAAATTTAAAAACTACAACAACTTAAATTTAAAATCGATAATCATCATCATCATCATCTGCCATTGTAGGATGATAGTCGGAGGTAAACAACTGTCGTCAGGCCATAATTTCCCTTTTCTTGCTATCAAAATAGGCCTTACTCATTAGAGTGTAATCTAAAGTGTTACTTTGCATATTCCTATTGTACATGTCTTCTTGTATTTGTTTGGCCCGTTCTTCATGCCAACTGTTCATTTCTTCTACATCAATGATATTTTGATCCACCATTAATCGCAAAGAGACCGTCATTTCCTGTTGAAAGGCGATCTTTTACCTTACCCTTTGCCTTCAATTTTTCGGTTTCAGTTTACTGTTATTAATTTCAACCGGTTTCGGTTTGTTAACGTCACTATTCGACACACACTTAAACGGTCCAGGTTCGACCTGAAAATACAGGGATATAACCAGGAACAGCAGGTAAAAGACTAAACTGCCCTCTTTTCTTCTGTAGGTACTTGTCGTTTGCAATCCCTAGGGTTCTAGGGTTCCCAATTTCAACTTTCGATTTGGTACCAAAATTCAGTTTTCGATTTGAATACTAAAATTGCGTTGAAATTGAGCTTTGCAGAATGGCGACGAATCGGAAGAGCAACGAAGACGACGAGCCAAACGGTGCTCCGGAGACCGACCGGTGGTACAGCCTAACCCTAGGTTCTTCCTTCGTGGACCACCGTCCCTCCCCCAAGTTCTGCACCTTACGCTGTAAGTTTTAGTACCTCAGTAGTTTACTATACTTTCTGTTTGTTTCCCGAGAAAATTGAGTAAAATTAAAGCTTTGGGAGTATACTAGTCTTGTGTGAAACTAGTTTTTTTTATTTTTTTTTATTTTTTTATTTGAAGCGATATTACTATTCTAAGCTGAATTCAAAAGACGGTAACCACCAGGGCAATCTACCACATGAGAAACTAGTTTGTTTGTTTACACTTTTGCACCATTCAAAACTTGTGAAGTTAGAAACTTCTGTTATCAGTGTGTTGTTCGTAAATTTGAGAGTTTTTGCTACCAATTGGATCCATTTTGTCAAAAAATTTTCGAAGTTTGGTGATATATTTTTATTTTTCAGATGAATTTAAACCGGCTTCAATTGACAAGAACCAACCAGGGTTGTTACACAAGAGCAAGGACAATAGAGTTGCATTAGAATTTCACAACAACCAATACGGAAAACCAAAAGTGACTTTTGAAGGTGTGAGTGAGGATCACAAGAAAGACGAAGCCGTTTTGTTCTTTGATGGTGAGGGTTTTCGGTTGGAGAGGTTGCACCGAGCAGTGAAGCGGTTGAGGCATGTCAGGCTGCCTGGTGAATCTGCAGCTCCAGTGGCCGCAGTCACGAGTACATCAGTTTCAGCGGTGGAATCTTATTCTCCACCAACCGGTGGCAAAGGACCAAAGCTTCAGTCGTTGAACAAGGACATTCTTCCTAATATGCCACCGGTAAGCTTCTTTGATTTTATGGTCGTCATATCTGTTGAATGATAAGAAGGGTGAAGTGTGGTCCATCTCAAAAAGGGGTAATTGTATATGCACTTGCATACGCATTGCATATCTAGGTGGACTTTGCAGAAGAGTATTGCATCTTGTGACTCAAGCTATGTAATCTGAATTCTCCCACATTGGAGTTAGATTTCACAGATTGAGTACAATTAAAGTCGAGGAGTCAGCAATATTGGGGATTTAAACCAATTTCGTGGAACTTGCTTCATTTAATATATAAATTTGAACACCAAGACTGGAATACTGAATATGAGAAATCTTTCTATGCTGGAACATGTGGCTTGTGTGCTAGTTCTTTGTTGCTTGTACCGACCAGTTGCAATCACGTTCTGGTGAACGGTAGTGGCAACACTGTGAACAATCATACCCCTCACTTCTATCATTGTGCAAAAATCATGGCGTCAAATGCAATCTTGCTTCTTTATTAAATAAATATTTTTGTATTTTATTTGATTTCGTACGGGGTTGAAATCATCTTCAGGATGTGCTAATTGCTATTATGTTATCTAGAGAAGATATTTCCTTTCGAACTACTTAACTTATAACCAATACTGTTTAATGCTGCAATCTTTTCCCTTGTGTTAAATTGAATTTGTGAAAACTGGATTTGTGGAATAGCAAGGGCATCTTTTTTTAGTACAAATTTCTTTCAGGAATTCCAGTAATTAAGTGATGGTTGAAACTAATTGCTTAAAATTTAATTGTACAGGTGGAGATGAAAGAAATTGATATCAACAGCTCAGCGAGCTTAGGTATATGATCTTAAACCCTACTGTTACGATGTTGAGTTGTTTGATGGAAATTTCGTTCTCTCCCATTATAGATACAATTGTGTAATGTTTGAGCTTCAGGACTACATTTCTTCATGTTCCAATTGATCATAATGTCTTAGTGATACTAGTTTTTCACAAAATAAAATGATAAATTAAGTAACAGGTCTATGATGATCATCAACTCTTTTATAACAATGAATTTGTTCTTATATGCTTAAACCTTTGTTGTGCAAAAAAACCAGGCATTTTTCGTTGGTATTTTGATGTTCTAACATTTTTTCTGAATTTCATTTTCATGGCTAAACAATTGTAATTACATTATGTTCCTTAGTAATTGCAGCTATATTACCGCCTAGCTTTTGGTTTTTTATCATGGTATTGATACATTTTACAATCTTCTTTCCAGACCCAGGGCCAAAACCTGAAACCGGTGAGGATTTAGACTGTCCGCCTTCCTTACCAAATCCACCAACTGCATCTCCTGATGCACAAAGAAGCGATGAAATGGAGGAAGAAGTGGATGTTGTCATTGATGATGATGACAATGAAGATGACGGTGATAATGATGATGATATATCTGAGAAGGGAAGATCTCCTGGAAAGGAATTTCACACCGGCATTGACATTAACTTACCTCATCCAGGAGATATGGATGATGAGATTGCTGATGCGGATATAAGTGATGATGTGATGTATAATGGCCCAAATGCTGCCAAAGCGCTCAGAGGTCAGGTTAATGCTGAGGTGGGAGAGAAGCACACTGATATGGATGATGAGGTTGTGGATGTTAGTGATGATGTGATGGATAACGGCCCAAATGCTGCAGAAGCCCTCAAAGCTCAGGTGAATGCCGAGGTGGGAGAGAAGCAGACTTATCTGGATGATGAGATTGTGGATGTAAGTGATGATGTGATGGATAATGGCCCAAATGCTGCTGAAGCCCTCAGAGCTCAGGTGAATGCCGAGGTGGGAGAGAAAGAGACGTCAAGCTCAAATGATACTAGTGGGAGTGAGAGTAGCAGTGGAAGCGGAAGCGGAAGTGGAAGCGAAAGTGAAAGCGAGAGTGAGAGTAGCAGCAGTGATAATGAAAGCAGTGAAGGTGGCGACTCAGTAAATTCTATCTAGGTAAATGAAAGAATACATTGCATAGAGGTTTCATAGCTAAGTAGTTAGTACATAACCTAGCCTAGCATTAATGCGATCATCCACAAACCAATGCTCCTCGGAAGTGCGGACCGCTAAACTCGAAAAAGTGATGTGAGGTGTAATTTAGTTGGCATGGTACTAGATCTTACAATTTGGTAGGAGATTAACCAAAATGTAGTAGGAAGTTATTATGTATAGTTGCACTACTATTTGTAAATTGTTATGTATACTGCACTATTTATGTATACTATTATGCAGGTGAAATTTATCTGTCCGACCTTTTAAATGTTTCTACTTCCTTTGGATTTGCTCAGGTCATATGAGCTGTGACAATTGTTTGCCTTCTGACTTGATTGAATTAAATTTAGAAGAATATATGCCATGGTTTAGTTGCTCACGAACTTATTGAAAATTTTGACAATTGATGCACGTACGGCCCATTCTTGAATGCTGATACAGGCAAAGCCCAATTCTTACTATTGAGAGCTCACAATGTATCAACGGTCATATTTTGCCCGCATGCACGCCCGATACTTGGCAAAAGTCGAGATTCTGTTACCCGGCGAAGTTGGAACAAGAACGCTGGTGAGCGAATTGGCAGAAGCACTCGGTGACTCAGCAAATTCACAAACCCAAACCTTAGAAAGCAAGCAGCCACGACCTCCGGTCTGCAAGTATCTCTGGTCCTCGCTGACTGAGCGAATTCATAAATAAGCGATGAATTCACATTGAATAACTGGAGCAGACATTCGGCAATAGGGATTTGGATAAACTTGGTGCATATTAAAAACGTCTTAGTTGCATTCAAACTATTTGCCCAATAACGGAACAGTTTTACACATTTTCCTTCATCTAATTTATGAGCACATAACAAAGTTAAACAGTAGGGCATCGGCAAAGATCGACTCCATGCTACAGAACTTAAATCGACTAGGATAAATCATGAACAAAATTAACACGATCATAGGTCAAACAATACATCAGTCGTGCAGTGTTCCCAGTATATCCTCATCCCGATATAGCTGGTACCTAAAACAGCAAAAAATAATAATTTAATGAGCATCTAATCGGACAAAGGAAGTGAATGTCGAAAGAAATAATGCAGAAGTAAATGTTCTCAAAACTGCATCTATTTCTCAATCCTGACTAATTTCACAAGTTCTTGTAACATATGTAACATGGCATGCATTCTCAAATGTTGTTCAGTGTCACGTACAGAAATCCAAAACTGGAAAATTTTCAGGCATCACGCTGAAAGCATTTAAAAGCCTATGCACAAAAACCTAACGACGAGATATACCAAATATACCTATGGAAAAGACATCCTGATAAAGGCCACGTGGGTACGACGGGGGCCTTACGCAAACTCACACTTGAGACTTGACAATTACTAACGTAACCTAAGGATAAGTTTAAGGGCCTTGCAGCAAATCTGATTAGCTAATTATTAAGAAAAAATTAGGAAAATTATAAGACTATAAGGTGATTATAACATTAGAGATATCATAATCACTAATTCGTCTGCACTAATCAAACTAAGCCAAGATTGGCTCTAACTTGCCTGAGAAGTACTAAACAAGCTGCCATGCCATACAACAATCTCGGCTCAAGTTACCTAAATTTCTCAGTTAAAAACTTAAATCCTTCTCTGGACTAGAATGAATCTGAGAATTATAAGGCAAAAACACATGCTAACTAAAGCACACCTCTGCTTTACAGCAAAGATGCCTACTTGAGTCAATTCGCCAAATTGTAATCCTAGTAATAAGACACATACAATGGATAAAAGCACACCTGTTTACAGAGAGTGATACAAATAAGACACATACATACAAACCAAATGGACAGTCGTTCGTGCAAGAGAAACAAGTAGCATTTCACTATGTATTGTATCCATATACCACGGAAAAATTCATAAAACATACATGCGCAAAATCATGAAATGGAAAGCATGCCAGCCTTATTATTCAGTAATACTTCAAGTCATTGCATCACGTACGGAAGGGAAATCATCAGCACAAAATCTAAGGTCTAGTTTTCTACACAATTCTTCCATATGAATATTTTTTATCTACATGATGTGAAGGCAATTTATAAAACAAAAGTCCCAGTGCTTAAGTAAGTGTTTCCAAATCAAGTTTCAGCTTCCATTGTATCTCTCGATTGAATTAAGGTCAGCAATGGAAAAGTAAATATGCCCCAAAAACTATTAGAATCATGACAGAAATCTTTCAGAAGTTTATACATAATTAAAGGCAGCTTAAAGTATTGCACATCTAAGAATACTAGCAATAAGGCCTTGTGAGATACGTACTCTTTGTCACCGAGCTTCACTTCAGTTCCTCCATACTCTGGCAGCAGAACAGTGTCTCCTTCCTTCACAGTGGCAGGGATGAACTGTCCCTCCTTATCGCGAGTGCCAGGACCCACAGCAACAACTTTTCCAGAGTTCAGCTAAAAGCGTAATGCACCAAGATTTCAATTTAGAAATTAATTTTTATCCAGACAGCAAAGCCTCACCTTCATGTTATAATGCATATCTTAACCACAAAGAGTTTCTGTAAAAGGGAAAAATTTAATTAAGCAAAGCCCCATTTGAACGAAAAATGAGGCGAATTAGATTTAAAACAAGACCCTTGTTTGCAAACATAGTAGTAAAACGGAAACCTGTTTGCACGTGCTTCTAAATTAACTAAAAGCGCTTCAAATTACCAAAGCTCTATTAATCATGTTTGGAAGAAGCACTTTCATTTTCATTCAATGTGCCTCTAATAGAAGCCCTTTTACTGGAAGTGCTTGTGAGTTATGAGCATAGGTGCTCTTTAAAGAAGCAGTTCCAACTGAGCCCTACATATATTCATCCTTGCTTTGATTTAGTGGTTCAAAAATGATAATACCTTTCCAATTTCTGATTCCAAAAAGTACCCAGATACAGAGAACACTCAAAATTCGTAGAGAGAGCGAAAAATCTAAAACCCGAATTATCAAACATTCCACAATTTCCACTACTAAAAATCCAATAACACCAAAACCCAGAAACCAAACCCTACTTACATTTAAACTATATTGCATTATCTCGAGTTTCTCAGGAAACAAACGCACAAATGAGAAAGTGGGGAGAGAGTATGGGTAAAATGATAAAAGTATATACCTTGGCGGACTTCTCCGGAAGTAAGATTCCGGTGGCGGTTTTCGACGGAGGGACGATTCTCTCAACAAGAACGCGATTCAAGAGTGGAACCAGACGCTTCGCCATCACAAAACTGGAAAGTAACGGCAACGCACGCGCAGAGAAAGAATCGTAAGCAGCTAAACCCCTTAACTCTTTCGTTTTTGTGTAGGGTTTAGGTTTTTAAAGGGTTCCACGCAAAAAAATTGAATAAATAAATAAATAAAAACTGGTATCAATACTCTCAAAATTTCATTTTGCATAACAAATTTTTTAAATATAGAAAGTTTAAAGTTTAAAGTTTTTTAAAAAAAAAAATTTGAAGTTTAAAATGAGAATTCTCAAAGAAAAAGAAATTATTAAAAGTTTAACTTAAATTCCATATAGGTCCATGTGGTTAAATAAAATCCCCTACATTTTTTTCAACTTGTTTAGACTAAACATTTGTTCCTTTAGACCTACTCTAACCGTAAAACACAAATTTTAGGTTTTAAACCTACCTCAACTTACTCCAACATTTGGGCCAAACATGAGTTTTAACCCAAAATTCATTTTTGTGATAAATTTAAGCCATAATTCCCCTGCGTTAGTGAGATGGCCCACCATATATGTGTACTTTTTTAAGTTTTATATTTATAAATTCATAGAATCCAACGTATAAAATCTTATATAATCAAATCCAATGGTAAAAAAAAAAAAAAAAGGATTTAACAGTCCAAATTTAATTCCAACGGCTAAAATAATTATAAAAAAAAAAAAATTCATGTGTTTCATATTCTATCATAGTGTTCCATCAATTTCATGGTGTCGGTTTAATTTTTTTTTTTTTTAATTTTATCTGAATCTAAATATTTTTAAGTAAAAATGTTCACAAAATTGAATTATAATAACCTACATAATTAAAAAAAATTATCATAAATTCATTTTTTTGGTAATCTCGGGCTAAAAATTTAACCTAGAAGGATTAGAGGAAAAAAAACTGTTTCTGGGTCAAAAATTTTAACCTAGGATTTGGAGATGATAAAGGCAATTTAAAAACAAGCATAGCCCAAAACTAAATACAATCGAAAAAACCTAGAAAGAGCAAGTCCACAATAACAAAAATTTTATATCTGGAAGATTGCATGTTCCACTCCACCAGTTGCATCGCCATCGACGATCCGCCGCCACCACTAAGAAGAAGAACCCATGAACAAACTAAATGAACGAAAAACAGGGGTGAGTGAGCCACCTACATAAAATGCGCTCCAATAATTATACCAAATAGTGCTAAAAGCACTTTAATAACCACTTAACACTAAAGTGCGCCGCCGAAAAGAGACACGCTATGGGTTGACTAGCAAAGGTTGGTGATGATGGCCTGACGACTAAAACTACCAAAAAATGATGTTCAAAAGACTAAATTATCCTAAGACTAAAACTTTATCCCCCTCTAAAATCCGGTATTTCTTCTCTTTGAACCCTCATCTCCATACCAATTATTCAATTTTAATACTCGAGGTCTCGAACATCTTTCCCATACTCACACATCGCTATCGGCTACTTTATTATGATTCGAATCGCAATTGTGGAGCTCGTCTTACAATGGAGGGCGTTAACTGCAAGGTTTGTGGTAAAATAAAATATAAAAAAAAAAAAATTTGCACTCGTTTGGGTTAAATGATTGGTGTTATGATCTCTTGGTTTAATTGCTCTTGCTTAGGTTAAGTGATTGGTGTGTTACTCTCAGTAGTGCGATGGTGCCTGGCCCCTGTGGTTCAACAATGGGGATGAGGTTTGAAGTAGAAAAAACAATCTTGGGAAGAAGAGAGTTTTAGTCTAACACTTTGTTTTGGATTAGAAAATTTAAGATTACTAAAGAAAATTTAAAATAACAAAATTTTATTTTCTAAAATTTGTGACTTTTATTTTATTTAAGAGTTTAATGGACTTATAAACTCTATCAAAAGCCTAACACTACATTTTTTTTTTTTTTGAGTCGAGCGATAGCGTTAGTAAGTGTTTGGACCAGATTTTACTTCATCGGCTCGAGTAATCAAGGCCGTTGAATGAGCTGAGTTCTAGACCGTTGGATGACAAATCGGTTGAGATAATTTTCAATATTATTAAAGGATGATATTATGGTTTTAATCATAATGATTATCTCTTAATAGTATTAAATTATCTAGACTTACCATTATCTGGAACACAGCTGGGTGATAAAGCAGTAGCATATGATAATGCCGAATAAAATAAATATTGCAATTGATGAACAATTAGTGTGGCATTGCATGGTTGCACCTATACAAATGAGTGGAAGAGGGAGTCTTTTGTTTAGATTAGGCTACCAAGGAAAGGAAAAGCACAACATGGGCTAAAGTGCTCAGACTTTGGTAATGCATGCACTTGGACGTGAATATGGGTCTAAACATTGCATGGTTATTTAGGATGCTATGGGAAGAGTTCCATGTGCTTGTAAATTGATCTGATTGCATGGTTACCATACGTGGATGACAATTATCATAGTGTAGCTTTGCTCATTTGGAATAATATTCATAGGAATATTATTTATTTCGATTGGATACTCCAAGTCACGGCAATAACTTCATAGCGTGTTCATCAAGGCATGTCCCTATAAATACAAAGCGGCAGACGACATTCAAACTCTCTCCAATTCAACACACAAACTGCTATGTGCAAACTCTTGCTCTACGCGAAACCTCTCAACAACCTTGAGATTTTTATTTTCCTTTTTCTGCCAACACATCTTTTGTTTGGATAAACAGCACTGTGAAGGCAACTGGCGAACATTTTCAGTTTGGATAAACAACATTGTTGCTGTAAAATCAGCCGACAGTGGAGCATTTTCAGTATGGATAAGCAACATTACGTCGATGCCAACTGGTTATCTATCCAAGTCTCAGTCGAGAAGGATTTTTGAATCCTTATTGGCAGAGGTCATCTCATTAGCCTTCTCGGCGAAGTAAGGTATTACAAGTTACTACATTCGGCACATTGAAAGCCAAATTTGATATTGAACTTCGCAGAACTAGCAGCTTTGTCTTCAAGCTCTAGAACTCGAAGGCCGAAAGGTGTTCTTTCCTCGGCCATAGTCGCAAGATCAAGAAGTCAGCAGCTCGCTCAACGCAACATCAACATATTTTACTCCTCGGCTGAGCTCGGCTAACGAGTTGGCACGCCCCGCACACAACTGAAGAACCTAGTTAGCTTTTTAATTACTCGGTCTGCGCACCACGTAGGCTCGGTAGTTTTTAGGGTCAACAATAAATTAGATGTTAGATTAACTATTGACGGAGTTGACGGGGTTTGAATCCACGCCGTCATGCAAGGGCATAACACCTTTCTACCACTGTGGTAAAAGGCCACTGTGGATTAGGAAATTTAAGATTACTAAAAAAAATTTAAAATAACAAAATTTTATTTTCTAAAATTTGTGAATTTTATTTTATTTTAAGAGTTTAATAGATTTATAAACTCCATCAAAGGCCAAGAATTTATAAATCCATAAAAAAATCCTCAAAATCTATTTGAAAAAAAAAAATCCTCAAGATCTCAATTGAATACAACCTCTAAAAGAACAACGAAACTTGCATACAGAATTGTTGTTTTTAAACTCTCAGTCATAAAAATTCAGAAGTAACACCTATTTACATGAAATTTAAACTTGGAAATTGGAAATCACAAATTCGTTTTTTTTTTTTTTTAGTCGGAAATTCTAAATTTCTATGTTTATACATTTAATTAAGAGAATTGGTGCATTTCAATTTATAAACAATGACTTTTGTCAAAATTTCAAATTTATTTCTCTCATTCTAACAGATTGTGTAAAGATAATTGAGTCTTCTCAACATCAATTTTTATTATTTTTATAAGAATTAAAAAAAAAGGTTATATCTCTAATCTCTAATCTCTTAATTAATAAAACACTCATTGTCAACCAAAATCATATGAAATTACCAGTTTAACCCTCTAATTAAAATAGAACATGAATAAGAAATATGTGGCAAAAATGTAATTTCACACAACCAAATTTTGCTATTTTTTTTCTTCAAAGCCTCACCTACATGTAATTTTAACATTTTACACAACAAAATTTTACTATTTTTTTTTTCAAAGCATCACCTACATATAATCTTAACATATCTCTAATTAAAAAATAATAATAAAAAAACAAAACAAAAACATCCGACTCTCTCCACGTTATCTCTCTCTCTCTCTCTCCCCTTCTCATTTTCTAAAAAAATGTGTTTATACATACAAAGTGTGTTGGCAAATGCTAGTTAAAAATAAAAAGAACAAAAAATAGTTACGTGGGGAAAGAATTGTTGACTTGTATAGTTTCCCATAATTTAGGGCTTCCTAGTTTAGGATAAATCTCTTGTAATTTGTGTATATTCCCTGTGTAATCTCCTGTAATTATTTTTCCTTATTTGATTAGATTAGGGTTGTATATCAATACCTTTTTATGAGAGAATAATATAGAATTGAAAGCATTCTTTCTTCTTGGCACCAGAGCCTTGTCGAAAACCAGAAACAAAACCCTATTTGGGTTGGGCTTGCAGTGCTCTGCACACTACTGCAACGAGTGACTCCAAAAAGTCATTGCTGCCTTGAATTTCATCCGCCAACAACAACAATTTCATTGATGTTTGTATTCTGTCAGCTTTTGATGATTATTTATCACGTTTGTTTACTACCGAATTCTTGCCGACAGCAGGCCACATGGCTGATCAGGATGTGAAGGCTGCTGCTTCAATTATGGTACATTCAGACAACTCGAGTTTCAATATTGGTATGGTACTGGATGAGAAGAACTACAATTTGTGGGCTCCTCTCATTCAGATTCATATTGCTGGAATAAAGAAGAAGGGATATCTTTGTGGGTCTATCAAGGCACCCAAAGATGATGATCCTAAATATGATGACTGGTTCTCCGAGGATCAAAGAATTAAGAGTTGGTTGTTATCATCGATGAAGCCGGAAATTATGAAGCAGTACATTCGATTGTCTACTTCAAAAGAAATTTGAGATTTTATTAAAACTGCTTATTTTGATGAGAATGATGAGGCTATAATTTACACATTGAATCAAGAAGCATCGCATCTTCGTCAAAATGGCAGATCATTGGCTACTTATTTTGGGGAGCTAACTGAGATTTTTCAGGAGTTGGATTACTTTAATAAAGTGGCCATGGAGTGTGAAAAGGATATCAAAACATTTCAAAAGGCGACTGAGAAACAAAGGGTCTATTTGTTTCTTGGTGGTCTAGACGATGAATTTGATCAAGTGCGTGGAGAGGTGTTGCGCAAGGATCCCCCGTTGGGGCTTTAGGCTGCTTATGCATATGTTCGTCGCGAAGCAGATATAAAAGAGGCTATGAAGATGGAAGGAGACAAGCATGAGCATGTTGCTATGGCAGCCAAGGCTCGTGGACCGTCTTCTCGATCCAACCGAACTGGGTCAGAATATCGTCTAGGACAAACCCTAACCAACCAAACAAGTCAAGACCGCCCTCCGTGTAAATATCCACATTGTGGTCTAACAGGCCATTCCAAGAGCTGCTGTTTTGAGTTGATTGGATATCCTGAGAATTGGGATAAGACACGTGATCCACGAAGCAATAAATCTCGTGCCTCTGTTGCGGAAACTAAGAGTGATGTGGATCATATAACGGACAAAGCATCAGCTATGATTGCTACGACATGTAATGATGGTAAGGCAGTCAATAGTTGCACTACTGTTTCGAATAATACATGGATAATTGATTCCAGTGCCACAGAACATATGACTTGTGATTCTAGACAGGTTCCATCATTAGAAACCTCCACTCAAACAATGGTTAGTGTGGCTAACGGTAATGCTGCTCCAGTTGTCGGGGAAGACACTGTTTCCTTTTCTGATACCATGAAACTTGAAACTGTTCTTGTGGTTCCATCTTTAAATTATAATTTGTTATCCGTTGCCCAAATAACCCTTGCCTTACACTGTTTGGTTATTTTTTGGTGCTCTTTTTTTGTTTTCAAGGACATCCGGACGCAGAAGATGATTGGTTATGGTATTAGACGAGGGAAGTTATATTACTTGGAGTTGACATCAAATAGTTCTGGCTTGATGACTCAAGCTCTTTCTGTTGCTGGTTCTTGTGGGGAGACTAATAAAGTGTCAAACATATGGTTGTGGCACCACCGTCTTGGGCATGCTTCATTTGGTTACTTGCATAAGTTATTTCCTAGTTTGTTTGTTAAGAATGATGTTTCTTAGTTTAAGTGTGATGTTTGTGAAATGGCGAAAAGCCATCGAACTTATTTTTCTCCAAGTTTGAATAAAAGTTCAGTTCCTTTTATGATTGTGCATTCGGATGTGTGGGGCCCATCTAAATTTGCTACTTTGGGTGGAGCTCATTGGTTTGTTACTTTTATTGACGATTGTACCAAAATGACTTGGGTTAGTTTGTTGAAGTCGAAAAGTGAAGTTAGTTTGGCCTTTCAAAAATTCCATAAAATGGTTGTTGTGTAGTATAACATGAATATCCAAGTGTCTTTGAAATGACAATGGAGGAGAGTATGTTAGTACGAAACTTTGGTCATTCCTTGATATGCACGGTATTGTTCATTAGACTACGTGTCCCTACACTCCTCAGCATAATGGGGTAGCAGAGCGAAAAAATCAGCATTTGTTAGAAGTGGTTCGTGCCTTCCTTCTCATGGCACGACTTCCATTGCATTTTTTGGGTGAAGCACTTAGATTCGCTGCATATCTTATTAATCGTCTCCCATCTCGCACTATCGACTTCCAAACACCGTTTCAGGCACTCATGACTCACAAAAATTGTTCACCAGTACCTAACTTGTCTCCTCAAGTGTTAGGATGTGTTTTCTTTGTTCATCTCCACCCGCCCCAACGACAAAACAAACTTGAGCTCCGTGCTCTCCGTTGTGTCTTTGTAGGCTATGCCATTGCCCAAAAGGGATACCGCTGTTATCACCCTCCAACGAAGAAAATATTTGTCACTATGGATGTCGTTTTCCACGAACATGAGATGTACTATGGTTCCTCCAGGTCCTCACTTCAAGGGGAGATGTGAGATGTTGAAGTCTGAGCCTTTGATTATTCTACGGATTAAATGTAGCCAATGGGGTTGCATGAACAATAGCAACACCAACAGCCAGCGCATGCCGAGCTGCATGACCAGTGAGATGGGCTATCAAAGCAGCAAGATGGCCCATCAGAGCAGCCAATGCATGCTGGGTTGTTGGACCAACAAGATGGGCCATTAATGCAGCAGGGAAGTCTTCATTCTAGCAGACTTAGAGCACTCTAGCCCGCATTCTCACAGGCAGCGCCAAATGCTTCGGGCCAGGGCGTCAGATAACAGCCCACCAGTCCAATCCGTTCGTTTCTCAGCAATAGGCCGTGGTGCCTGATTTGCACTGTCAACGGTCCATGAAATCTGGGCGTCTAGTTTCACACACTGAATCGGAGCAAAGCTCATCAAAATTATTTGATGTTAGGGATGTGGTCTCCAATAATACTCATAACCAATTGCCTACTGCTCAGGATGCTCCACCACTTGGTCGCCTTCCAGAGAGAATTAATTGAGGTATTCCTAAACCCACTTATGAAGCTGACCCTAAATGTAAACAAAAATATCATGTGAATGAACCACACTCGGACTCAGGGGTAAGATATCCATTCAACAATTATGTGTCCACTCGTCACCTGTCGAAATCAAATAAGTCATTTGTATGTCAATTATCTACTGTATTTATTCCTAACTGTGTGTAGGAAGCCCTAGCAGATTCTCACTGGAAATAAGCAATGAATGAGGAATTGAGATCATTGAAGAAGAGTGCTACCTGGGAAGTAACCGATTTGCCAGTTGGCAAGAAGCATGTGGGTTGCAAATGGGTCTATACTATAAAATACAAAGCAGATGGAACAGTGGATCGTTTCAAGGCGAGGTTGGTGGCAAAGGGGTACACACAAAAGTATGGGATTGACTACACTGACACCTTCGCACCAGTGGCAAAAATCAATACGATTCGTGTGTTATTATCCTTGGCAGCAAATTTAGATTGGGTGCTACAACAGTTCGATGTAAAAAATGCCTTCTTACATGGAGATTTGACTGAGGAGATATACATGCAACTCCCACAAGGGAGTAACATTCCGGATATGCATAGACAAAAGGTATGCAGGCTTTGAAAATCATTGTATGGGTTGAAGCAGTCCCCGAGAGTGTGGTTTGGGAACCAGGTCTATAAGAGCGTTTGGATATAAGCATAGTAATTATGATCACACACTGTTCTTGAAACGTCGGTACGGAAAGCTTACAACACTCATTCTCTACGTGGATGATATGGTAGTTACCGGTAATGATCCGGATGAACGTGTGGCCTTGCAAAAGTATTTATCTACAAAATTCGAGATGAAGGATCTTGGGTCTCTAAAATATTTTCTTGGGATTGAGGTATCAAGAGGTCAGTTAGGAATGTTTCTGTCACACAGTAAGTATATTCTTGATCTGTTAAAAGAAACTGGTATGTCGGCATGCAAACCCGTAACTACTCCATTGGTAGAAGGGACAAAGCTGAGTATTGATCTAAATCAAGTGCCAGTTGACAAAGGAAGGTATCAACGACTAGTGGGAAGATTAATGTATTTGGCACATACTAGACCGGATCTTGTTCATGCCTTGAGTGTCGTTAGTCAATACATGCATAATCCAGGGGAACAACATATGGATGCAGTTATGAGAATATTGAGCTATTTGAAAGGAAGTCCTGGGAAAAGGATTTTATTCAGAAAGAACGGTCATTTCAGAGTTGAGGGGTATACAGATGCTGATTGGGCTGGTTCAAGTGATGATAGGCGCTCAACATCTAGTTACTTTGCCTTTGTTGGGGGAAATCTGGTTACTTGGAGAAGCAAGAAGCAGGGAGTAGTGGCGAGGTCAAGTGCAGAAGCAGAATACCGAAATATGGCTCTTCGTATTTGTGAGATCTTATGGCTTAAACTACTATTACATGATTTGGGGGTTAAGCATAGTCAACCGATGCAATTGTTTTGTGATAATAAGGTTGCTCGTGATATTGCTTAGAATCCGGTACAACATGATAGAATCAAGCATGTAGAGGTTGACATGTTTTTTATTAAAGAAAAGCTAGAAGGTAAAATAATTGAAGTACCTCCAATCAGAACAGAAGACCAAATTGCTGACATCCTCACCAAAGCAATTTCTAGTGAAAAGTTCTCTAAGTTTCTAGACAAGTTGGGCATGTGTAACATATATGCACCAACTTGAGGGGGAATGTTGACTTGTATAGTTTCCCATAATTTAGAGTTTCCTAGTTTAGGATGGATCTCTTGTAATCTGGGTATATTCCCTGTGTAATCTCCTGTAATTATTTTTCCTTATTTGATTAAATTAGGGTTGTATATCAATACCTCTTTATGAGAAGAATAATATAGAATCGAAAGCATTCTTTCTTCTCACCATGTCCATCACGTTTGTTCAAACTGCATAGCAGTTCCGTTCAGCTTTCAAACTCCCACGTCCATTTATGAAATCCCTTCAAAGTTTGAGTTTTTTATTGACGTGTTTTTGGGATTTTAGGTTGCTAGTAGACCGTACGTCTATACTTTCAATGGGAAGGATAGTTTCGATCATTTTAGCCATTGCGTTTTTGGTACCATCTTGGCAATTGAAGATATCATACATGGTTTGAGTAAGCTTGGGATCATCTAGTTATAAGAAAGGTTTATATTTGTGATACAAACTAATACAACCTGGGTTGTGTGCAGTGGCTGCTCATCTTGCAGGAATTCAGTGCCATCAAGATGCTAAATAGCAAAATTAGGGTGCTTCATCACCATCTTCTTGCTATGCAAAAAGGTACGCATATACTTATAGTATACTTACACCCTGGTGTTCGTAGTGTAGCGGGGACATGGAATGCACCAAAGCATCTTGGGGATTTGCACACTTTGATTAGGTTTGTATCTTCCTTGGTTGATGTATTTTATTTTTTGCATTCAATTGGTGTGATTTTTTCTTTTCTTTACACCCTTTGATTAGGTTTGTATCATTCTTAGTTTTAATAGGCAGAAAAGTTCTACAATTTTTTCAGTGATTTTAATTCTGCTTTTACATGTACAATATAATATGGGAGGAAAAAGAACGAGAAGGAAGGCTACCAGTAGAAAACAAAACAAGAAATCGGTAAAGAAATTACACATTATGGATTCTAAAGCAAAAATGTGACAGCCCATCCCGGATTTTTCGTACCGTAGGGGTGAAATGACGGTTTTGCCCCTAGTATGTTTGTTTCGTTGTGTGGTTGTTTTGGGTTTTGTTTGGCTGGTTTTGGACCCCACACACACTCCCACACTCCCTCCCCCCTTTCCCTGTCCCGTATCCCTGTCCCTTTCTCTCTCTCTCCCATTTCCATCCCCATATGTACGGACACACCCAAAAACCATTGAAACCTTCATAGATCGAGGAAACAAATTACATATTTGTGCTCATGAGGTCTTTAGGAGTTCAACCATACCCATTTCAGGTAAGGATACCTTCGTTTTCACGTCGAACTCAAGATACCCCGATTTAGTCACTATTCATGCACACGTTAATTCTTGTGTTTTTGGGAATTTCAAGCTTGTAGGAAGCTTGGTGAGGTCCTTAGGAGGCTTGGGGTGGTTCGTTTGAAGGTTTTGGACATCGGGATCATGAGTTACAAGTTTGGCCGGAGTTGGTGGTGCTTTCCCGACGAGATTCCGTGGGTTTTAGTGCTTGAAAGTGGTATGGATTTGTTCCTCTTGTTGTAAGCTTCATTTTGGTACCAATTTTGTGAAATTTGGTTGAAAAACAAAGAAGATACAAGGTTTTAAAGTTTTCCCGGTTTTCCGGCTTCGGCGACGGCGCCGGAGTTTGGCGTGAGAAGATGACAGAATATTTCGTCAGTTTGGACAGAATATTGCTAACGGCGTTAACGACATCAGTTAGATTTAATGGAATATTCCTGACGGCGTTAAGTGATGCCGTCAGTGTGCCAGGCACGTGCCTGCGCGTGGGGGCGCGTGCGGCGTCGGAAAATTTTTCTAAAAATGTGGGGATGTTCCTGAGGTTGAGTAGATCACGTTGGTGTATTCATACACCCCATTTGAGCAGTGTATGAGAAGTTTTGGTTATGTGCTTTAAAATTAACGTTTTTATAGTTGTTTCGCATATAGGTAAGACCTATCCCGAGGACGAGCGCGGTCACTCGAGGCAAGGGGGTTACGACCCTTCTACATACCAGTGAGTGAGCTTTTGGTTTTCCGTATATACCTATATACTTACGTTTTCCCCAGAAAGTGAATGGAAACTTTTATACATTTATATGTCATGCATTATGTTTGCCGTTTGTTTATGCATTATTAGTAGCATATATATAATTGTATGTTGGTGCTGCGGCGCACAGGTAAGTGCCAGGTGAGTATGGTTTATACTTATATTCAGTAGTGATTTGAGATGCATAGAGAGCTCATAACCTGCACCCCCGGTGTTAGTGCTCCCGCCCAGAGTTGGGCACAGTCCTTCACGTGATGTTCACCTCTCGCACCACACACTCATCTTGGATCCAAGTTAGGTGCACAGTCCTGTCGTACAGACCACTTTAGGTGGTTCCGACTCGTAGGTGACCCGCGATTATTCGCCCAGCCTTCACGTGATCATAGCACTTGAGCGTACTTATATTACACCCAGTCCTGTCGTATAGACCACTTTAGGTGGTTCCGACTCGTGTGCAGGTACAGTTAGTGAGATGGAGATCTCAGCTCTAGATTCAGCTGTACAAGTCACGTTAGGTGACTCCGACTGACAGATTACATGGCATTGATTTGACATTTCTTGAGCATTTGCATTTTATTTAGAGGCATTTGACATGGCATACTTCCGAGCATGATTTATTTATATGCATATTATATTCTCTGGGAAGTATACAGGTTTTACGGCGAGGGATTAGAACTTTGTTTATAAAAAATGGTTTTTGAAAAACTTTGTTTTTGCCCACTCACGCTTTCTGTTTTGCGCCCCTCCAAGTTCTAATTGGCTAGCACTTGTGGTGGCTCCCCAGAGGATTTTCCCGGCATATCTGACAGATTATCACCAGTGTAGGACCACCTTTGGGTGTGTTTTTGTTGTGTTGTTTCTCCCGGACTGCATTAGGTCTTCGTGCTCTGAACTTTGTTTTCACACTTGCACATGTATGTTTCTACGCTGTGTATAGCTGGTTTTTATTTATTCATACTTTTATTATTTATTTTATTAGCTTTCATACTGTGCATATGGTTATGTCACTTCCACGTGACGGCCATCATGCCCTGATCTCGGTCGGGGTGTGTCACAAAAAATATGAGTTAGAGCAAGATTACAAATAAACGTTGTATATTTAAAAAAAAATTTAGGGGTGTATAGCACCTACGAGAAATAAAAGGTCTAACAAAAGAAGAAATCGGCAAAGAAATTAAACATTATGAATTAATCTAAAGTAAAAGATAGAGGGACTTAGAGCAAGATTTCAAATAAACGTTGTATATTAAAAAAAAAAAAATTAGGCATGCATAGCACCCGCGAGAAATAAAAGGTCTAACAAAAGAAGAAATCTGCAAAGAAATTAAACATTATGAATTAAGCTAAAGTTAAAATTAGAGGGACTTAAAGAAAGATTACAAATAAACGTCGTATATTTAAATTTTTTTTAAAGATGTACAACGTTTCAATTAATATAATCTGTAACGTAAAAAAGATTTTTCGCACTCAAGAACCGTGCAAAAAGGGTAGTTTTAATAAAATGCTGCTCAAATTGGCATATTTCTAAATTTCTCTTATTTTATTGGGGGGAGAGAGACTGAGAGAGAGGAATGGCGAGATTCTCGTTAGGCGGAGATGAGGATGGAGAAGGCGAGGGATCCCGCAGCCCCAGGCACAAGAGGCCTCGTCTGAACGGTCTGAATTCTCGTCGATTTTACGCATCCACCTCCGCCAGCACCCGCAGCACCCCCATCACAATCGTACGACCGCCGCCGCCGCCACCAGAACCACCACAACAGCTACAGACCGTCGAGGAAGAAGATGAACGAGCATCCGCAGAAGAAGATGATAGTGAGAGCGAAAACGATGTAGAAGAAGACGACGACGAAGAAAGTCCTGGAAATGAAGACGCCGAAACCGGAGACAGCGACGAAAGTGATGAAGAGGAAGAAGCAGCTGAAATTACCAACTTACCCCAACCACCACCACGCATTCCGCGGCCGCTTCTCGTTCGTTCGCTTGCCCAGTACCTCGCAAGAGACAACGACCGTCAAGTGGGTTCTGCTTCGGGCAGCCTTGCATCCGCCGCCACCGCCGCCGGAGTCCAAGTGGCTCCTTCTTCCATCTCACCCTCCGCCGCCGCCGCCACCGCCACCGCCATCGATGCCTCTGTTGTCTTCACCCTAACCGACTCAGACGTCCTTGATTGTTTCATTTGCTGTGAGCCCTTGACGGTCCCTGTCTACCAGGTATGCTCTCTCCCAGATTTGAATTGGTAGCCCTTTTCGTTTCTAACGTTGGGTCTGCACTGAGAATCTAGTGTCTCTGATTTTATATGAGCCGTTCGTTTGTTTGCTTTGATTCGTGTATCAGATTAGGAAATTCTCGTGATTTGTCTGCTAGGATTTAGAATCGTCAACAATTCAATTCCGGTTGAATTCGATTGGGGATTTTGAATGTAGTGATGTAGTTTTTTCATTGTTTTGAGGTTAGCTCTTGCGGCGATATGGTTTGGGGGCTAATTTAAATGTCTTGTTTATATGCTGAAACTCAGAACATCCTTTAATTCAATCCCGATTGAATTTGATTTAGGATCGTCATTGTATTGATGCAGTTTATTATTGTTCTTAGGTAAGTGCTTGCGGCAATATGGTTTAGGGGGTTAATGCTTATAAAAGTCTACCTACCACAAACTTTAGAATAGAGAGAGAAAAGGATACCCCTGAGAGAGGTACTTCAAAGGACATTGGCATGAGCTCCTTATTTACTGTCATTGACTGATGCGCACAAGAGTGTTGCTCTTTATGGAAAGTCAGCCACTTTCCCAGTAAAGCTGTATTTCTCTTCCCTAGGTTCCCAAGTTTTATGCCCGACCATTCTCCTTTGGTTTTTGTAATGAGAGCCTAATTTTTGCTAACACAGATCCCAATATGATAAGGGACAAAGATTACCCCCCAAGGAAAGATCCAAATAGCTTAGTCTCAAGACAACTAACTGCATCCAAATTCGTGGTTTATTATGAATTGATTATGGGACCTCCCATGATGATTAGTGGTGATTAGTGATGCAATAAAGTTGTAGTAATTTTCAAGGTGTTTTTCGATAAATTTATCACGTACCTTTTTGAAGCAACATGTTTTTGTACTTGTTTGTTGTCTATCAGTCAATATGTACGTTTGCCTAGTAAAAGGACAATACTTGGTCTAAAACAGCACCCTCTCTAAAACTCCTCCAAGATTATTATCTGCAGCCAAAGGGACTCCTCATTAGTCTAACTGGTCTCCTTACAGACAAAGACTCCTCCTTGGCTTGAACCACACCACCATGCCAAACGTTGTAGAGGTTCCCCTTGGTTTAAGGCTTAGCATGTCTGAGAGTTGGGTGGTTTTGGTTAGAAGTTGAGCAATTCCAAGGTTTTGACTAATAACTTCGCTTAAAGCTTCATCTGGCGTTAAAAGACACTCGTAGCATCTTTGCACATAAAAGATCCGTTGACTTGGCAAAGAGTAATCTTCTTTCTCCAAGTTGGTTAGTAGAAAGCTTGGAGCCTGAATAATAATTCTCATCATTAATAAAACTGCTCTATTTTGATGTAAAAATAAAAGCAGCATTATGGAATCTAGATGCACTCCTCTCTTTGGGCATCTGGTTGGTGTTAATTTTATCACCTCCTTGGGTCTCAGTGTCTAATGATTATAGGGGTGTGAGTTTGCCTGCCTTGTTGCTAGATTGGAAGACAGCTATTTTATTTGGTGCTTCTTTTTTCTTTTGTTCCTATGGCTAGTTTTTATTTGATCTTGTTTTGTTTGGGTTGCTGTATACAAATGGATTTCTGACCTCTGAAGTTTTTGGTAGTAACAAAGGACCCTAATCTTTTATTGTGGTCTGTTGTTAGTTACATGTTTTCATAACTTTAGGACACAAGTACAGTAACTTTGGGGTCCACATTGGATATGGAACCTGAGTTAACGATGGGCATGACACGACCCAAATGCATTCAACTATGCTATATGCAGCTTAAAAATTCATGAAAACACAGGAAAGCTTTTCTGCAACAGAAGAAGAAAGGTGTTGTAATAGTGCAAAAGCATTAGGAATAATGGTAACTTCCTCAATAACCTGTATTGTTTTAAATGCCGTGGGGACAATTAAACCCCCAAACCAGGGAAGCTTAAGCGTAAAAGAAAGAGTAGGATGATTTGGAATATAGTCAGTGAGCAAAAACTAACCAAATAGAAGGTGTGATCTGATTAATAGTGGAGGATGAAAAAAGTTCAGAGAGTTTAGACATGGCTGTGAGGGTGAAGGGAGAGGGAAAAAAAAACAGAAAGCTGAAGGAAGATCTTAAGAATTTGAGAGCAAATGTTGCTATAACACATGTACTTAAGCAAGCTCTAAGTATTGGTGTGCTATGCGTAAAAGTGGGTCCGGATTTGGACCATTTGCTTCATCCTTGTCCTGTTTCATTGTCTTTGTAGTCTAGGATGTTCGGGGAGGCTGATTTTAGTTGAATGATTCCACGTTCATCAGCTGCTTTTAGTGTGAGACGTATCTCTTTTTTTTTACAAGGGAAGTGTGTTGTACTTTAGGTTGAAAGACATGTATATATATGATATTTTGAGCATGTTTAGCAGGGGAGGAGGTGGATAATTTGTGGGTAAGAGTCTGAATTTGGGCAGCTTTATGTGCTTAGGTTCTCCAGAACTTATAGACTATCCTTTTCTGTTGTACTGTCCGATTGGAAAGTTGTGTCCTAGATTCTTGTTGTGGTAGCCTGTTATTTTTAGTTTTCGGTGACTGTCTTAATTTTATAGAGATTGCTAGTTCGTTGTTCTTTGGGCTCTTCGTTCTGGTTTTCTGTCTTAAATATTCTTCTTCTTCTTCCTCTCTCTCTCTCTCTCTCTCTCTCTCTCTCTCTCTCTCTATTTGCCAGTGCAAGATATATATGAGTACATGAACTGAATAATATAAGTATTATAGGGTGACAGTGCTACTTTGCTTATGTAAAATTGAACCAAATAGGCTTAGTTTATTTGTATCTATTTCGCTCTTGATATCCCTTCCAGGCACATAATTCATGCCTTAGACCTCGTTTGGTCATTAGTATTGGATTGGAATTGTGAATCCTCTAAATTCAAGGCATATTGAAGGTAGAGGAGAATGAATTTTCACTTTGAGGGGATTAGACATGCAAGAAGCTTCTCTCTTCTAATCCTACCGTTTTGGAGGGGATTGGAATGGATAAGTTTTCTACTGAGCAATCCATCTTCTACCTCCAAGTTGGACTTTCCATTTCTTCCTTCAACAAACGTTGAAAATCGTACCTTACCCATTCCAATACAATCCTGTATACCAAACGGGGCTTTTTAAGTTCATTAATCAAACCTCTAACTTTTAAATGCTTTTCTGGAATTCAGTGTGAAAATGGGCATATAGCTTGCTCCTCTTGCTGCACCAAGAGTAAAAATAAATGTCCCACCTGCTCCTGGCCCATTGGTTATAATCGTTGCCGAGCCATTGAGAACGTTCTGGAAGCAATTAGAGTTTCATGTCAAAACATCAAGCATGGCTGCAAAGAGTCGATGACTTACAACAAGAAAAATGAACATGAAAAGGCATGTATATTTTCACCTTGTTCATGCCCCCAGTCAGGATGCAACTTTGTCTCTCCAAGCAAGCAGTTGTACCAACACTTCAGCAGTAATCATGTGAACTCTGCAACGTGCTTCAGGTACAACTGTGTTTTTTCCATCACGTTATTTCACAAGGACAAATCCCATACTCTTCAAGAACAGAATGATGGCACATTATTTATCCTTGACAACAAGGAAGAAAGTCTTGGAAATATAGTGTCGATTAGTTGTATTCAACCCAGCTTCATGGGAGGCTTCTACTATGATCTTCTTGCTCGAACCAAGAATGGAAAGGGAAGTAGTCTCAGACTTCAGTCGTTCGCAAAGAGCATTCCTGGCCAGGTTAGCAACCCTTCTTCGACAGATCACTTGATAATCCCATGTGGTTTTTTCGAAAATGGCGGCAGCCTCAAGATGGAACTCCGGATATGGCATAAAGGTAAGCCTCCCCCAAACTTACTATTGCCCGCTCTGTCCCATACCAAAGCTTGTAGTATAAAATGAACAGCATGGTTTTGCTTAACCATTGGTCGTTAAGGCGTATCCTCAAAATACCGATATCACTCTGAACCGTTGGATCCGCTGTTTTTAATGTTTCTAAATGTTACTGAAGATGGCTTTTTCTTCTTATGGACTTCATTTCTTGTTACTGACTGCACCCGTGGTCACACCCACACCCACCGGTTATGCCTCTTGATGTACATGTATGCAATAAACGTGATGAACGTAGGTAGCTGAGTTGGTTCTTTTCTGTATTATTTTTCGTTTCTGTGAATCTGTGATTAGGACCAGCAGCAGTATGCCTGAAAACCATGTCCCATGTTAAAAAGAACTGAAATCCGGGGAACAGAAACAAAGCACCATTGTTTGTATTAAGATTGAAGATAAATATGGTTGAGAATTGGTTATGTTTATTTATTTTTTGGGTAAAAAAATTCTTTTTATTCTCATCTAATGATATATGATGATATATTTACATTAGAAGGCTAGGGAATAAATTAGTTTCAAATGCGTTATTTACTAGATTCGAATTTATGATTTTTTACCTGAAAGTGGAAAAATACTATTAAATCATAATATGACAACAGAAACATATTACTAAATCGTAATACGACAACAGAAACATATTATTAAATCGTAATACGACAACAGAAAAGAACAACAGAAACGAATAAAGAAAAACTTGAATGGGTTGAAATTCCTTAAATGCAGGTGGATAAAAGCCTCTTGGTCCTTAAATTTAATTTGGTAATGTGCTCCATTGATTACCACTTAGATTTCAGTGTTGTGTAACCATTATCAAATTTCGAACTTGAGATGCATCAGTAAAAATCTGACACGCTATCTATTAAGATATTGAACTATGTGCTTTCAATTTCTTATTCTTTATTAATGGAATAGGAAGGGAATCCGAAAGTCTTGGGATGAGTACTAGTTTAACCTAAAGGGGTGAATAGGTTCTAACTTTAAAAACATTCTCCAATTTTCAAATTTATTTTCACTCATATAACATACAAAAATATCTTACACTTGCAGGTAAATAAACAAATAAAATGTGCACACCGGATGTAGGATTTAGTGAGGCAAAACTAACCGCTCGAAAAGTCCTCGAGCTTTCAACTAGGACAAACACTAAGAGAAATGAGTATAGGAAGGCTTACAAAACTCATCAACTAGACACATATACAAGTAGACAGTTATGCCTTTATGCTTTGTTACTCGATCTCTCTTCAACTTTCGAGTGGAAGTGGCACAATAATTAACATGGCCATCAATTACTTTCTTGTTGAGCTTTTTAAGATACTAACACGATTATAAATAATATGAAATGTAATGATTTTCAAAAATCAACCAATTACAATAATCACAAGGTATATTTTCATAATTGATTTAAAAATTTTTTTTTTTGAACAAACAATAGTCTACGCTAAGGGAGATGGATGACTTAGCCTCATAATGAGTTAGCAATAATTTGGTTGAAAATTGCCTTTGGCAAGAATCGAATCTAAGATTTCTTACTTACAAGTGAAAAAGAAAACCATTAGACAATAATACTAAGTGGCCGTAGTTGATTTCGAATCAAAGCCAAATAAAAAAATAAAAAAACATGAAAAATATGATTTTCACTTAAAAACACATGCAGCCGATCAGCACATAAAGGTCTATGTGCTTGCAGATTGTTCTCTCTCAGTGGCAATATACGCAAGTGGCCTTTTACCATAGTGGTGGAAAGGTGTTGAACCCTTACATGACGGCGTGGGTTCAAACCATGTCGGTGGCTAATCTAACAAAATCTATCGTTTAACAAAAAAAAAAATGGCAATATTCATCTTTGAATTAAAAATTTTGTTGATTTTTTTTTTTTTTGAACAAAAGGGGTGGGGATGCAACACGAGAACTTTTAGGGGGTCACTTATTCTAGTATTATTCGCCTAAACTTGCTTAATTTTGGAGTTCTGATGGGATCCAATGCATGTGAGTTGATATGATTGGATCCTAAAAATTTGTTAATTTAGATCATTGAATATAACAAAACGTTTACAATTGATCTTTGTGGTTATGTAAAACAAATTTGTTAGTTAGATGATGTCACATGTGGATCTCACATGGCTCATATAATTGGACATGTGAAACCCACATGTGGCCGTATCATCAAACTAACGAAATTTCATACATAAAACTTTTTTTTGTTTTTAAAATAGTACGGAAGTTCTCTACACGAAGTGCTTATCATTTGGTACGTACTTTTGAGGAGGTAACAGGAAATGAACCGAGTGGGTCTTCTTTGGGACCTGAAACAAAATTCTTGTGGAAAGCTTCATGGAGGGCTTGTGTACCAGGAAAAGTTAAAATTTGTGTGTGGCGGAGTTGTATGGATGCATTACCAACAAGGGCGAATCTGTTAAAACGGAGAATCATCACGGAGGCCTCGTGTATGTTTTGTGAAGGTGTGGTGGAAACTACAGAGCACAAACTACGAGATTGCCCGCGGATGGCTAGAATTTGGCTTTCGAGCCCATTGGGTCTTTGTGTGAATGAAGCACGTCAGGTAGGTTGGCGGGATTGGCTTGTTAATTTGTCACATTTTATTCATGAAATGGGTCGCGTTGGTATTAGGCTGGATACAGCTAAATGATTCTATTAGATCTAATGTACTTATTAGATCTAATAAGTACCTTGTGTCAGAATTAAGAAGTTCTATGGCTCGAATCTTTAGTATTCTCTTATTTATTACATGTGTCTACTATTTAGGCAGAATACCGTCACCCATTATTACCAAGAAGCCGAAAGAAACCTTATAAACCTTAGAAATGGAAGAAATGGGGGAAAGTGAGGAAGAAACAGATGTAAAAATAGAAGCAACTTCTTAAACGAAGGGGACTAGACAAGACATGAACAAGAGGGATCCACTGAAGAAGATCCTTCCCTCTTTTCGGACTCACGCAATGGCAAGGGAGAGCTTTGATATGGTTTTGATGCTCATTTGGAGTATTTGGTAGGAACGCAACTCCTTTTATTGGAGTAGAGTCTCACAGCAGCCAATGGATATCCATTGTAGCATTCAAGCTTGGCCGCATAAATACAAAAAATGGCACGGAAAGAAAATGGCAATAAAGCAAGTTACTGCGAAGAGGTGGAAGAAGCCTGAGTTGGGTGGTTGAAATGCAATTTCGATGGGGCGTTGGAGGAAAATGGCGAAACAGGAGGAGTGGGCATGGTGTTCAGAGTTGAAATGGGAGAGTGCATGCCGCATCAGTGGAGTTCGAAGGAGATGCATAGTTGGTTCTTACGGCGCTACAACGGAATACAGAGGATGATACGTGTCCTTTGGGATATTTGGTGAATGATGCTCGACACTTCTTGTGTTCGATTCCCCACACAAGGCTGATTTTTACTAAAAGGGAGGTTAACAAGGTTGCACACAGGTTGATTATATTGGGTTTATTCTTAGATGAACAAATGGTGTGGTTCGAAGAACTTCTTGATGTAATCACTGATCTTACGTTTGAGGATAGCATAACTTTGTAATTTTCTTGGTGTGAGATGCTATTTTTCCTTTTAACCGGATTAAAGTCCATGATAAGGTTTTTTATAGAAATCTCTTAATGCACCTTAAACTTTCATTGTACGCTTATATCATTATCGAATCGATGAATACCTATTTTTTCTCAAAAAAATAATACGGAAGTTAACTGGAAGAACCAATCTTCTACCTTTTTATTCGATTCAAGGATCTAAATTAACGAATTTTTATTTTAAAGACAAAATCTAAAAAGAAAATATCATTCTGTTAAAAGAAAAAAAAAAGAACAAAAAAAAGACTGGTTACTCACCTGCTAAATGTGAAAGGAAAACGAAACACCATAGCGAAAATCCAGTTAGTTTCTTTCTCGTTCGACTCCCACTGGCATTCAGCAATCTCTCGTCGCTTTCTCGAAACCCTAGCTTTTTTGAATTCTCCCTTCCAGTTCGCCCTCTTGACCTCAACCGCAGGCTGCAAATCTCCGAAAATAGTACGGCTTCTCAAACTCCGCACAATTTTGTTACGTATTGATTGTGTGTGTGATGATTTTGGGTTCGTTACTTATTGATGAATGTACAATGGTAGATGTATAATTCCAGTTTTTGCAACGGAATGAGATCCAGAAAAGCACTTCTGTTAACCTTTTGCTTTTGGGCACGCACTGTGAGTGTGTTTGGATAGTTTGATTGATATGTGAATTCAATTGTTTGATATAGTTAGATTAGGCCGAAAGATAATTTAGATTGATCTGGTTTATGTACCTCTTGCTGTACTACTGATTTCTGAATTGAAGCATCCTATATTCTGTAAAGTTTCAATTTTGAATTTTTGAAAGAAATCTAAGGGTTGTGATTACGTTATAGAAACAAAGGGAAAACAATATCGCAATGCGTAACTTTGAAAACCATAAGGTGCCTAGAAAGGAGAAAAAAGGTTTGATCTTTATAATGTTAAATACTTAAGGAATCTTGTTTATTTCCTTTAAGAGTTTAATTCTCGGTGGCTGAGGTTGCTGTTTAGTTTTCGCTGATCGAACTGTTTCTAGAGCCTCGGACTTATTACTGAAGAGCATTATGGCTACTTATAGTTTGCTGTTTAGTTAGCGTTGAACTGCTGTCTGTTGAAGCACAATGGCTACTTGTTGTTTGGTGAATCATTGTGCTTTATAACAAAGACATATTCCATTCAGCAAAGAATGGGTTGATAGATTTTCGAACAAACTTATCGTTTGGATAGCCCTAGGGTCTGGCTGGGCTGCAATGCAGTGTAGTGGTGGTTCTTGGGAATCAATTGGTCGTTGCTTCGTGTCTTGCTTATTCGTAATTATGAAATGATTGGTAGAGCTGCTGCTTATGGAACATGTTGTGGGGGTGGAGCAGAGGAATGCATAAATGACGTAGGAACAATTTTTTATGGTGCATATTCAAGACCCAGCACAATACTTGTAAAAGCAGCCTATTTCACATAATTTATGATGTCTCTGGCCAACTACCTACCATGCATGAAACCTTCTGAACTGAAACCTTCTGGAAGTAGAACTAATAACTCAGATACTCACAAACTTAGACACAGAGAGACATACATGCATGTAGTTTTATAAGGTGCATCCAAAACTTTGTGGAAGGTGACCCGTTATATGGGATAACTGAGATTACCTACAAAATGTAACATTTTTTTTCAATTTAAATACTCACATTTTTATATTTAGGGTTAATAGTAGTAGCAAATTCAGGACATTTTTTTAACAAAGGCATGGACAAAAACGTAAATCTAGAATGAAAGTTGTGACTTAATCTTAATGTTTGTGACCTAAACTAAATGAATACATTAAACTTAAGTGGTCCAAGCTATGAAGCATGGATACGGGTACAGGGACGGCGCTACAATACAATTTGACTTTCAGAGCTCCTAAGAAGGACAAGGGCAAGAATGAAGGCAGAGCAGGTCAAACCCGCTGCGTATTGGAAGTAGCTGTTTCATGATTCGTGAGTCGACGCAAATCGGTGGAGAATCGGAAATGTCGCCGTACCCAGACGTGATTTGTCACCCTGGTGACGAATCAGTGCTTCATATGGTCCAACTGAAAAAAAAAAGTGGCAACTACTGTTTTGTCAACAAAAGAAAGCAACTTAGTATTCAGTCTAAATTTTCTGTGTATTGGTTTGCCTATAAAAGAAACACATTTACTGCTGTACCATTTTCTTTTGTTCTTATTGTATTGGTTTTCCTATATAGAAGATCTTCACTAGCTCAAATTGCTTGCTTGCTTGTTTTATTTTATTTTATGCTTCTTTTCTAAATCCAAACCCCCAGGTGCCAAATGAAGGAGATGTTAGGATGGTAAGTGCTGAAGAAAATGTTATGTTACAAGGGAAGATCAAAAGGAAGAAGAAGAAGCAAGTTACCACTCCTCGTCCTGCATGCTCATGGGTGTATTTTAGGTAACAATCAGTTTCTGTAACTTAAATTCCTTTCGTATTACCGTATGTCTTCTTCTCCACATATTCATTGCAAATGTCGAAACCAACTTTTATAGTCGGGATTTCATCAAGGAATACAGCGCTTCCCATCCTGAATCCTCTGGCCTTAAAGCTGTGAGTCTCGTTCTCTTTACTCTCCAAATGTTTGGCAGCGCCTAATCTACTTTGATAGTGCAATTAAAATATATTTAAAAATCATGACCTTTTATTTCAGGCCACGAAGGCAGCTTCAGATGCATGGAAGTCTATGAGCCTTGATGAGAAAGAAAAATACACAAGGCGTGCTCGTGAAGTGTGGGATAACTACTTGAGTACAGCTCCAACCCGCACCCCTAAGCCAAGAAAACAGGTATCTTTTGTTTTCTTGTGACAGTTGTTTATTTGTTCATTGGACTGGCTGAATCTTTAGCTTTGACAATGCAGGCTAAACTAGTCACAAGATGTTCTCCTGGCCGCTTATTCAATGTGATACAACGTCTTACAAATGAACAGAAGGCTGCAGTGAAAAGCATGGGATTTGGGAGCCTTCTTGACCTCAGATGCCGAACTCTCCGCCGCAGCTTGTGTCTTTGGCTCCTGGAGAGGTTTAACACTACACGACGTAGCTTGGAGATTTGTGGTGAGCGTATTCCTATAACACCTAAAGATGTGGAGCTTGTGATGGGATTAGCAGCTAGTGGGAAGGATGTGGTAAACTCAGGGTCTGATGACTTGATTGCGGATTTGCGGCACAGTTATGATGCTACAAATCATGGTATTTCAGTCAGACTCCTAGAGGAGAGGTTGGCAGAGCCTGAAGCAGGAGAGGAATTTAAGAGATCGTTTGTCCTCTATGCACTGGGCACGCTTTTGTCCCCAACAGCAAGGCTGGATGTTAGCCCTTCATTCCTTCACTTTTTGACAAATATGGATGTTGTCCATCAGTACAATTGGGGAAAATTCTTACTTGACCGGCTAGTTTGCGAGGTATCTCGTTTTCATCAAGGGAAGCAACGTGCAGTGGGTGGCTGTCTTTTGTTTCTCCAGGTAAAATAATCCTAAAATTAAATTCATCTTAGTTATATCTTAGTTATTGGTACAAACCAAACAGTATTTTCTGAAATCTTATGTTTTCTCAGCTCTTTTATTATGAAAGCATCTCTGTTGAGGAGAATGGTGCATTGGCCCCTGCCCTTGTTCCATCCTTATCTTCATGGGGTGAGGACGAGATTACTGAAAGGGAGAAGCGGGAAAGAGAGCTTGGTGGCTATGGATGTGGGGAGGTACATTTACATTTGGAAAGTTTGATACAAAGCCATATATTGGGTTCTCAATGCTTGTTGCTCCTTTGCAGGTGGTGTGTAAGGAGAGGTGTCTTGATCTGGATTCTTGCGAGTTTATGGGCCAATTGGATAGGCCACCACCAGCATGCAGTACAATTAATGGGGTTGAGGATGATACTCTTCTTGAGCATAAGGAGAACAAGGTAATGATGGATGGATTTTGCTTGTTGTCCAACAATGGGGTTGGGCATGATGCTCTCCTTGTTGGGCTTTCTTTTCCTTGGTTTGGTTGGTTGGTTAGCTGTGGTGATCGGTTTCTCCTTTCTCGTGTCTGTCTTTCGGATTTTTTGCATTAGCTGCTCTGGCAGGTAGGGTTTTTTTTTTTGCTATCCCTTTGTTGTTCTTTTGTTCTTGCTTCCTGGGTTTGCCTTGTCCCCGAGTCTCTTAATGAATTCATGTACTTACCAAAAAAAAAAAAAAAACTCTTTCTTCTGTTGTAATTGTTTACCAACATTTCTTCCCTCGACAGATTATGAACCCGCAAAAACTCATACTTGTTTTTGGGACTGCCTCTTAATGAGGTTTCTCATTTTCATTTTGTTGTTGCACCATCTGGTAATTCACTTATTAACTGTACAACAACAACAACAAAGCCTTATCCCCCACTAAGCAGGGTCGGTTGTATGCATCCTAGAATGGCATTGGGCTGGTTTTTGCGCCAAGTCTTCCGTTAGAACGCCACTGCGCTCAATTAATATTCTCTTATTAACGTAGGGAAAGAAAATGACATAAATATTTACAATGTGCTTATGTACTCTGTAAGTTGAAGAGCAGATTGGTGAAATTACTTCAGAGGAGGTAATAAATTCACTGCTTTTTCACTTGTTCCTTGCATATTCCATGTCTTCTCTTGGATATGATGATTTTGTTTGTTTGTCATTTTTAAGCTTTTGTAGTATTTTCCCTTTATGTATTTCAAGTACGTAGTAGTGAACTAGCAGATAACCCTGACTCTGAGAAAAGTAACGAATAACAGATCATCCTGCCATGAAAAGTTTGAGGAAAAGAATCGAAAAAGGAAACAACAATAGAAATAGAAGATTTAAATTTATTTTCTGTCCATTGTCTTGCTCTGTCATTTCCTATAAAGGTGAATCCCTTGATAGAGTTCTCTTCCTAAGGTTAGTGTAAGTGTAACAGGAAACCGTTGTGATATTTGCAATGTTTGGTAATCGAAGCGATAAATTTTGGGTCCTAACCTAATGTGCTTTAAAGAGAGAAGAAAAGACAGAAAAAAAAATATAATGAGACTTCTGTTTACTAGGATGTCATGGTTACACAAGTAAATCGATACGTCAGTAAAAGTTATGTTACCAATTTTGAATCTTTAACTGTTTGTCCCGCATCATCTTGTTGTAAATAATCTTCGTTAATATGTTTATACAGGAAAATATGCTAGTCTTTGTTGGGAATAAGGACATAGTGTGTGGTGACATTGAACTAGTAGTTGAATCAGTCAGAACACCGTGTCGGAACAGAGAGTATGGGTGTGAGGAAATAATGGATTACATGAAGAATATTGACCATGAAGAAACATGCATCTATGCACCATGTCCATGCCCACTTCCAGACTGCAACTTTGTAAGCTCATTTGAACAGTTGTCACTGCATTTCAGCAGTAAGCATTGGGATTCTGGAAGGCGTTTCAGGTACAACACCCCTTTAGCTGTCTCATTGGGGATAAACGAACAATTTCTTGTTCTTCAAGCAGAGGAGGATGGCGCTCTCTTTCTACTCAACAAGGGTACAGAAAGTATTGGAAACACAATCACGATAACTTCAATCAGACCAATTTCTTCAAGGGGAAGGTTTGCGTATGACCTTGTATCAATACATGGAAGCAGTTCTCTCAGATTAAAATCAGTGGCAGAAAACTTTCCGGGTGGGGTGGAAGGATTTCGCTCAATGGACTTTCTTCTGGTTCCATTTCGTTTTCTCACTGCAGCCGGGCAACTGAACCTAGATGTGTGTATACAGAATTCTAGTGAGCTCAGTGTGCATGTCCTTGATTGAGTTATTCGTTGGTGAAAATTGTAGTAAAGGACGTGACAAATAATGTTACCTCAGCTGTCATTATGTCCAAGCTAGGTTTCCTGGAAAGTCATTTTGTAAATAGCGATCTCGAAAGTGACTAAACAGCAGGGAAATGCCGTTCGCCAGCCATATAAGGTATGTGTTGAGAATCCGCGACAGGTGTGACTAGGAGTTGATCTGCCTATAAACTACAGTTAAATTGGAGCTTGCAATTCTCCTGCTTCCTGGAAACCCTCTGCAGAGCATCGTTGTGAAGTTTGATCGGTGACACGTTGATCTGTATATACGATATAATCCAGCACGAAACTGATGAAATACATATGCAGATTAGGATATAGGTTACAGATGCAACTGGGAAATGACGGCGATGCAATTTGTACCATGTAGCACAAATCTTGAGCTTTGTTTCTTGTACAGTAAGTTATGTTTGTCCAAATTTTAGATGAACAAGTTGATCATCGTATCAAGTAGTCACACTTGTAACTTTTAACAGATTACAGAGCTGTAGATTAAATTGTGTAGATGTTTGATCCATTTCTCTGTTGATTTGTTTTGCTCAACAAACATTACTCTATCAGTGCTATTCTCCCTGGAATTGAGAATCAGCAGCCCCCATCCCTCCTCTTCTCTCTGATTCTTAATTCGTCGTAACCTTCCGGCTTGAGTGTTGGGGTTGAAATCTTCTCTGCAACAACAAAATGGTTATGCAGGACTTCTAAGGTTCGCATCGAACTTCCTCTCACGATGAAGTGGGACGGAAATCTACGTGTGGTTCCGGTATCATTGTGTGAGGAAGTCCTATAATGTCAATTTAGTTAAGTAGCTAAGGGCTCGTTCACGTAACTATAATCAAATTTGGAGAAATTGGATTGAGGAGAAATTGAATTGAGCTGGAGCTGAAATGGCAGGAATCAGAATCAAATTCTCGTTGAATAATTTACTAAAATTATCAAAAGTTGGTGTACCAGATCATATAAACTGTTTACTAATTCATATGAATTGAAATTAAAATTAATGTGATTATTAAAATGCCCCTATTCTAGTGATTTATTTCATATGCTAATTGTTATTATTATTATTTTTTTTTGTAAAACTTTATTTTATTAAAAAAAAATTTAATTCTTTTTAGTTTGAATACTTGATTTTTTTTGTTAAGAGAATAAAATTTGGTGTCGGGTTAATGTGAAAGGCAGTCTTGGAATTTTAGAAATAAGTGAGGGTATAATGGGGAGGAAAAATTCATTCTGATTCCCTCAATAATCCGGAATTCAATTCCCATCAAATTGTTAGAAATCCAATTTCTCTAAATTCTAGAGTTGGATCCCAAAATTTGTGTGAGTCACACCACATTTTTGATTCCTCAATATTGAATAAACACCAGAGTATTTCGTAATTAGAATTTGATTCCACTTTTTTTTTTTTATCCCAATTACCCTTCCGTATATGTGCCATAAAAGTACACACAGGAGCTGGGTGGTGCCGATTGAACATCATAGAAAGGAGGATCAGATGATTAATTACTTAATTAGTGGTGTGAGTGTGAGTTGGGAAATCCTGCAAATCCAAGTCCCCCATTGCCATGAAAACTTGCATTATTGCCCATCATAGAAAAAACATTGCCATCAGCTCCAATTGCATTTCCATTTCCATTTCTGTCCACACAAATGTGATCGAATTCAAAATTTTGTCCTTTCACTGCCAATCATATTTGGTTGGTGGTGGTGGTGCTTGTTCTTCTGGGATCTCCGTTGGTGTGAATCAATTGTTGGTTGGAACTTGGAGACTAAAGAAAGTTGGGGTTCCTCAATAAAATTAATTAGTAATATGAGAAATAATTCAACTACTTATAAGCACATACAAAATCTCTCTCTCCCCGATAAAGGATGATACTCTCCACAGTCCACACGGCCCCTCAATTGTGGCCGTTGGGCTTCACATGAGGGACAACCTACTCTGATATTAGAATTCCAACTTTCTTCATGGTACCAGAGTGGGTTTTTAGATATGGGCCTAAATTATTGGGTTCACTTACAAACATGATCAATGTAGCTCCACGTCTGGCCAACTCAAAAGCAGTCCGACGTGAGGGGGCAATGTTGAATAAAGCAAAAGGTCCCATATCGGTCTTCTTACAAAATAAATCACAATTTTTTTATGAAATGATTCCACTTTTAATTGTATTGAGATCATTTGCATAAAAACTTCACACCAATTGATTGAACAAATAATTAAATGGAGACAATATTAATGTTATTAGTGGTGGACCGTAGCCCGTCTCTCTCAAACTTTAACAGAGGCCGAAGCTCTGGATGTTTGCCAGCTCTCACCAACTTCGTAATTGAAGTAGAAAACTCTACATTTCCTATAACTGCGATCTTCTCTTCTTCTGCCTCTATGTTTACACTCTAAACACCTAAATTCACCTCAAAATTCAAAAAGTGAGAAGGGCATTCTGATAAGTACACAAGTAATGTTAATAACTCAAAAAGAATCTGATAAAATGTTTATGCGCCATATGTGAGTAAGACAAATTGGCTAAGGCAGCGTGACCGTTTCTTTGCATTGAAGTTTGAATCCTACTCCTCATAACTTAAATTTATTCAGAATATCACATTGCCACAAACCAAGAAGTTAAAGATTCTAACAAATTTGCACATACCGTACTCCATCACTGCTGGGGCTGACTAAAGGCTTCCTATGTGCGTTTTCCCTCACGTAGTTACTAACAAAAATAGCCTTTTTCTAAACACAAGGGACTAGTCTCAATTGTTAAGAGTATTTTACTTTGCATCTGAGATCTAATATTTGATTGTTTCCCAATCCCCAATATAGTAGTATGATGGTAGGTTGCCTTGGTGGATAGGACTTCTCTTCAAGACATTGTGTTTTAGGTTCAAACATTCCTCATTCTCTTAATTTAAATAAATTAATATAAATTATCTTATCGTTTATGAAAGAAATAAAAAAAAAAAATATTCTTTTACACATTATAAAGTCAGCTGAGATCTAATATGGGGGCTAGGGTTAGTTGGAAAACCATTATACACATTAGAATCCCAAATGCCACCCAAACGAAGTGTTAGAAACCAACCAAGAAAACTGCTAGTTTGCAACAGTCATACAAACAAGGAAAACCACAAATACCAGTAAAAACTAAAATCTATATCAAAAAACAAAAATAAGGGGTAAGTGGCCCTAACCCCATCCGTGACTAATCTAACATCTAATCTAACAAGATATATCATTTGACGAAAAAAAAAAAAAAAAACAAAAAAGCAAGGGCATGTTCAAGATATATAGAACCTTGGATCTTTCCAAGGAGTTTTTTAGCTGTCTGCTTACATCCTTCACAGTTAATGTATATATCCAAGTACATATTATTTCTGGATCTAAAAAAATTGAGCCTAAGGATTAAATGATTCGGATCATTGAAATTTGATTCAACGGTTACAAATAGGAGGCCCCTCTAAAAGTTGTAATAATTGTAGCCGTTTGATCAAATTTCAACGGTCCGGATCATTTAATCCTTAAGCTTAGTTTTTTTAGATCCGAAGATGATCTGTACTCTATATATCCATCCTTGTCAAAACGGATGGGGTACATAAAAAAGTGAGTGCTGAGTCCATGACCATTTTGGTCTGTTCATATTCAGTCATTCACTTAACTGGAAGAAGTATTTGAAAAAAAAAAAAAAAAAAAAGAACTCAAAAACAAGGAAGAAGAAAAACTCAAACCGAATGTCATGTTACATTGATCAAAACAAGAAGAAGAAAAACTCAAACCATTAGTCTTATTCCATTGATCAAAACAAGAAGAAGAAAAAAATTATAAATTGACAAGGCAACTACATCTTCTTAAATACCGAAACATTCTAACATAAATTACACCAAAATTCTAATTTTTCCAACAATTTTGGTTTAAAAGTCTGAAAAATATAATACTTGAGAAAAATTTACCGCTGAATTATTTTTTATCTACTAAAGTGGTGTTTATCAGTTTCATGATTATCAGTGCCATTGAAAGAATTATGAGGTAAAAAGCTTAAAGATGCATAAAGTACCAAGCAAGTACTTGGTTCGTGCCCTCCTCTTGTTTTTTTTTTCCTAAACCTCCACGGTATGAAGTAAATTTAATTAAAAACGAAAAAAAAAGTTACAAAAGGGTATTTCTTCATTATGATGAGTGAACCCCCAGTGCATATAATAGTTGGATGCATCAAATTAAAACCCTTTTTATTAAATAGTAGAATATTATGAAAAGAAGGCAATAATTCATTCCCACTTTCATCCTAATCGAGTGCATAAAACTTTACTGGGGCCAAAAGAGAGTGGAGAATATATAGAACACATTTCAGTTGGCCTAAAGCATTTGGATATAGGAAATTCCGGCCCCTCAGAATTCAAAAATATTAATTTCAGTCCTGATGTTGTTATCAATTGTAAAAATTAATGCATGATTTTTGAGAATTATTAACTCTATTTTTTATTAGAAGTTTGTCATTTCCTCAGTTTTTATTAGAAGTTTGTCATTTCCCGAATATAATGAGTTTCACCTTCTGTTTTATCCACTTTAGGTCAAAGAAATTCCCCGATATACTGGCACAGAAAAGAAAACAAGAAGAAGGAGAAAAGTGGGCAAAAGAGAAAGTCAAATATGTAAACTTATTAGTTAGGTTTAGGATCCCAAGGACATGATTACTACTTAGTGGTGCTTATTATAATGCCAGTTTGATTGGTAAAGCAGGATCATGACATTGACTCCCCTCCCTAACAGTAATGCTTTATGGAACACTTTGTTCAAAGCCAACGGATTCAAATCACTGATCACTCGTTTAAATTTCTTCGGCCTTTATTGGCAAATTTCATTGGTTTACTATCGTAAGATCAAAGATTCAGATCTTTTTCTTTTAAACAATTCGAATCTTTAAATCCATCGACGTCCGACACAGAAATCTGGAAAACGTCTCGATTCCGCTAACAGAAGCTTCAGTTCTTTTGTTCTAATCTTCGTTTAAAATAGTGAAAAGGTTTATTGTAAACAAATGGTGGTGCTCTTATAATCATTCTCCTTTGCATTTGAATAAAACATATTGGAATGCTGTCTCCATTGTCTATTATTTTAATCATACTTAGCGGCGCGCGGTGTGCAACAAAGATAAGCCAAACACCATGATATGAGTAATGCTAGGGAAACTCAATTTGAAGGCTAAATTTTCCAAACTAAAAAATATAGAAATTGATGATTGATTTATTAGTTAAGTGTTGATGGATTTGCTCATTTCTATTGGTGGCACATCATTTAGTTTGCAATTTTAGTCTTTAAATTTAGTTTTCCTAGCATTACTCTCATGATATATATATCTGTTTGACCCCCACGCATGTTTCTTCTACACATATTTCTAAATTTAGTCTCCCTAACATTACTTCCACGCATGTCAAGATTTTAGACCGATGGGCTAGTGGCCAACTCATAACTATAATAATATTGCGTCCTAACTTGCACCCATATCACCTGCACAATAAGATATATATGAGAGTTTAGAAATCGAACTCTTTAAATTTGTTGTCATGTGGCCTAGCTCAATAATATTATGTTATGGGGAGAAAAACTTACATATGACATAACATTTTTAGACCAGAATACCACAACAGCAGTGAATCGATACCATATAAGTCATTCTCAAAAGAGGATCACGGAAATTAATATCCAAAATTTTATAGCTATAAAATGATTATAATAACCACCCTACCATAGTATAACAACAATGATGTCACTCCATTCGTGTAAAAGCCTAAACTTAGGGATATGTCGTTGGAAAATGGACACTGTGAGGCGCATTAATTATTAAGCCAAGCAAACACTTTTTGTTGTTTTGATTAAAGGATACCAAAATTTTTTACGAAATTTGCAAATAAGATGATTTATTGTTAATAAAAAATAAACACGTTAATCAATGTTTAAGTAATAATTTAATTATTAACAACAACATCATTTGGTTTGCAAATTTTATTTAAAAATTTAATCTTCATAGTATTATCCTTTTATTAAGGGGTGTGCTATTCACACATCCTATTTTACTTCTCACACACCGCTTGATAATTTCTGTCCGTTGATTTTTTTTAATTCATCTGATCCGACGGCCGAAAATTAAAAAGGTATGTGGATACCACACCCCTTGATTAAAGCATCTTATTCGATATGTCACGAAGAATTTTGTTTATTTTAACATATTGCTTTGTATTGTTCCTGTGTGCGTCTGTATATAATTGAAGACATCATTGTAACATTATTAGAAAGTTATCAAAATTTGAGACAAGTAGGTGACTTACTATTGTTGAAAGAAGATGGATAGATAAGTTAACTCATTTTTTATCTAGTGATATGTCTCTGTTCTTAGTAGATTTTTCAAGTTCAAATCCCCTGAGAGGATATATATATAAATGTCAAGTTAATTTGTCTTCTTAAGAGTGGTGAAATGGGTTAAGCCTCACAATGGACTAATAATAATGTGGTTCAAATTCGTTTTCGCGAGAATCAAATCTAAGACCTGTCACTTACAAATAAAGAGGAATACCACTAAATTGTAGTATTAAGTTGTTATATGTGTATATAGTTTCACTATAAAGAAATATAGCATGAGATGAAACAATCATTAGAGACAAAATGTTTTAACTTTCTTGACACATACCACCTAGCTAGTTTCTTTCATGCTACTTTCTTTACCTGGTTTATAATCTTCTATGTTTCAAGGGGCATATGATTTGAGCACGTGGATTTTTATGCTTTTGACTTTGCCTCGTCATACGTTTTTGTCACTCTAACATGTTTCACATAACTAATTCCAAACAAGTAGGGTTAATTACTTCAATTATCTCATTGTTCATTGTCCTATCATACTATCTCATTGTTCATTGTCCTATCATACTATCTCATTGTTCATTGTCCTATCATATTACTTTGAACCATTACACTGAGTCTCATTCTCGTAGATTCTATGATTTAAGAAAATTATAGTCATCCACTGTTCGGATCAAAGGCAGAGAAAAAATACAACAACAAAAATTAATGACCATCTACTGTTAAATTAAAATCGAACAGCCAGTGATACAATTTTCTTAGACCATAGAGTACGAGAACGAGAGTGCCATCAAATCAAACTAGCGTTCTTTGGCACATGTTATGTAGCATAAGCCATGCGAAAGTGCATATGATTTTAAGTATATTTACGTACACCATCAATTTTTAAAACCATTCATCATCATTTTTTTTTAACCATCTTGTCCGTGCCCTACGTACATAAGGCAAATGTGTTTTGATTATTTTGACATCATGATGGCTGACTAAATATTTCAATGATGGAGTTTCAAACTTGAGTGTAAAGGTGAATTCACATTATTTTAGTTAACTTGATTAAATTCAGATCTGCGTGTTTATTGGTTGTTATAGGTAGCCGGTCCCATAAGATGTTGAAGCGAGTGCATGATTAATGAACTAACTCAAATCAAATCAAAGCATAGTGCATAATTAATGAACTAACTTATCTCAATTACACACCTCCCTTAAGGAACAGGGATTCTCCAACCATCAAGCAGTACGTTGCCTAATTAAAAAGAAAGACTTCAGCTTTCATGCAGGAAATAACTGTTACCGCTACATTACGGAACAAGCATTGACATTATCATCACTGAAGAGGGTGACCATGTTCTCCTCAGGTGCATTTATAGACGCCGGAAAAGCTTGAACCACATTCCGGACATAGCCTTTTGGTGCCCGCCAGTCGTATACTCCAGAGGCGTAGGGATAGCGTACTAGATGTTGATCAATGTAGGGCCAAAACTCAGCTCTCTTCTTGCCTGTGCTTTTTACTCGCTTCAACACCTTGTTCGGTTCTACATACCCGCTCACTATCACCCGGCTTTGTTTCCGGTTCACCTCCACAGATTTTACACCTAATTTAGACACCGGTATACACAGCAAAAAACAGTTACTCATTGATCATGTATTAGTCATGACTAAACAAATATACAATATATACTTCCGTGAATAATAAAAGAAAAAGTTTTTTTTAATATGTTGGTTTACATATTCTAAGAGTGGTACGTAAGTCAATAAAAACATAGCACTTCTCCACCTTCCTTTAAAATCCAAGTCTTTATGAAAAGAAGGAACTATGCTGTTATGCAAGAGACCAACCTGCTGTGTGTTTTCTTGTTTTCTCTTACTATTAATTTCTTTCAGTTAATTAGTTAATTAACGTGCTCAGTTTCACCATTATTTTAGAGGCTATCAGCCATCGATTTATATATAAGAACCGATGTAATGAAGTTTCAAATATAGAGTATGGTTAGAGTAGAAAACTTGTAGAGTTGGAATATTATTATGAAGTTATATCATTTAAAATCACATTTTAGGGTTTGAAGTTAGAGTATCGTACGAGATGCTTTTAGAAAGTTAAACCTAAAAGATGGTTGGTTTTTTCTTTAAAATGTTGTTGTATCCAGTTCTTGTGGTTGGTTTTCTGAATATGCCAGAGAACTGCAACTGCAACTGTAGAACCAAAGCTTGAGAGAGAGAGAGAGAGAGAGAGAGAGGAGAGAGAGAGAGAGGAATACCTTTCATAGAGGTAACAGCATGCTTGACTCTTCTTTCACAGCCATCACAGTCCATTTTGACTTTGATCTCAACTGTCTGAGATAAATCAAAAACAAGAGAAAGCCATCTTAATTAAATACTTTTAGTTAAGAGTTAATCCAAACAAAAAAACTAGCTTATAATTAACCCACAATAAACGCAGATTAAGTAGTCTAATTAAGCCTCTAAAAAGTAGTGATCAGGGGCTAATTGGTTGGTGATGAAGATAATTATCAATGATGAGTACTGACTGAGTAGTACCTGCATTGCTTTACGCTTGCTTCTTGTGCTGGTGACTGTGCAAAAGTTTGAAAGATAATCAAGAGCACCCATTTTAATTGCTTCTCCTTAATTGGAGAGAGAGAGAGAGAGAGAGAGATGATTGATAAGGTGAGAGTTGGTATCTATATACTACTTTGTTCGGGTGTTATGTATGAAACATTTCTGCTTAAAAGTGCTTTGGCCGAAAGCACTTTTTGTTAGATATGAACATCAACATTTTTAATAAAACCGAATGGATCACTTTGGAAGTGCGCGTGGAGCCGCTTCTTGATAGACTAGTTAGTAGTTATATATTGAGGGAGTACTAATTTTTATAGAGGATATCCACACACCCCATTTTATTTCTCACACACCTTTTGAATTTTCGGCAGTCAGATAGGATGAATTGAAAAAGATCAATGAACAGAAATTATCAAGGGATGTATGAGAAGTAAAATAGGATGTGTGGATAGCACATTCCTTTTTATAACTCATGTAACACTTTGTTAGACTCAAAGTACTTACTGTATTCTAAAATAAAAAACTCTTTTTTCTTTTCTGATCAGGTGAGAAGGATCCGAACTTTAAATATCTTTCAATATTATGAATAAAAATACTAATGAACCAATTATTCGTTCGTTAGTTTCGAAACGCTCTCAAACCCTAAGAGAGCTTCATTTTAGATTTGACGAGCCTAACCTAAGGAGATGAGCAGGAAAAAGCAGTATCTAGCGAATATAAAGTCAAATTGTATAACATAGAGTGAAATGAAATGCCAAAAGCATAATTGAGAGTTTTAACGAAAAGCTCACGATACTGTTCATTTTAACGAAAAATCACATTTTTACACTAAAAGATCAATCTTGGTACTATTCATTTTACCCTTTATTTTGTCCTTATCATTAAAACTCAAAGTTTTCAAGCTTTTTTCATTAGTTTTTCTAAAATTTTATGAGAGGTCAACAATGCTTTTGAATGTAGATATGAGTTTAGTCAAGTTGACTAGAAGAAGATAAAAACTAATCGAGTAATTTGGGTCAATTCAATTGTGTATTCTTCTCTCCTGAGTCATGACGAACGTTGTTAAAGCATTATTCCACACCAGAAGTGGCTTTGTTCGAAGGAGACCACTTCGAACTCTATCAAATATATCACCGAGTTTAGCAAGAAATTCATTAAGTACTTTTAGTTGAAAAACATAATACCAAACGGAAGAACATGTCATTTATGAAACTACGAATATTATTGATGGAAAACAAATAAATAAAGAATGTTAAGACGGCTACAAACTGAATACTACATCTTGACTAACTTGTTCTCAACTAAATATCAAAGCATCATATTTATAATAAACTACTCCAACCCCTAATAAGTAAGACAAGGAAAACCTAATTCTAATAGGTCAGGCCCAAAACCCAAACGATAAAATTAACCCAAGTATAAATATTTTCCAACACTTTTTTCTTGTCAAGGAAAATTCATTTATAACTGCAAAGATAACAAACTAAAGGCCCAAAAACAGATAAACATAAACAAGCAAAAAAGAGGCCAACCTAACAAACCCACAAGAGCTCAACCAAATAGCTAAAGCCGCCCCCCCCCCCCCCCCCCCCCCCCCCCCGGGGGCACAAAAAAAAGGACAAAATCGAGAAATCTGCTGCTACTACCTCTGTCGGAACAGTGCATCTTGACCTGCACAAATCCACGCCCACAACTGACCATCGCCTTGCCAAACTCATCATCCAACCCCAAATAGTTCCCTGACCACAACCACAAAGTAAAGATGACCAACAACGATGAAATGAGACGACTCTTAAGAAAAAGAAGCCTAAGGAAAACCATGAGCAACACTGCCAGAAACGATAGGCAATAAAGAGAAGGTGGTGGTGTTGAGAACACCGGAGTTGGTTGAAGCACTAGAACTCTATGCACAATCCCCACGGAAAGTATGACTAAAGATCACGTCTTAGATGAACGAGGAGGAGAGATGCCAATGAGGTAAGAAGAGGAGAACAAATTGAGATGGAGAGCAGCATAAAAGGGGCAATGAGGACACAAAGAAAGAAAGGGGAGATCGGCCACCAACCCCAGCCGAAGCTAGAGTCGACACCACTAGATTTGATCAGGATCAAAAACACCCACACAACCATGGGAAATACTCTCACAAGCATAGAGAAGGTCTCTCACAGTTAGGCCTTATATTTTCCAACACTTTTAAATATCGTAACATTGACAAAACTTATGCGAGAAAGTTGGAGCAATGGTCTCTAAATTTTGGCTCAATTAGAGCTTTTGTCTCTGAACTAACCGTGAGTGCTGGTTCCTGAACTTGTTATAATGTAGAGCAATAATCCTTTTGGCTAACTCTATAAGAACTTCCATCCAAAATAAAGGGTTTAAAGGGGCAGAAAAAAAAAAAAAAAAAAAAAAAAAGGGTGGAAGTTGAATAGAGATAGCTAAAAGGATCATTGCTCCACATTATTACAAGTTGAGGGGACCTATATTCATAAAATTTTAGTTCAGGAACCAAAGTTCCAATTGATCTAAAATTGAAGGATCATTGCTTCAATTATCTCAATTCATGCAAAGGACTTCAATCGGAATTTTTCGAAAGTACTTGCACCTGAATTATTCAGTATGGAGCGGTATCAAAACATTGACTGTGGCTTTGCATTAAATTTATTATTTATTTAGAAAAAGAACCCGGAATAATGGCTTCTAATGGATTATGGAATAATCTATCCAAAATTACAGGAGGAGAAAAGGAGGAGCTGTGCAGGGAAGGGAAGGAAACAGCTCCACCATTCACTGCTCCACTCAAGACCCAGCCCAGCAACTGCAGCCGACGCCCTCGCAGTGGCAGAAAACTCGGTGCTGCATGTCAGTGACAAATGATGGCGTTTGGGTTTCTGCCATCGGTTGGGCGGCCGGCAACGAGTATGGCACTTGAATTATGCGACCAAATGTAATTGATAGTGTTGTTTTCTATTAGTATTATCTTTTGGAGGTTATTTTCACACCTTTCTTAGCTTCTCACAGACTTCTCTTTCTTGTAGCTGTTGAATTGAATGAATCAAACAGAAACAACATACACGATTGTATCAATTCCCGTTATGTTTATCATTTGATAGAAAGAAAATTACCAACATTTTGATACGAACCAATGGAAATAATGTTCTACTTGTCCATATTTTGATTTCACTAAATCATATTGGTATCTTTGTACCCTAAGAGATCAATACAGGAAGATTTCCAATAAATATTACATGTATTTCCAATAAAATTAATTAAAAGAATGGGGGATGCTACTCAACAAAATTGCTCACCCCTTTAAACTAACTAGAATTACCGTTTACATTGGAAGCATGGTATATCTTCAGTTTTTGACCACGCAAACCATTCCAGAAGGCAGCTGCACTTATTGCCTTCTTACCCGGAATCTGAACCTCCAATACCTAAATACATTGTCAAACGCATACATTCAGTTGGAGAATTGACGGACCAAATGTATCATCCTAAACATACCTTTTCCAATATGTATTTAGATTGAAGACAGTAAAATTAAATTAGCCTCGCCAAATGAGGTGTTAGTGCGCGTCAGCATTTAATTTGTTAGAAAGAAAGAGAGGGACAAAGTGTGTGTAGCTTTGAAAAAAATTTAGATTTGGTAAGTAAATATGAGGAGCATAACAATACGGTCAGTTGGATGGTTGATCACATACTTGAATGTTGAGGGGGGAGGACTTAAAGGGGGTATTGGGATAGAAGTTGTTTGATCACAATTTTGGCCAATGACTTGCAGAAATAAAAGACAACAAATTTATAGCTCACAGAGGAATAATGATAGGAAATGAAAAGGCATGAGCTCTGCGTTATAACTGCTAAGCTAGCAGTAGCAGCAAGACTAGACAATAACAGAAGCTGACAGAGATAGAACGTACCTCAAGGGCTGTGCCCCGTCCACAGGGAAATACTAATGCAGGCTTTATAAAGGTGATTTCATCCGCTTGGTTGACCTGAACATTTCTCTGGCTGCAGACTTTAGTTGTCATAATTTTGAATTCCATGATATTCTCTTGACCAGTTTTGTTGTCAATAATTACAACTTTAGCTCGAGTTCCAGGCCACCCTGCAAATGCACGAACCTGTAGGGGTTGTGAGTCATGACTCCGTAATCCATTATGAGGCAAAAGAAGAGAGCATACCTTATTATGTAGAACTGAAGCCTCCTGATCAAAGGACAGCCACGATTCTTCCGGAGCAATCTATGCAAAACACAAATGAACTCAAAATTAAAATCAAAGGCAACCCTAGAAAACATATCTGGTCCCCATTGTGTCGTAGCATAGAAGTCACTTCAACTGCAAGGTTTACCTTGGGAGCTAAGGTAGCTTTAGAGTCATCCTGGGGACATGCTTTCACCTTAGCTGACCCATCAAATATAGAAGGAAGCTCATTGATCAATAGTTTAGATCCTGCACAGTAAAACAGTAGGTTACATCAGTGAAGTGTAGTTGAACCAAAGCTGCACTAAATTGGTAAATATGGCTGCAATGGCGTAGATCCGACTCAAACCAATTCGCACAGGTGACTGCTCACGGAATATGTACAGGATAATGACACATGAGAAAACAATATATGCCAAGGACTAAACACCATGTTTCAGGAAGACTTAAGGAAATGTATAATGCATAATGTCAAATAAGATTCTCGGCGGGATAGCTTAGTAATTTATATTCTGCCACTGAATTCTAAGCATCAATAGATTAGACTGCAGTATTAAGCTAAAGTATAAGTAAGTTATAAACTATAATTAGCAAAACTGAAATTAAAACTATAGAACATATCAGAAAAAAGGGGGAGTAAAAGGAACAAAGCACACCTTCATTAAATAGTAGTGCAAGTAGATCCGGTGCCTGCATGAGAACTAGAATAAACATTATTAAAAAAAAAAAAAAAAATTGCTTTGAAAGTGGCAGCAACCCTGAAACTAGGCTCAATAGGGAAGAAGAAAGTAGTCTTGAACTAGGCTTTAATACACCTAAAAGTTTCATATTTCCCCAAAATATACACTCAATTTATGGCCGCAAAAAATCTCCCTAACCCAAAGAAAAGTTTCCAATGTACTCTCACCGTTACTTTTGAAGTTTGCAACTATGCGTGTGCATGGGTGTGCATCCACTCATATTGCACTCACTAAGCTTAACCTTTTTCCTCCCTATTTGGTGGGGAAGTGCTATTAACTTGTAGGCCCCAAGATACACATGTACATACAAACCATCCCATCCCATGGATCTTGCACCTCAAGGATGTCAGATACTACTTGATCCAGACAAATCGTTACTGACTCGAACCCAGAAATAACACAGCTCAGATGAACATCAAAACATCAACATTGTTACGCATGAAGATCAACTTTTTTTGCCCTTCTTTTTTACGAGGAATGTAGTTTACTTGTGGGTACATAGATATATAGAACGTGTACATAAACCATTGTGTATTAAAAATCTGGTACATTTTTTATTTCTTTGATAGGAGAAGATGTTGTACCTAAGGCATGTTAATTGCTAACTTACTACTTCATCGGTCCTGACAAATGATTACCGACTTTGACCCAAAAATAATACAGATGAGATGGATCCTAAAACTTTTGCATCCATAACTTCACTAGATAAGCATCATTCATACCTTAATTTGATCATCAATTTCCATTCTTTCACAGGCAATGACAGGCCCGGCATCCAGTGCACGAACAGTGAACGCTAAGGATACTCCTGTTTCATTAACACCATCCTAATTCAAACAAGAAAATGCAGAACTTCTTATTCAGATATAATAAATGTGACTATATAACACATGCAAAAACTTATAGCCTAAGAGATAGGGAACATCAAAGCCTAAAAACCTGCAAGGCTCTTTGAACAGGTGCAGCTCCACGATACAATGGAAGCAAACTTGGGTGTATATTGACCGTACCTGAGAAAATTGTCACTTTGGATTGAGAAATAATGCTACCAGCTGATTAGGTTTGAACATAGCAATCTCAACTTTAGAAATTCATTTATGCTCACTAAAGATATGCAACTCGCCAGTTCACATTGTGAATAAAAGATGCCGTATCAAAGTAAAAACAAGCATGGTGGAATTAAAGCATACACTGCAGTAAATAATCATGAACCATCTATTATGATCTTCAGACCACCAATTGCCTCGAAAAGGTTTAAAATGAATGCAGAAAAAAAAAATCTTGATCTGCTAACCAAATTATTAGGAACAAAGTTCATCTGCCAACCTTCCTCCCCCTCAAAGGTTAACTTAAATTTCCCAGGTACAGATACTGAATAATCTAATAAGTGTGCAATATCCCTTAAAAGGCAAGCTCTAAGAGCCAAGAAACATTTCGAGTTCAATTACTAGTCTCATGCCTCCATATCACTGATTTACCCTTGGTACATGACTACTAGCTGGACAGGGCGTCTCATATTTGAAGCATTGAGAGGATTACCCAAATTGAAGGAATCGGAATGACCAACTCTCATCAATCGTCTGGATTGCAATGAGAATAAGGTTGGTTTCTGTTAAGATGTTTTTCATTTCTCCTTAATTCTTTCTATTCTAAATAAACGTTGGAATGGGGACAAATGGCAACAATTCCCCATTCCAAGTAACCGTGCTGAGATTATACCCATCTGATTCCAAAGTCAAATGCAGAAAAGTGCATGGAAAATTAATATGCAGCAGAGAACAAGAATTCACTTTTGTCAGGGAAATTCATTCGACTAACCCAATGTTGGGATATTGAGAAACTTGGTAGGTAAAATGTTCCCATAAGCAGCAGTTATGCAAAGTTGTGGCTGCAAAGCTCTTAAGTCGGACAAAAACACATCCTGCACGAACATTAATAAAAATGAACCCTCTTCGTCTAAATTCACTCCTAACACTATCAAAATCTTTGAAAGACAATAATCTAATGAACACTAAGAATATATGGAAACCTATTTTAATCATATAGAGCAATAAGAAGCAGTATTGGGTTGTTTCTAATGCACATGACCTTCGGCATAAGAAAACCTAAAATGCAGCTCTAAAGAAGGTGTAGCACCCAATATCGGAGATTTCTAAGGATAACTCCATGGTGCTCATAAGCACATCTCTAGTCACTACATGGATTACTCGTAAGGAATAAATAGAGAAATCATTTCCTACAAAAAGATGATAGAATTACCTCTCCAGCCCGTTCAGGTGTGAAAATAAGGTTTGAAGGGAAGCCTCTGTCAAGAGCATGCTGTGCTAAAGGAGAAGGCATCAACTTTTTCCCCCTAGACTTTCTGGATGGGGGCTGAGTAACAATAGCTGCAACCTAAATGAGAGCAAATTATTCATTCATAATCCAAGCAATTACTCTGTATTGTTACACTATATCAATAGCGAAAGTATGCATCACCATTTTTCCTGGCCTATGTCAGTCCCTACTATCTTCCCGAAAAAAAAAAAAAAGAGTAAATATGAAAACAAGTTTGACATAAAACCGATATGAAATATTAGTAAGCTCATATGCAACAAGCCTAGGTTCAACAAGTTTGGCATAAACTAATCCAATTGAACCTTTAAGATGCCTTATGATGCCGCAACACAAGAGAAGGCAATGACCGAAACACAACACAACCAGCTAAATGATAAGTCTACTGACTGCCTAAATTCCACAACACCAGAAATTAACCCCCATTCACAATTCAATCCGGCACGAACGCGACATAATGTGCTTAAAAGACATGTCACAACACTAAATTATGTAACCCAATAAACCAAGCTTAAAAACAATCAAATTGTGGAATTCTAATGGCATCATAAAGTGAAGAAAACCCAAAATTAAAAATTGAAAAAAAATAAAAAATAAAGAAGAAGAAGCCAGAAAAGAAAACCCATTTGAGGTAAAGTTGATAGCATGGAGAAGGGCATCCATTGAATACCTCAAAGATTGAGTCTGCGGCTGTGGATGCATTGAGAAGGGCATCCAGAACAGTTGCTGACACCTTCAAAACCAGTAGACATTTCATCACCTCATAAACACAAATGTGTGTGTGTGTGTGTGTGTGTGTATAGAGAGAGAGAGAGAGAGAGAGAGAGAGAGAGAGAGAGAAGGCAGCACCTGAGGAGAGCCTAAGAAGACGAGGGGCTTCTTGTTGGAAGCGAAGCATAAAGTAGAAGAAGAAGAAGATGAAGAAGAAGTTGCGGCACTGAAGCACCAGAAGCGACGAAACACCAGCGACGAATTCATGCTCACAATTTCACTTGCCTCCTCGTACAAACCTACCAACTGAGAACGCTTTGGGACTATATCTACTACTGCTTATCCGCTTCTTGCAATTCTACTTCGGCTTATTTTCTTTTGTGCCCTCAATCTCGGGCCCGATTCTCTCCCCTCCTCTTTCTCACCCCTCCTGTGCCCTCCCTTCATCCACAGCCGTCCACAACATCTACAAGTCGATCAAAACACAAGATTGTGCCACGTAAGAAACAAATGAGGCGCTGAAATAAGATAGTCAACAAAGGCGCCATCAACCACCGTGCTGCCGAGGCCCAATACGATGAGGTGGAGCCAGTGGAACCTCTTCTGCATGTGGGAGCCGAAGCGAGCTCGGACGGCGCTCATTTCGTCGTCGGAGACGGAATTGGCCTGGCGACCGAGGCGGGACGGTATGTGAGCTATGGATCGGATGTAGGCCTCGAGGCTTGAGAAAGAGGACAATAAGCTATTTCGACACTGGCTGGATTGATTGCAGCCATGGCATTAGTGATGGAGGCAAATGTTGGAGACGACGGGGGGAGAGAAGTAGAGGGGAATGTAATTGGGGTTGTAGGACGTTGCATAGCTCTTACCCATTGGACCTGGTTTGAATGGTCTCTATTATAAGGAGGGAGATGGGAGGGAGAGAATTCGAGTCTTATCAAGCTACATTTTAATGTTCTCTTTTTTTATCAAACGTTATTTTACTTATAAGAGACCATCTACAGGAAATAGATTGAATTAGGTCACATAATAGCGATATTTAACGCATAATACATTTGTGTTATCTTAAAACTCTATTTTATTTAAGTTAAAATTTAGATCTCTGATTTAAGGAGAGTTTTGGTAACTCTTATGTTATTTACTTAATTTGATGTAGAAATAGGTTGAGGGATTTGTCTAAATACAAGTGTGCCACTATTAGGCACTAGAAAGTGAATGATTTGCTCCTTAAAGAAAAGTAACACTGACTTCCAATCAAGTAATTGTGCTCCAATGAATGAATTAACTTAATTTTATCTTTTCAATGCCTCTAGTGAATGAGAACTTGACAATTCAACTAGATTTAGAGGGTAATTTGGCAAACAAAAAAAAAAAAAAAAAAAAAAAAAAAAAAAAAGACACATTTCAAGTGGCTACATGAAACAAAAAAAAGTTCAGGTGATAATTTGACACGAAATAGTGATGACAATGATTCAAACATAACTCATATTTTAGAGTAAATCTTAACAGTTTTGATGGTAGGTGGTATTTATGCAAACAAGTTTAGTTTAGGTGGCAAATGTCACAACAAAATTTAAGTGGTCAAGTATAACCGTAAAATTCAACTAGTATTACTAAAATTTTCCTTCCTCTTTTTTGAAGCAAGCCTAACATCACTCTATCTTTATGGCACTGCAATCTTAACATAGAAAACTATGGGATTGCAAACATGTGCGTGATCACATTAGAAGTACAACTGGACGAGAACCCGTAAGAGAAGTAGAACATATATGGTACTGAGAAACACACACCATAATACCAGCATTTATACAATATAACATGTTATAGTTTGCAAGTTCGACAGATTCAAACAGTAAAGAGGAAGAACGATGAGGATACAGTTAGCGCTTTTGTGCTTTCCTCCGTCTAGATTGTACTTTCTGCCATTTCTTTCTAGCAACTAGTTTGCTCTTTGGTTTCAACTTCAACTCAGGTGAGAACTTATAATTAGGATCTCTCATACGCATTTGTATATCCTTGAAAAACTGCATATTCAGTTTCTTAGGCCCTCCCTGTCTAAGCTCTGCATATTCTGGCCCTGATACTATATTTTCAAATGCTCCTACCAAAATATCCAAGTCACTCATGACCTCCCACACGTTAATATAACGCCCGTCTGGCCCTTTCTTCAACTTTTTCAAGGCATTCTCAACTGCAATTTTCCTAGCTTGCTTTCCAGGGGACAACTCCTCTGGTTCCTGCTCAGCTTTCAATAATTCAGAAATTGTCCGATACTTTGACGTTTCTTCAAACTCAAATAGTTTGTCTATATGTTTATCACTACTTTCATTTGGGTAGGCTTCAGTAGGAATATCGTCATCATCATCATCTTCACTCCCAGTCCACAGAGACTTCTCCTCGTCGCTTCCAGACCAAACACTTCTCAACTCATCACTATCATCGGCATCAATCAGGTCAGAGTGCTCCCTCGCCTGCTGTCTTACTTTACGAATCTCTTTTTCAAGACGACTCTTTTCATCCTTTTCATTGTCACTTTCGTCTTCACTCCCTGTCCATAAAGTATCATCTTCATCAATCTCTTTCTTCCAGGCTTCCCTAAATTCCTTGTCACCAGGTTTTCCATTTCCAAAGAGATCATAAGGTTTATGATCACCACGAGCATATGATCGTGAAACTGTAACAGTTCGAAACAGTCATACAGGTAACACAAGTACAAAAGTCAGAGGGAAAATACACGTCTATTTATACACCTTTTTCTGCAAATCTGAACTTGCAAGGAAACCTATTTTATATAGAATGCATCATATTATGTAATATGTATATTAGTTTACAGATCAACATCAGATACTTGGCTTGAACTGCTAACCAAATTATTAGCATACACTGCAGTAAATAATCATTAACCATCTATTATGATCTTCAGACCACCAATTGTCTCGAAAAGGTTTAAAATAAATGCAGAAAAAAAATCTTGATCTGCTAACCAAATTATTAGGAACAAAGTTCATCTGCCAACCTTCCTCCCCCTCAAAAGTTAACTTAAATATCCCAGGTACAGATACTGAATAATCTAATAAGTGTGCAATATCCCTTAAAAGGCAAGCTCTAAGAGCCAAGAAACATTTCGAGTTCAATTACTAGTCTCATGCCTCCATATCACTGATTTACCCTTGGTACATGACTACTAGCTGAACAGGGCGTCTCATATTTGAAGCATTGAGAGGATTACCCAAATTGAAGGAATCGGAATGACCAACTCTCATCAATCGTCTGGATTGCAATGAGAATAAGGTTGGTTTCTGTTAAGATGTTTTTCGCTTCTTCTTAATTCTTTCTATTCTAAATAAACGTTGGAATGAGGACAAATGGCAACAATTCCCCATTCCAAGTAACCGTGCTGAGATTATACCCATCTGATTCCAAAGTCAAATGCAGAAAAGTGCATGGAAAATTAATATGCAGCAGAGAACAAGAATTCACTTTTGTCAGGGAAATTCATTCGACTAACCCAATGTTGGGATATTGAGAAACTTGGTAGGTAAAATGTTCCCTAAAGCAGCAATGATGCAAAGTTGTGGCTGCAAAGCTCTTAAGTCGGACAAAAACACATCCTGCACGAACATTAATAAAAATGAACCCTCTTCATCTAAATTCACTCCTAACACTATCAAAATCTTTGAGAGACAATAATCGAATGAACACTGGGAATATATGGAAACCCATTTTAATCATATAAAGCAATAAGAAGCACTATTGGGTTATTTCTAATGGGCATGACCTTCGGCATAAGAAAACCTAAAATGCAGCTGCACAGAAGGTGCAGCACCCAATATCGGAGATTTCTACAGATAACTCCATGGTGCTCATAAGAACATCTCTAGTCACTACATGGATTACTCGTAGGGAATAAATAGAGAAATCATTTCCTACAAAAAGATGATAGAAAATTACCTCTCCAGCCCGTTCAGGTGTGAAAATAAGGTTTGAAGGGAAGCCTCTGTCAAGAGCATGCTGTGCTAAAGGAGAAGGCATCAACTTTTTCCCCCTAGACTTTCTGGATGGGGGCTGAGTAACAATAGCTGCAATCTAAATCAGAGCAAATTATTCATTCATAATCCAAGCAATTACTCTGTATTGTTACACTATATCAATAGCGAAAGTATGCATCACCATTTTTCCTGGCCTACGTCAGTCCCTACTATCTTCCCGAAAAAAAAAGAGTAAATACGAAAACAAGTTTGACATAAAACCGATATGAAATATTAGTAAGCTCATATGCAATAAGCCTAGGTTCGACAAGTTTGGCATAAACTAATCCAATTGAACCTTTAAGATGCCTTATGATGCCGGAACACAAGAGAAAGCAATGACCGAAACACAACACAACCAGCTAAATGATAAGTCTACCGACTGTCTAAATTCCACAACTCCAGAAATTAACCCCATTCACAATTCAATCCGGCACGAACGCTTCTTGGACATAATGTGCTTAAAAGACATGTCACATCACTAAATTATGTAACCCAATAAACCAAGCTCAAAAACAATCAAATTGTGGAATTCTAATGGCATCATAAAGTGAAGAAAGCCCAAAATTAAAAATTGAAAAAAAATTAAAAATAAATAAGAAGAAGCCAGAAAAGAAAACCCATTTGAGGTAAAGTTGAAAGCATGGAGAAGGGCATCCATTGAATACCTCAAGGAGTGAGTCTGCGGCAGCGGATGCATTGAGGAGGACATCCAGAACAATTGCTGTCACCTTTAAAACCAGTAGACATTTCATCACCTCATAACCACAAATGTATAAATATATATATATTGAGAGAGAGAGAGAGAGAGATAGAGAGAGAGGGCAGCACCTGAGGAGAGCCTAAGAAGACGAGGGGCTTCTTGTTGGAAGCGAAGCATAACGTAGAAGAACAAGAAGATGGAGATGAAGTTGCGGCACCGAAGCACCAGAAGCGACGAAACACCAGCGACCAATTCATGCTCACAATTCACTTGCCACCTCGAACAAACCTACCGAGTAATCTATGAGACTATGTAACACTGCTTATCCGGAGCGGAACTCATCCACACGTGGGCATGTTTTTAGGATTTATTAAATCCAACTGTTGAGGTTGAATATAATTAAATCTAACGGTCCAAATTTAAATCCAACGGCTAAAATAATTAAAAAAAATCATTTAACTCAAAATTCACCCAAATTTAGTGATTTTTCAATATTTATCGAAATTTAATATTTTTAGGTTAAAATATTCATAAAATTAAATTATGATATTGTACAAAATTTTTTTTAAAATTACTTTAAAAGAAAAAAAATAGCCTAAATTTATTCTGTAATAATCTCAGGCTAAAAAATTTAGGCCAAAAAAGTTGGAGTAGAAAATCTATTTCTGGGCTAAAACCTAAATTTTTTGGGCTAAACATTTCAAGTTTTAGCCCAAATGTTCGAGATGGTCTTAATTTGATGTAAAAATAGGATAAGGAATTTGTCTAAATATGAGTGTGCCAATATTAGGCACTAGAAAGTGAACGATTTGCTCCTTAAATAATAGTAACACTGACTTCCAATCAAGTAATTGTGCTCTAAGGAATGAATTAACTTAATTTTATCTTTTCAATGCCTTGAGTGAATGAGGACTTGACAGGGTAATTTGGAAAGAGAAAAAAAAAAAAAAAAAAAACCATTTCAAGTGGCTATGAAACAAAAAAAAAAAGTTCAGGTGATAATTTGACACGAAATAGTGATGACAATGATTCAGACATAACTCGTATTTTAGAGTAAATCTTAGCGGTTTTGACGATAGGTGGTATTTATGCAAACAAGTTTAGTTTAGGTGGGAAATGTCACAAAACAAAATTTAAGTGGTATTGCTAAAATTTTCCTTCCTCTATTTGGAAGCAAGCCTAACATCACTTTATCTTTATGGCACTGCAAACTTGACAAAGAATAGTATGGGATTGCAAACATGTGTTTGATCTCATTAGAAGTGCAACTGGAGGAGAACTCGAAAGGGAAGTAGAACATATATAGAACTGAGAAACGCACACCATAATACCAGCATTTTTACAATATAACATGTTATAGTTTGCAAGTTTGGCAGATTGAAACAATAAAGAGGAAGAATGAGGAGGATACACTTAGCGCTTTTGTGCTTTCCTCCGTCTAGATTGTACCTTCTCCCATTTCTTTCTAGCAACTAGTTTGCTTTTGGTTTTAACTTCAACTCAGGTGAGAACTTATAATTTGGATCTCTCATACGCGTTTGTATGTCCTTGAAAAAATGCACAGTTTCTTAAGCCTTCCCTGTCTAAGCTTTGCATATTCCGGCCTTGAAACTATATTTTCAAATGCTCCTATCAGAATATCCAAGTCACTCATGACCTCTCACACGTTAATATATCGCCCATTTGACCTTTTCTTCAACTTTTTCAAGGCATTCTCAAGTGCAATTTTCCTAGCTTGCTTTCCAGGGGACAACTCATCCGGTTCCTGCTCAGCTTTCAATAATTCAGAAATTGTCTGATACTTGGATGTTTCTTCAAACTCAAACAGTTTGTCTATATGTTTATCACTACTTTCATTTGGGTAGGCTTCAGTAGGAATATTGTCGTCGTCATCATCTTCAATCTCAGTCCATAAAGACTTCTCCTCGTCGTTTTCAGACCAAACATTTCCCAACTCATCACTATTGGCATCAATCAGGTCAAAGTGCTCCCTCGTCTACTGTCTTACTTTTCAAATCTTTTTTTTCTTTCAAGACGACTCTTTTCATCATTTTCATTGTCAATTTCGTCTTCACTCACTGTCTATAAAGTATCATCTTCATCAATCTCTTTCTTCCAGGCTTCCCTAAATTCCTTACCACTAGGTTTTTCATTTCCAAATAGATCATAAGGTTTATGACCACCACGAGCATATGATCTTGAAGCTGCAATAGTACAATACAGTCATACAGGTAGCACAAGTACAAAAGTCAAAGGGAATGTATGTGTTACAAAGCTCTATCTATATACCTTTTTTTCCTACAAATTTGAATTTGCAAGGAAACCTATTTTATGTAGAATGCATAATATTATGTAACATGTATCTAAGTTTACAGAGCAACATCACATACATAGCTCGAACTGCGACTATAAACTCGTCATTTTATATGGGCCATAAAATTCACACAGAATGCAGTGGCGTTATACGATTCATACAGCTGATCCCACCTAATAGGATAAGGCTTGGTTGTTGTTGTTGTTGTAGTTCAATTCTAAAACAATTCAAATTCAATCAAGAAAGGCACAACATCATACTCAATATAAAAACATCACAGAACATGACACAGTGGAAGTTCGGAATATCGCTTATGCACTTTCTCGTGGTTGTTTCCTTGTTTTCGAAAATAGAATGAATCCTCATTCCACAGGCTAAAGGTTTCAATGACAAAACGAAATAGTGATGACAATGATCCAGACATAACTTGTATTTTAGAGTAAATCTTAGCGGTACAACTGGACAAGAACCCGTAAGAGAAGTAGAACATATATAGTACTGAGAAACACACACCATAATACCATCATTTATACAATATAACATGTTATAGTTTGCAAGTTCGACATATTGAAACAGTAAAGAGGAAGAACGAGAAAGATACACTTACCGGTTTTGTGCTTTCCTCCGTCTAGATTGTACTTTCTGCCATTTCCTTCTAGCAACTAGTTTGCTCTTTGGTTTCAACTTTAACTTAGGTGAGAACTTATAATTTGGATCTCTTATACGCGTTTGTATATCCTTGAAAAACTGCATATTCAGTTTCTTAGGCCCTCTCTGTCTAAGCTCTGCATATTTCAGCCTTGAAAATATATCTGCAAATGCTCCTATCAGAATATCCATGTCACTCATGACCTCCCACACGTTAATATAACATCCGTTTGGCCCTTTCTTCAACCTTTTCAAGGCATTCTCAACTACAATTTTCCTAGCTTGTTTTTCAGGGGACAACTCATCCGGTTCTTGCTCAGCTTTCAATAATTCAGAAATTGTCCCATGCTTTGATGTTTCTTCAAACTCAAACAGTTTGTCTATATGTTTATCTCTACTTTCATTTGGGTAGGCTTCAGTAAGAATATCATCGTCATCATCATCTTCACTCCCAATCCACAGAGATTTCTCCTCATCACTTCCAGACCAAACACTTCTCAACTCATCACTATTATCGGCATCAATCAGGTTAGAGTGCTCCCTCGCCTGCTGTCTTACTTTTCGAATCTCTTTTTCGAGACGATTTTTTTCATCCTTTTCATTGTCATTTTTGTCTTCACTCCCTGTCCATAAAGTATCATCTTCATCAATCTCTTTCTTCCAGGTTTCCCTAAATTCCTTGTCACCAGGTTTTCAATTTCCCAAGAGATCATAAGGTTTATGACCAATATGAGCATATGATCGTGAAGCTACAACAGTTTGATACAATCATAGAGGTAGCACAAGTACAATAAGTCATAGGGAAAATGCACATTTATTTATACACCTTTTTCTGCAAATCTGAACTTGCAACGAAACCTATTATATATAAAATGCATCATATTATGTAATATGTATATAAATTTACAGAGCAACATCAGATACTTGGCTTGAACTGCGACTACAAACTCATCATTTTATCTCATGATAGTTAAATTTCTAAAACAATTCTTACTCAATCAAGAAAGGCACATAATCATACTCAAATCTAAAAACGTCACAAAACAAGACACAAGGAAGTTAGGAATATTGCTCATGCATATTTCTCGACATCGTTTTGTTGTTCTCGACAGTAGAATTGAACCTCATTCCGTAGGCTCGAGGTTTTTCACAATGACATACATGTCAATGAAACCAGTAACCTCGAGTTGAAAAATGCGCCGACAGACAAACAAGAAAGCCTATTGAAAGACCAATCTTCCATTATGTGGGGCATTTTATCAAGCACGTAGATTGCATATCATAACTCCAACGACATAAACACAAACATACATATGATTGATTAATTAATCGTAAAATTTTGAAAAATTGAAGCGAAGGAAACCAACCTTGAAAATTTGGAGAAAACCCAGAAAAGAAAATCGGAGTTGTTGAAGCGATTACAGAAGATGCAAAATCAGACATGTTTTGCAAGGTGAAGGAGGAGGAGGAGAGAGAAAAATGGGGATTAGGGTTTTTGCAAATACAAGAAAGGAGGGGAAAACGGGAACACAGCCTCCGAGCTATCCTATCGTATCATATCACGATCATCTTCTGCGCCTTTTGGGGTTTTGTTTACTCATCAGCAAGGTGAGAGCACTTTTTCTTCATTTCTCTTTAAATTATAATTTGGCATTGTCTATTAAATTTTAGTTGTATTTTCCGCATACGATAATATTTACATTTAAAAAATGAATTTGAATCAACTTTGCCATCTACTAAAATAAATTGGTTAGTATAACTTAGGTAAAATGATATTTAAGCAATGAATAAATTTAAATGATATTTATACTATGAGAATAATAAGTTTTTAAATGTTATCTATGCACTTAGTACTATAGTTTTATGGTATTCTTTTCCACTTGCAAGTGAGAGTTCTTATGTTCAATTCTTGCCACAGGTGAATTTGAACCACATTATTAGTTGTCATCTATGAGTATAAATTTACATGTGGTCTAATATCTTAGTGGAGTGTGTTAAGTTTTAGCCCTCCCTTAAATTATGGTAATAGTTTCAAAACTATCCCTTCTTCTTAGTAATAATTAAAATAAAATAAAATAAAATAAAATATAAACTTGTCATCTATGGGTCAAAACTCAAAATGCTCATTTCAAATTTCAAAAAATGACTAGTTTTTATAGCATGTTGTCAATATCTAATTAATGTCACTAATCTTTGGTATAAATTGTCCATTTTCAATTTTTCTCAATCATCAATTAAAATTTAATTTCTAATCATTTTAACCAATTTTTCCTTTTTTGTTTGTAGAACCCAAATTCTTTGCATAATTGTTATATTTTTAGTAAAAAGAAGTGTGCAAAAATCACTTTCAGTTCAACCTATGAAGCACAAATTCCAACTGAGAGATCGAACGTTTTTACTCTTTCAGCAACAAATTCAGACATTTTTCCCTCCCTGTTACGTTACAAACTGCTAATGCGACAGCATCTGAGACCGAAGTCATAAACTGTTGGCTTCGCTACAACTTGGGTCGTCCAACTTTAGAATCATGAGATTAAATTATTGATGAGCGTTGGGGGTAGAGGGAATTAAGTCTTAAACTACTGGTGCTTCACTAGAACTTAGGTCATCCAGCATTTCAACCACATAAGCATACTGCAAATGTTTGACGTTCAGGGATGTGAGGAAGAATATGTGGGGCAAAGTGATGACAGCTCAATTTGAAAACAAATAATCAATGACCTCATCATTGTCTTCAAACTGCATCCCATCAATTGTACGGTCATTATGGAATTCCCATCCAATATTGTTTTCAAGCAACTCCTTGAGCTTCCTCGGCCACTTCCCCTGAGCCTAACGACACTTTTTCCCATCCGACAACCATCATTTAAGGATTGTTGGTTGATCCAACGGTCTAGATTCAAATTTCATTTAAAAAAAAATATGTTTTAAAATACATTGAATCCAATGGCTGAGATCGAATATAATCAAATCTAACGGTTAAAAAAAAAGATCTAATGACCCAAATTTAAATCCAATGGCTAAAATAATTAAAAAAAATTATTTAACTCAACCCAAAAACTCTATAAATACCTATGTATTTGTTCAAACATCCACACAAAACTCAATTTTCTCCTACAATTCTTCCAATTTATCTTTCTACCATTTCTTTCCATTTCCAAATTGTTTAACATGGCAAGAGAGCATATTAGAGTTCATAATTGGACATGTGAGGAAGTTGTTGCTTTATGCTTGGCATGAGTTTCTGTTAGCGAAGATGGTGTAGTTGGCAGAAATCAAAATAAAAAAGTTTTGTTGGATAAAATCATTGCAAAGTTTCAATTTCAGCTTCGGCGTTGATCAATTATGCATCCTCAATCTCAATCCTTGCTAGGTATTGTGTCATCTGTATTGCCATGCTATGCCTTCTTCTATCACCCATTGATGAGATATTAATGATTTTTAGGAAACAAAAACTCTTTGAAAGTTGAAATGTTCATAAAATTAATTTACTATAGTCTACATATTTATTTTAAAAAAATTAATTTAAGAAAAAAATTAGCCTAAGTTCATTCTTTAATAATCCCAGGCTAAAATTTTAGGCTAGAAGGGTTGGAGCAGAAAAATTGTTTCTGGGCTAAAAACTAAATTTTCCGGGCTAAAAAGATAGGAGGGAGAGAATCAGAGTCTTCTCAAACTCCATTTTAATGTTTTCTTTTTTGATCCAACATTATTTTACTTATAAGAGACCATCTACAGAAATGAGATTGAATTAGGTCGCATAATAACGATAATTTACGTATAATATATTTGTGTTATCTTAAAACTCTATTTTATTTGAGTCGAAATTTAGATCTCTTGACTTAAGGAGAGTTTTGGTAACCTTATGGTATTTACTTAATTTGATGTAGAAATAAACTAAGGGATTTGTCTAAATACGAGTGTGCCACTATTAGGCACTAGAAAATGAATGATTTGCTCCTTAAAGAAAAGTAACACTAACTTCCAATCAAGTAATTGTGCTCTAAGGAATGAATTAACTTAATTTTATCTTTTCAATGCTTTCAGTAAATGAGGACTTAACAATTCAACTAGATTTAGAGGGTAATTTGGCAAAAAAAAAAAAAAAAAAAAAAAAAAAAAAAAACATTTCAAGTTGCTATATGAAACAAAAAAAAGTTCAGGTGATAATTTGACACGAAATAGTGATGACAATGATTCAGATATAACTCATATTTTAGAGTAAATCTTAATGGTTTTGACGGTAGGTGGTATTTATGCAAACAAGTTTAGTTTAAGTGGCAAATGTCACAAAACAAAATTTAAGTGATCAAGTATAACATTGTGTAAAATTCAAGTGGTATTGCTAAAATTTCCTTTTCTCTTTTTTGAAGCAAGCCTAACAACACTTTATGGCACTGCAAACTTGACATAGACAACTATGGGACTGCAAACATGTGTGTGATCTCATTAGAAGTACAACTGGACGAGAGCCCGAAAGAGAAGTAGAACATATATATTACTGAGAAACACACACCAAAATACTAGCATTTATACAATATAACATGTTATAGTTTGCAAGTTCGACATATTGAAATAGTAAAGAGGAGGAACGAGGAGGATACACTTAGCGCTTTTGTGCTTTCCTCCATCTAGATTGTACTTTTTGCCCTTTCTTTCTAGCAACTAGTTTGCTCTTTGGTTTCAACTTCAACTCAGGTGAGAACTTATAATTAGGATCTCTCATACGCGTTTATATATCCTTGAAAAACTGCATATTCAGTTTCTTAGGCCTTCCCTGTCTAAGCTTTGCATATTTCGACCCTGATACTATATTTTCAAACGCTCATCTCAGAATATCCAAGTCACTCATGACTTCCCACATGTTAATATATCGCCTGTCTGGCCCTTTCTTCAACTTTTTCAAGGCATTCTCAACTGCAATTTTCCTAGCTTGCTTCCAGGGGACAACTCCTCCGGTTCCTGCTTAGCTTTCAATAATTCGAAAATTGTCCGATACTTTGATGTTTCTTCAATCTCAAACAGTTTGTCTATATGTTTATCACTACTTTCATTTGATTAGGCTTCAGTAGGAATATCGTCGTCATCATCATCTTCACTCCCAGTCCACATAGACTTCTCCTCGTTGCTTCCAGACCAAACACTTCTCAACTCATCACTATCATCGACATCAATCAGGTCAGAATGCTCCCTCGCATGTTGTCTTACTTTTCAAATCTTTTTTTCAAGACGACTCTTTTCATCCTTTTCATTGTCACTTTTGTCTTCACTCCCCGTCCATAAAGTATCATATGCATCAATCTCTTTCTTCCAAGCTTCCCTGAATTCCTTGCCACCAGGTTTTCCATTTCCAAAGAGAGATTATAAGGTTTATGACCACCACGAGCATATGATCGTGAAGCTGCAACAGTTTGAAACAATCATACAGGTAGCACAAGTACAAAAGTCAGAGGGAAAATGCACGTCTATTTATACACCTTTTTTTTTTTTTTTTTTTTTTTTTTTTTTTTTTTCTGCAAATCTGAACTTGCAAGGAAACCTATTTTATATAGAATGCATCATATTATGTAATATGTATATAAATTTACAAAGCAACATCAGATACTTGGCTCGAACTGCGACTACAAACTCGTCATTTTCTCCCGTGATAGTTAAATTTCTAAAACAATTCTAACTCAATCAAGAAAGTTAGGAATATTGCTAACAATGCAAATCTAAAAATGCCACAGAACAGGACACAAGGAAGGGATTGCACTACATAATTACACTCAAATCTAAAAATGCCACAGAACGGGACACAAGGAAGTTAGGAATATTGCTCATGCATTTTTCTCGACGTTGTTTATATTGCTCATGCATTTTTCTCGACGTTGTTTCCTTGTTCTCGACAGTGGAATCAAACGTCATTCCCCAGGCTCAAGGTTTTTCACAATGACATACATGTCAATGAAACCAGTAATCTCGAGTCAAAAAATGCGCAGACAGACAGACAAGAAAGCCCACTGAAAGACCAATCTTCCATTCTGTGGGGCATTTTATCGTGCACGTAGATTGCATATCATAACTCCAACGACATAAACACAAACATTCATATGATTGATTAATTAATTGTAAAATTTTGAAAATTGAAGCGCCCGTAGGAAACCAACCTTGAAAATTTGCAGAAAACCCAGAGGAGCAAATTGGAGTTGCTAAAGGGGTTACAGAAGATGCAGAATCCGACAGGTTTTGCAGGGTGAAAGAGGAGGAGGAGGAGGAGGAGGAGGAGAGAGAAATGGGGATTAGGGTTTTTTCAAATACAAGAAAGGAGGGGAAGGTGGGAACACAGCCTTGGAGCCATCGTATCATATCATATCATATCACCATCATCTTCAGTGCCTTTTGGGGTTTTGTTTACTCATCAGCAAGGTGGGAACACTTTTCCTTCATTTCACTTTAACTTATAATTTGGCATTGTCTATTAATTTTTAATTGTATTTTTTACATACGATAATAATTTTAATTAAAAAAATGAATTTGAATCAACTTTGCTATCTACTAAAATAAATTGGTTAGACCATCTCCAACCAAAGGGTTCAGAGGGCAGAAAATAGCTCAAAAATCGTCTCCAACCAAAGGCTAGGCCAAATGGCTCGTTGGCCCCACTGGACCAAAAAAGGGCCAAAGGGCCAATCGACTGGCCATCTTTAGCCAGCCAGCCAGCCAACTAACCCATTTTCCTCTTCTCCTTTTTTTTTTTTTTTTTTTTTTTGTTCTTTTCCATTTGCCCAGCCCACTTCTTTAGGGTTTAGGGTTTTGGATTTTTTTTTTGTCCGAGCTCACTTTTTATTTTATTTTATTTTTATTTTTATTTTTTATAATTTCTAATTTTTTTCCTACAATATTTCTCACATATTTTTTACCATTCCATAATATCTTACCTCATTTTATTTCAATTCTTCATATTTCATACTATAGCCCTTTGGCTCTTGGTTGTAGATGATTTTTTTATCACAGGGCTATGTTAGGCCTATGGCCCTCTGGTCCCTCGGTTGGAGATGGTAAGAAATATAACCCTACATTGTTCATTAAAATATTAATTTCTTGGAGAGCTAGAGGGCTAAAACGAGAGCCCTCTGGCCCTCCTTTGGTTGGATATGGCCTTAGTATAACTTAGGTAAAATGATATTTAACCGGGGAATAAATTTAAATGATATTTACACAACGAGAATAAATTTGGATTAAGTCGTTATCTATACATTTAGTACTATGATCTAGAGGGATTCATCTTTACTTGTAAGTAAGAGGTCTTAAGTTCAATTCTTGCCAAAGACAAATTTGAACCATATTATTAGTCGTCATTTATGAGCATAAATTTACATGTGATCCAATATCTTAATAGATAATGTGTTCAATGTCAACCCATTGTATGTGGTCCAACTTTTAGTACCCATCGTTTGAAACTCACTCTCCCTCAAATTATGGTTATAGTTTCAAAACCAACCCTCCTCAGTCCATAGTAATAATAAAAAAAAAAAAAAAAAAAAACCTTGTCATCTGCTTGTCGAAAACTCAAAATGCTCATTTCAAATTTCAAAAAATGACTAGTTTTTATAGCATGTTGTCAATATCTAATCAATGTCACTAATCTTTGGTATAAATTGTCCATTTTCAATTTTTCTCAATCATCAATTAAAATTTAATTTCTAATCATTTTAACCAATTTTTCCTTTTTGGTTTGTAGAACCCAAATTCTTTGCATAATTGTTGTATCTTTAATAAAAAGAAGTGTGTAAAAATCACTATCAGTTCAACCTATGAAGCACAAATGCCAACTAATGGATCAAACGTTTTTACTCTTTCAGCAATAGATTCGGACTTTTTTCTCTCCTCCGTCAGGAAGAAAACCGAATCTTTAATGCATCAAGTAAAATTACCTAATGCAGTTTCAGAACTGAAATAAAATTTTGGATGAATGGTTAAACCATTTTAAGGGCACCAGTCACATCCGTCTTAACATTTAGCACAACATCAGCATATATATAACATCCATCCTTATCACTTTACATGGAAATTTCAACTGCATGTACAAGGTTTACACAAACAAAACCAGGCCATCGTTGAAGGATATCATACTGATCCCTTCCTGTTATGCCGCAAACTGTTAATGCGACAGCATCTGCAACGGAAGTCATAAACTGCTGGCTTCACTACCAACTTGGGTCGTCCAACTTCAGAATCACGAGATTAAACTATTGATGAACGTCAGGGGCAGAGGGAATTAAGTCTTAAACTACTGGTGCTTCACTAGAACTTGGGTCATCCAGCATTTCAACAACAGGAGCATACTGCAAATGTTTAACGTTCGGGGATGTGAGAAAGAATGTGTGGGAATAGTGATGACAGTTCAATTTGAAAACAAATAATCACTGACCTCATCTTCTTCAAAGTGCATCCCATCAACTGCACAGTCATGCTGGAATTCCCATCCAAGATTGTTTTCAAGCAACTCCTTAAGCTTCCTTGTCTTTAAGAATAAGAAATACGGAACTTAGGATTCTTCTCAACACAGTTATTCAAAAGGAGACAACTTGCAATAATTCAAATTTCAAGCGCTATTCGTTAATGAATCTATACATATACATCCTGCGTTACTTTAATTTTCTACCGTATAACACAACTGTATTCTCTGACCAAGTTTACTCTAAAAACACAAAAACAGATGACTTCACGAGAAATGCTTCAACTCAGGACTCAATTTATATGAAAAAACCCATCAAATGGCGGTAATAACATGAATAAACTTTGAGGTAGCAACACGGCACATAAAGAGGGTTGCAATAATAGTTTACTCTTCTTGGGCAAACGTGCAGGATTTAGATGTTTACATCTTTCTCATTGGCCTCTCTGTGATATTACACCGCTCACACATACATTTTACCGTTTCTATCCTGTAATTCCATAATTATACAAACAAATGCTGTCTCGGAAGACGAGTGCCATGGGTTATGAAGTCAATTTAACAGACAGGTTCTAAATTGCTAACGGATGAAGGGAAGGCTATTACGAGAAGATCTGGGTTATATGCAATTATAATTTTAAACACAAAAGGTAAAAAATCCAATCTGTTCCAGATTCTTCCCATCCGAGTTAGTGTTAAACTAATGCATAAAGAGAACCATACCTTATCATATTATACACTCCTTTAAAGTAACAAAATAAAGGATTCTGTTTATTTATGTTTGCATATTCATATCATGATAAATACAATGGAAAGTGTGAAGATAAATTATCAGTAATTTGAATCATCTATAAGGTAAAAACAAGAACTGTAGATAATTTCAAGAAAGAGCATATGATTCTTTTGATACCTTCTTTTGCTTGATAGAATATAAAAGATTAAATTAAAAACTAGGCTTAGATTGCATACCCATGACAGAAGATCTCCATCAACAACTGAGGCATCTTGCACCAACAAAAAAAATTCCTGGAATCACATTTATACATTCAGTCAATAAACTCAAGGTTCTACACATCTGATGGAAATGATGCTTTTCTTTCGTTGAATTTCTTTTTCATTAGAATAACAAACTGAATGCAAAAAAAGTTACAAGAAAACTATGAACGAACTTGATCAATGGAAAACTATGAATGAACTTGATCAATGGAATGCAGAATCAAGCACCCAATTAATGGTATATAACCTTGTACCTTGAAAAGACGGTGCAAAAAGCTATCAGCAGAAAACCATGATTCATCTAACAATGATGACGCAATGCTTGTGTCTGTGCAACCTTTCTGAAGTCCATGTTTCAATTGATAGTAGATGACTTTAATAAACTGCGAGATTCCATCACATGTCATTTATCAGAGTAAACGAATGGACAAAAAAAGGAAAGCATTGTTCACTGTTAGTTTACAACTTTACAGGAAAAGAAAATTAGTTTAGATCAAGAATAGCTAAATGTGTTACTTTCTCTGGGCAGAAAAGTCAGTAACCTAGAATTTATTGCATTTCCTTCTCTTTTTTAGGAGAAACAGAATCATTTTATTACAACGAAAATAAAGACAAAACCCCAGTGGACACACCAGCTACTCAAAACTATGTGAAACCTCTAAACTACCAGATGCTCAAAACATCATAAAATGTCCCAGGATAACACGAAAAGAACAATACAATATATCTCCATCCCCTTTCAGAAACCTCGATGATCCAACACTCTACCTCCTATATATCATTATTTAAAATTTGGGAAAGTTTTAACACCCTTCAATCCCGGTTCTTCCATTCTCCAAAACCTTTAACTTCCAAAATAATATCCGCCAAGTCCCACTCCACACAATCATTTTCCTTTTCCCAATTTATCACACAAACCAACCCCGCTTTTTTCTTCTTCCGCACTTCCTGAACAACCTCTTTGCCATACCTACTGAACCAAAAAAAATCACTCTGATGCTAGATCAGCTACAAGGCTCTCAAAGGCTAAGTGGGACAGTTAGCCAACTTGACTTGGGTCTTAGCCGGCTGGGGGTTTTAGTTGTTTCCGTATACTTTATTGGTCTTGTTTAGATTTAATGTTTTACTTTTAGTTGGTAGATCATAGTTATGCTCCTACGTTTTCAAACTGATAATTTTATCCCAAATCACCATGACGATTTCTTAGTTATCTGGCAAAAAGTTCTAGTTATAAATAGCACAAGTATGGACATTACCTTTGCAAATAGCAGACTTCTTGTACGGAAAGGCTGCAATAATGATAGAATTGTCAGAAACTTATTTCAGCTTTCCTGTTTTTCAGTATCAATTTCCTATGATGCAAGCATCACTTCAAAACTCCATATTTTAGTATAAAAACTTAACATAGTAAATGGGAACAGGAAAGACTATATTTATTTATTTGTTAATGATTATAGTATTAATGATTCCCCATTTAGCTGATTATGCAAGTATCTTAAAGAAAAAGACAGTTCAGGTAACTGAACTACAATGCAGAATGCAGAGAGGCCCCACTAAGTAGAACAGTATTATTCGGAGGATCCCTATCCTGGAGGGAATTAAATATATGTATGCATGTAACATGGACATGTATATATAAATTTAAAACACTCATGCAGAATGCAGAAAAAATAAAAATTACAATTATACAAATTTGGTAGCGTGAATAAATCCCAACAATAAGTAATGTGAAACATGGCGACCAATACTTACAGCTTCAGTGCATCCAAATAAAAGACTGACCAAGGATTTCCATTGTAGAAATGCTTCAAGTGATTGGCCCATCTGCATAAGCTCGGAATATCATAAAGATCTGAGTATCTGACAGTAGTAATTAACATAAAATTATGATCAAGTCTGCATTCTCCACGTACCAAAAATGCAATAAAGGCAAATTGCAGCTCTGCAAGAAGCAGGTCCTCAGAACCACCATAATCTTCTAGCAGTACACTTTCTAACAATTGTGTCTAGACATCCAGTAAAAAGAAGAAAAAATTATCAGTGAAAGCTTACAGCTAAATCAGCTATCTGTAAACATTCAAATAAAAAAACCAACAAAATAACTTAAAAGAGTAGAGGGGGGTTCTCACCTTGTCAAGATTCAAAGAAGTAAGTTGTTGGCCCTGGATTCCCTTTCGTTTGATAACACGAGGAATTGATGTGTAGTAACATCCTCTCATCTGAGACTTGTCACTGGGTGTTGAGAACTTGCTAGCATTCAACTGCTCATCTAGAGCTTTCTCCATCGTTGTGTTAGGAGTGTTTATACGCATTGCAGATTCAGATGAAATAGTAATTTCTCCTCCAATGGGCTCTGTACAGTAAATCGGCCGTTTAAAATTCAAAGGTTATAGGACAAGAAAAGTGAGTTTATTAGAAAGCCTTAGAATCAAATTCAGGCACCCTATTTAACACCTCTGTCATGAAATTTCATGAGTAAAACATTTCCCTATATAGCAGCAAGCTTTAGAAGATATGATCAACTGTTTTAAGGTCAGGTTGTTCAATTAGCTTAGTTCAAGGCTAATCTTTTGAGTAGATTTATGATTTGATGTCCTCCATAAAAACGTGTACTCTATTCTGAAGACTTTCCAACACTTCTAAATGAACAAACAAATGCATGAATCTAGAACCACTCATAACCAGCATCCCCAAAAATTTCCTCCCAAACTTAACCCTTACTCGCCCTGCAATACTTGGCATCTTTTTGCATATAAGAGACAGATTGGGAAACACATAAACATTAGCTCTTCTTCTTTGAATAAAATAAATAATATTATATATCATATATAATATCAACTCTATTATGAGCAATACTGAAGCAAGGTTCTTGCTTTCCAAATCATGGGGGATGGATTGTAAATGGAATGAGATAGCTCGTTAATCAGTCTGCTAAAGTAAAAATTTCACCTAAGCGAAGGGACCTGAAAACTAAATCCCAGAACCTTCCATTCAATCTAAAAGATTGTAATGAGATACTTCCATCAAAGAGAGTAAATAAGAAATTTCCATATCATTCAATTTCTCCAGAATAGAATTCCAATTGGTTGGAAAGCAAGGGACAGCAAACATATTGACCATGGATGCATAGATAAAGAGACTACCCTCTCCAGTAATTCTCCCCAAAAACTCAATTTTCCCCATTACCCACCACAAATGAAGATTAAGAGAGAAGGAAACAATGCCTAATGAAATGTCTTTTGCAAGCTCAAGGATTTGAGCCTACATTAAAAATCAGAATCTTATTTTTTTCATGTCAAAGAGAATCTTAATTACTTGATGTGACCCACATTTTCTTCTTTTAAAAATGTCAAGGGACTCCTTTTCCATGGCAAATCTTCACAACCACTTCTCAATTAGAGCCATGCTTCCATGATGATTTCATTCAATGGTATGTTTTATAGAACTTATGTTGAAAGTGAGTCACCACTTCAAACAAAGAACAAAAGAAGCTTCTTTTGATGTTCAAGAAATCAAGATCATTTTGTGCTTCTCTCCTCCAGTCACTAAGCTCTAGCAATTTTAACCAAAAAAAGCCGTTAAAGACCTCCCTGCCGAAGAAGCAAGCTAAAATATTACAGACTCCATATAGTTTCTAGCATCCATTCTCAAGTGGGAAGAAAGTTCATAGCTAAGCATGTGAAAGGAGCCTAACAGCCTTCTAATTGTTTATTCCTGATTGAATTCCCTCCATGGCCTTGTCTATCGAGCGGTCCTTTTGGCAGATTTTCTCTCCCTTCTTCTTTTATGAACATGAGGGCTCATCAATTATTAGGACATCTTGGTAAGTAGAGGAAGTGTGAAACAATCTGCACTGTGCTGAGCTAGACCTCAATACATCCTACCTAAAGTGAATTAGGCCTGGTCATGAATTTGGAGGAAAGGAAGAGCTACTTCTGTCAGTCTTTAACAACTAAAAAAACAGTGCCAAAAATTATGAAATTGTGTCCAAGTGTCACTATAACTATAAACAGAAAACATCTGACATGCAATGTTCTTTTAGATTTCCTTGCAGTCTTATTGGTAGAAGTACTTCTAGAAGAAATTCTTTTATATACTTTTAGAAAGTTTTGCAATAATAATCTCCATTTCGATGCAGAAATTTGTACGAAAAGCTACATAGGAAGATTGTTATGAAAGAGCTATCCATGCACTGTACAGAACTTCATTACTTTCATGGTACCTTTTTCAATTCTGGTCATTACCTATTTCATCATGTCTACAAGCTCGTAGCTAATACCACTATACTTAAATATCATATGAACTCTTTGCAAGTGAGCAGATGCACCACCCTTTAAGTTTACTGGACAAGAAGTCATAACAAATACTTCGTGGAAAATTAAGATTCTCACCATATGTCCATGTTGAGAATTTTCCTAAAACAGATTAAAAAAAATACTTTTTTTAATATTTTCATATTTGCTCACACTCCACAGGGGCCTATTGTACCTTATGACAAGATAAATACTCAGACAAAGAGTGTGGTTTCTATCCCAAAAAAACAGAAAAAAAGAAAAAAAGAGGACACGCATTGCAGATCTGAAGATAAAGAAAGTTCAAATTGAAAAACTCAGAAGGAGAGACGGAGAGAAACGCAGTAACAACAGCAGCAGTTAAAGCATTAAATGTATTCGCTTCACAAAACTCTAGCAACAAAACTGAAGAAACACCTGGTGGAAAACCTACAATAATGGTGAATGTAAGCTACTGAAGTTGTGAATAATGCTTACCAATCCGTTGGATGATGCTCTTTGTAACGTAGCTAGATAATTGTTTCCAATCTCCATACTGGCTTAGATTATAAGGACCAAGATGTCTGTCAAACTCCAAACTTCTAACTGCTTGGCAGTATCTCTCTTCCTGATGGAACAAAAAATATAGCGATATGAAATAAAAATCTTACACTGAAATAAAGAAAACAGCTACTGTCTTTCCAGCAAAGAATTTTGTTTGAAACAAAAATAAAGAAATTCCCCTCACTCCTTTTAAAATTTAATAGTTTCACTAATACAATAAAATTGGACCAAAAGAATGACAAAGAAATTAAATAAACAAAAAGATTTTCAAAAAAGAGATATTGGCCATATTTTCTTGCTTCTTAGTACTTCGGCAGGTTATATAGTTTATGCATCAACTTTGTTTTTATTTGCCTCAACCTTCTCTAGTGAGTTTAGACTTCATATACTTCATGCAGCTTCTTGGAAATTGAGGTTGAATAATATCATCTATAGTGTCAGCCATCCATTTGGAATCACTTTGATTCTGTACATGGCAGAAATAAATATAGTAAGACAATCTTGCAACCAACATGAATACAAACCTCTTCTTCTGGTACTTTGACTAATCGTTCGTCTTGTTGATCCCACTTACGAACAATTACCTGTTACACGAGAAAAGTGAGTCTTGCTCACAATTGTTTGGGTGGGGTAAAACAGCACTGAAATGTTACAACCCAATTGGATTTAAGCTGACAATAAAGAGACGGCATTGCTTAACTAACCTCCGATGGCCCGGCATCAAGAAAAAACCCGATAATTGGCGCAAACTCCTTGCCATCTCTGCGTGGCCAAAAACCAGACACATGAAACCAGATTTTTCAAATAAAAATACAGCAGAAACATGCCACAGATAAATACGCGAAAAATGTCGATTTCCATCCAATCAACTACCATTGGGAATTTACAGAAACTACAAAACAGAATCACCCCCAAAATACTTCAAAATTTAAAATTCAAAATTACATTCTCTGACAACATTCAACAAACATATGGTGAGCAAGAAGAGCTAACCTCGTGGATGAGCTATAGTACACAAAATGAGGACCAGGAGGAATCATCTTTATGCCTTTGAATTCCGGGCCCACAGAAAACATCTGCAAAACAGAGAATCGAGTGTTGAGGGTCAAATTTTCTCGCATTTTCTCGGCAACCAAACGCAGCACGAGCATGTGTTGGTTGGGTTAGTACTTAGTAGTAGTATTTTACCTGAGTGTCAATGCCGATGAGGGTGTGCTGAGGCACGTCGAGGAAGAGAAGCGTCACGCCTCGCTTCACAAGCTCCAGCGCCGTTTCGGAATCCATCGAAGTTTCTGCAATTTTTTGTTGGACTTCAAAGTTGTCGCTCTGAAGTTCTGAACACCTTCCCGCTTAGAAAGCTCTGGTAAATGAAGTGGGTGCTCCGACAGTCCAGAAGCCTCTTCTAATATGGGCCTCGAAGAGGTATGAAAGAAGGCCCAAGATCTAAGCCCATTGGGCATCGGCCTACTCTAATCATACTAGGACAGGAAATATCGACGATTTTAGTAAAAACTAAACAGTTCTATAATGAGCAAATTTGTTTGATAAATAGGCATAACAATTGTTTTGCTTGAGTGTTAAATGATGGTGCAACAAATATGGAAGAAAATTCATATACAATTTATCGAGCAGATTCAAGATATATTCTGAATCAAGCAATCTCTATTATATAGGTACAAAAATCTACATAAAAAGTTGAAATCATGGCAAGAAGCCCTTACAAAAACCAAAGCAATTTATCAAAGGGACAATAATCTAGCCAATGAGGTAATGACATTTTATTGTTAATAATTTTCAAATGTAATTAACATGTTATTATTTGGACCGTTAGGTAATTAAGAGTAATTATTAGATTAAATTATTTTACAATTTTTCTTCAGTAACTACAAGTATAAATGTGATTCAATCTTCATAACAACAGATCACAAAGTACGAATATTGAAACATTGTAAAGCATACTCCAACAAAATTATGTTATATGTTGGATATCCTAACACCACACATTGGATGCCTTAAGTGGTAGATTACTGAAAATAATATAGTTTTAAATACTAATGATATGCTTTTACTTTATATTTGAAATAAATTATTCAAATTAGTTATTTTCAAAGAAAAACTAATGAAAAGGGATTGAAAACTTTGAGTTTTAATGATAAGGACAAAATAAAGGATAAAGTAAATAGTACCAGGATTGATTTTTTAGTGTAAAAATGTGAATTTTCGTTAAAATAAACAGAATCGTGGACTTTTCGTTAATACTTCTTATTTTCAATTACCAAAAAAAGAAAAAAGAAATAGTAATTATTATTAAACAAATTTACAACAAAAAGAAATATTTGTAAATACTAAATAGTAATTATGAAGAATTGACCACCGACTAGTGTGAGAAGACAGTAGGCGATCTTCTTCGCCCCCAAATCTCTGCACCTCTGCCCGCCCTGATCAACGCCCGCAGCTTTCTGACAATGAAGCGCAAGAAATGGTCGGAGCTCGAAGAACAGACCCTTCTCACCAACTACTTGGACCTCCACAACTCTGGAGCTCTAGCCAAGCTCAAAACCCGCGAGAAAAAGTTCAAGCCCATAGCCGACCACGTGAACTCGGCGCACCACCTCCGCGACCCAGTGACCTTTCCGTTCCGGTGGTCCTGGCGCGACGTCTCAATCAAGGTGCAGAACATGCGGCACCAGTACCTGGGCGTGAAGCAGAAGATCCGGGTCTCCAAGGACGAATTCAACTGGAAAGACGGCGAAAACCACTGGGAAAATTTCTTGAGGTACAAGGAAGTGTTTGGAGATGTGGAGCTTGATGTTAGGGGGAAAAGGGGGTGTGAAAGTGAGAACCTTGATGTTTTTGGGGATTGTGGGGATTTGGGGTTTGGGATTGACTGTGACGATTTGGAAGAAGAAGAAGACGATGAAGATGGAGTGCAATTGGAAGAAGGTGAAGATGGAGAAGAAGAGGAAAGTAGTGGCGGCGGCGAAGGCGACAATGGTGTTGAGGAATTGGGTAGGAGTGAAGGTGGTGAACTTGTGGGTGAGAGGGCAATTGGGGAAGTGGGTTTTGCGCAGAAAAGGAAATTGGGTAAGGTTGGATTGCATAGGAGGTTGGGGTTGGTGACTGCACAAGTTTTGGATTTGAGGGATGTAGTGGTGAAGAGGGAAGAGAGGAGGAGAGAGAGGGAGTGTAGGAGAGAGAAAAGTGAGGTTGAGAGAGAGGAAAAGAGGAAAGAAATTGAGTTTAGGAGAGAGAAAAGAAGGAATGAGAGGGAGGACTGGTTGGAGGATAGAGAATTGGAGTTAGAGGAGAGGGAGGTGATGTGGGCAAGAAGAGAATTCGACAAAAGGTTGAGGATGGAGAGGGAGCTGGATGATGAGCGACGGAGGAGGATGAGGATGGAGGAGAAGAGGGAGGAGGAGGAGTTGGAGTGGAGGGAGAGGATGGTGGGTTTGCAAATTGAGCATGAGAAGCAAATGATGCAAATGCATGCTGAGGCGTGCCATAATCAAATGCAGATTCTTGGGGTCATGGCTAGGCTAGTTTGTCAATCTTTTGGGTCTGTGAACGATGGGCTGGGAGGCGGTTTAGGGTCATTGCCGCCTCAGGTTTTGCAGAATTTACAGCATCCAGGGGATTTGGGCGACAATGGGAAGCCGGAGGACAATTCCCCTTCTGAGTTCCTCTAAACTGTAATTTAAATACCTTTCCAGATGTTACTACTGTTATAGTTCTGATGAAATGTTAATAAAGTTGATCTTTATCATACGAGTTATCTGTACTGTTGCCAATGTCTATACTGGCAGTGCCTATTGTATGTTTGGAATGATGTATATGCGTTTGTCTTATTTTTATCAATATGATACTCGTTTTCCAAGCAGCAATTACTTAGGGTGTTCATGTTTGCTGAGTTTTCTGTCATATCAGTTCGAACTGAATAATGTTCATGTAACAAGTCATACAACTATGTATTCTCCAGAAAACGGAATCATGTCACCTTTAGGGTGTTGACTTCATAGGCTGTTCCATCTGTTCATACTTGTCTTTTTTAATTGATTATGAAAAGGTTTTAGTTATTTACAGTCCGCTATTGTTACTAGAAAAAACAGTGGTAGCTAATTGTTATTACACCAGAGTGCTGCTTTGCTTCAACTTTTGATTGTTTAGCAGGGTTTTAGGATGGTGTTATGTATTAAGAAAGGGCATTTGGAGAAGAAAACAGAAAGAAGAGAAGTATATTTCGCATGGTAGAAATCATATGCATTTTAAAAGATAATCAAATGCAGTTCTGAACATAGGATTGTCAGTAGCTGCGTATGCTACAAACCACATGCTGACCCCTCAGGTAATTTAAAAAATATTGCAGAAACAATATTTTTTGCCCCTTAATATGGGGCAATAATATTTTGTTGAACATTATATAGGCAAAAATATTGCACAGATTATATTATGTAAGACTAAATTCATCTTCATAAGCTATTAAAAAGGTAAAGCAGGGGGATACTACTAGTCTAATAAATCTTAAATTGCCGGGACCAGGAGCTACCAGATTACAAATCTGTTACAATAGGCTAACCTCCCTTGAATATATTTGAAATATTGCCTGGCCCAACAGGGGTATGGATTATGAGAATGTAAACCTTAGCTATACAACTAGGCTTCCCTTTACTACTGTTCAATCTACTAGATCCACATTTGTCAAAAGAAATGACCAGATAACTTGGAGGGGCGCTGTTGAATCAATCTTAGTAGACAACCAGGCCTTAGGTTTGGATCTCTGGTGGCGTCTGTTCTGGGAGTTTGGAGCATCCACAGCGATGCATTCTCCTTTTTATCTGAGAACATACGATACCAGGGAGGGGGAGGAAGGCCAAATTTTTATGGGGATGCATAGTATTGGCTGTTTTTTAGGCAGTTTGGCTGGAAAGGAACAAGATGATTTTTGTAGATGGTGGGACAGAAATTTTTTTGAACCCAAAAAAAAATTTGTCTGGTCATCTTTATGTCTTCAGTCTCTACAGATTTTAGGGGTTTATATTATTCTAGTCATTGGTTAGATTGGAAAGCTGTTGTATCTTCGTTCTGTGGTCTGTGTTTATGTCAGACTGATTTTGCTTCTATGATTTTTCTTATACTGTTGCTGTCCAATTTTGGCCATCTTGTCCACTCATTGTGTAATTTTTATTGTTTTATGCAATAAAATTTGTTTAATTTTCAAAAAAGAACTAATCCTTCTTTTATGGGTTGTATACCTTTGAAATTAGTCTTTGGAAATTCCAGTGATTCAGGGATTGCGCAAACCACTTTGATCTTCTTTCTTTCAGCGGTGAGAATTCTGAAATTTTAAATTGGCGGTAGTTTGCCCTTCATTGTGACTTGATACGATTAATTTAATACCTGTATTCACTTTGATATTCTTTCTTTCAGCAGTGAGAATTCTGAAATTTTAAATTGGCGGTCGTTTGCCCTTCACTGTGACTTGATACGATTAATTTAATACCTGTATTGCTCCAATGTTTGTAGCTGACAGCATTGGCTTCTTTTTTTCTTTTTTGTTTTTTGACTTTTGCTCCTATTTTGCTTTAGGTGGTTGAAACAGCCTGAGATCACAACCTCCAGTTCAGATGAGAAAGGGAAAGACATTTTGATTGGTTGGTATGCATGTTCTTTCATGTTAGATGAGTATCCTAATTCCAATATGTGAATTATTTTGTATACACCATCTTGAATTTACAATTACATGATTAGCTGTTCAAAGGATGACAGAAATTTAAAAATGTTTGTCTTACCTCACCTATACTGACCGATAATATTGTATCAAGAGTCAAGACACACCTTTGTGGACTATTGAATATGGAACACAATCATATTAACATCTTGTGATCCTTTTCTTTGCCCTCTAATCTTCTGGAGCGTACATTATTTTTTTCATGTCAACTTTATTTGAGTATATATGTTGATGAATGCAAAGATGTTTCTGTTCCTTTGAGTGCACTCGGAAAGAAATTCATATGGCCAGAATCCCACGACAGTTGTTCTTGTCATGGGTTTGAAGGCAATTAATCCAGAAAAATGAGTACTAACATTCAAGTTGGAAGAAGAAGAGTGAATATATGTTTTTCAAACAAAAGGTCTTTTAATGGTTTGTTACCAAAACACATCCACAGTTCACAGTCACACTCATGACGAATAAATGTTACTTAAGAGTTATTCGATGGAATTGGGGATAACTGAAACAATTCTAGAGAGAAGTATATATGTAATGTAAATAAGAAGATATGGATGATCTTTTAGGATTTCTCTGTTGTGCAATTTGTAGTGATCGGAGAGGGACACCGAGGTCATTATTTGTTATATAATTCACTGAGTGCAAATTTTGTTGAATGATCAGATAAGATGACATTACAGACACATGCCCTTTGATCTAGCAAGTTAAAGTTGCATGTTTGTTGAACAATTAGGCAGTCTGTTTCATGATAGGAGATTTGATTTAGAGACAATTTTGAGGAAACACATATCGGGGAAATTAGGTGGAAATTTATAGCCTTACGAACCTTTCCATCCTTGTATATTTAGGTTGACGAGATAAGACACATTGAATCTAGTTTCCGCAACAATGGAAGAACCTTGCTGGTTGCAAAATGTGTACGTGTGACATTTGTTGCTTCTGCTGGGGTAAATCAGGAGCACAGTGGGACTTAGAGCATGCATTAGGTGTTCCTCATTAATTAAAGAGAGAAGAAATTGTCACCATAAGACACAAAAATTGTCATAACTCATGTATCATACGCATGACTGGAAGTCTGGAACTAAGGTTTTACTTACGAACCTCATTAGCTTAACAACTGGTTGAGATTTTGTTTATAGATGATTGGTTGAAATTTCATGCGAGTTGTGATAATGTTTTAGGGAAAAAATCATTTTTCCATTTGTCGTTTGGCCCAATTTCATTCATCAACATCATGATTTCAATTCCACATTTTCCATTCGAACCTTTTCTTTTATTTGCCGCTATATGAAATGAAATGATACGGTTGATGCCGTGCAACCACCGTTTCATTTATTTGCATTTGAGTTATGATTTGTATGAATCTAAGAAATATATAAGGTCAAAACTAATGAACTTGACTTTGTAGCCGTAAATCATAGTTAACTACATCCTATGACTTTTGAACCGAGTTGAGATTTCCATAACCAAAGGCATTTTAGACTGGTTGTTCCCAACTGTTGGTCAAATAGTAAAGGTAGTTACAATGCTACTGGGAATTTCAGGACCTCAGCAAGTTCTATATTGTTTTTCCATGTTAGTGAATGCTAATGTTGTATTCATATGACTATGCAGGTCGTGCAGCGGATAATTGATTGAATTTGATGATTGTTAGTTCTGAATCTGCTTTTGACATCTTGTTGCATAACCGACAAGAAACAACGGAAATTGTCCGTTTTTCTATCTGCAGAAATCTGTGAACGCCTGACTGTTAGATGGAGCTGGTTTCATGACCGACCAGTCCACATGAAAGTGGATCATAGCCTTCTAGATACATTTGACAAGGAGTCATGTTGAAGTAAGCTGCAAGCATGATTAAATGTCTATTATTTCTTGTGCAATTAAATGGTGTTGATTCTCTGCGCTGTCGTTATTTGGAACTTTACATGTTCTGCTGTCAGTAACTAGTTGTTTGTGAAATTCAGGGGTAGGATTCTGAAACATTCTATCGTTGCAGCTCTTCTATCCTCCTTTGAAGGTAAAGCAGCTGGAGCGGCCAGAAACTTTTTTATAGGTAAACATCCCATCAATTCTACAAACAATATTTGGCTGAAGCCGTAATTTTAACTGGTTGGTGAGCTTTCGCATGTTGTATAATTATGGTTGCTTTAAATTTAAAAAGGCAGCATGCTTTTAAATTATATAAGGATTCTTTTATTTAAAAAAGGCAGCTTGGTTTTCGTCTTATCTTTTTCACCCACTGGTCTTTCATTTGCAACTTCAGTGTCGTTGTACCAATTCTAAAAGATTAAGTCCCTACAAAATGCAGGGGTCCTGCTTAAACCTCTGGCTGAAATATCTGTGGATAGGGCTTCGTGGTCATCCTAATCTTATCACTTACCTTTCGCTGCCCCCACCTTGGTGCTCCTCACCCCTCACTCCTCACTCCTCACAGCTTCTTAAAGAGATGGGTATTTTTTTTTTTCAATGTAACTTGGCAATATATTAAGATTTGTGTTTATTTGTAGCCTTGATTTTGTACTTTCATGAGTTCAATCCCTATTAGCAGGCATTAAAACCTTCTCAAGAATATAATAAATCCCCAGCTGTTGAATGAAACCTCTCTGGTACTTGTGTTTTGGATTGTTTCACTGACATTACAATTTCTCTCTTTTGATATGTACATCCATCACCAACAAGTGATGTTGATTAGCCAAGCTCTCTTTCAGTGTAACTTTGCAATCCTTACAAATTATATGACCCCCTTTCCTCATTAGTAAAAAATATATTTGTGTTTTTGACGACCCCATTTAGTAGGAAAAGGCTTTGGTGTTGTGTTTTTGATGACCTGCTCTTATATGGACATGTTCTTCTCTTCCCCAAAACCATGGCCACCATGAAAACCTCCATAGTTGCCTGTCTCCTTGCCCACATGTCCATATAAATCTCCTCCTATAAATATCTTCTCCGTTTTAGCGATTCCTTGCACCATGTCTCTGAATCGCTCAAATAGGAGGAGGTTCCTAGCAATGTTCAACAACTTGTATAAATAACTGACTTCCAGATACAACCAAATACCAATACAAGGGGAAATTCCAAGTTTTGAATTAGAAAAACAAAATAATGTTCTGCATAACAACCTCTTAAAAATACGCACAATAAATCCAACCGACGATTCAAACACTAATGTATAAGTCTTGCAAGACTGATCGCAGATATAAATGTATACGGACATGATACAGACGAACCCAGCTTCGATACTTCATCTCCAATGCACAAAATCAACAGGAGACAAACAAAATACAAAAACTGTCGCCATTGTTCATCCTTGTTTTCAAGTTATTCTATTAGTACAACAACAACAACAACCAAGAATTATCCCACTAAATGGGTCAGTTGTACGAATCCTAAAATGCCATTGCGCTCGGTTTTGTAACATGTCTTCTGTTAGCTTCAAGTACTTCATATTCTCTCTCTATAATATGATCTGTAATTAGTGATTAGCTTAATCACTATTAAAGGTTTTAATCTTGGGATTATTAGGCTTATTCCTATTTTAGTGAAGTTTGTTATAATTAGCCAGCTGGCATGATGAGTTGTGACTTGTATAAGAGCACTAGCTCTCACTATTGTAATCAGATCAGAATTTACAAATAGAAATACAAAACCAAAAAACAATTCAAGAGTTCTGCTCTCTTTCTTTTCCTTCCCTCTCATTCTCTATCCTCTGTGACTTCAGGTTGATTAAGGGGTTAGAGATTTGGATCCTATCAATGGTATCATCCTTCTCGAATCCTGGTTTCCCTATTGTGCATGCCCACCCGACCCGTCTTCCTGCCATGGATGCACGCCTTTCTGCTGCAATTGACTCATTTGAAGCTTCGATGCATGCTGCAATCCGTGATGTGATCTGCGAAGCTATGGATTTTGCACTCACCGTTATTCACAAGGCTGTGAATCCTGTACTCGCAGAAATCCGCAGTGACCTTGCTCAGTTACGTCGTGACTTGGCTCTCGATGTCGAGGGAGATTCTGATCCAGCCTCAATGTGTTCTAAGGAAGCTGAATCGATCGAGGTAGGTCACCAGAAACTTCAAAAACTTGAGACGCACGATGGAGACGGCAACCTATTGCGAATTCCATCAACAATCCACGACCATTCCATTCCGCCATTGCTCTTATCGTCACCGATGTTGAGAGCACTTGCAAGTTCTCCGGTCAAGCCCCAATTAAAAGAGTCTGTGGTAGCCACAATTCCACTGCAACATTTTGAGAAACCCATGCTTATTGCGATGGTGACCATAATGTCGTTCCCATTTTCAGTAATCGTTGGCAAAACTGAGGCCTTATCTCAACTGGCAGACCAGGACGCCAATGTTACCACCCACATTGAGGGGTGTTGTGACATCCCGTCCCAAAATTCATGTTAACGTACGTGTGAAATTACAACTTTGCCCCTAGTTCGTTTTCGTCATGTTTTTGGTTATTTGTCGTTTGTGTGGTGTTGGCATGTGTTGGGCCACACACACTCACACTCTCATTTTCCCTGTCACTCTCTATCTCCCTCTCCTGTGCTGCTATCCCTTCCTTTTCCCTTGAAACTGTATGGACGAACCCAAAACCCCTCAAATCTCAACAGATCGAAGGAACCAACTATACCATTCTGAGAGGAGTACAACTATACCATTTTGAGGTGAGAATCCTAACGTTTTCACGTCGATTCGAGGAGCTCCGTTTGGGGTACTATTCATGCAAACGTGTTTTAGTAAGTTTTTGGGTTTTTGAAGCTCGTAGGTAGCTTGGTGGTGTCCCAAGGAGCCTCAGAGTAGCTCGTTGGACGAAATTGGACGTCGAAATCGTGGGTTTTGAATTTGGCCGATTTTTGGTTTGTGTGGACAGGTATGATCTTGTGGTTTTTAGCCCTCAAAACTTGTTTGGATTTGTTCTACTAGTTCTAGGCTTCAATTTGGTGCAAAAATCACGAAAAACGGTTGAAAAATGAGTGAGAAATCATGATTTACAGGTTTTCCAGTTTTCCGGCGCCGGCGATGGCGTCGGAGCCTTGCCGGAGGTTCGCCGGAGAAGGTGACGGAATATTCCGTCAAGTCTGACGGAATATTCCTAACGCCGTTAACGGAATCTGTCAAAACTGACGGAATATTCCTAACGGCGTCAGTTGACGCCGTCAGCGTGCCAGGCACATGCCTGTGCGTGGCCGGCGCGTGGGGGCGCGTGCGGCGGTGGAAATTTTTTCTAAAAATATGGTTGTGATCCTGAGGTTGTGTAGGTCACGTTGGTATATTCAATTGTCCAATTTGAGCATTGTATGAGAAGTTATTACGAGAAGTTGGTTATGTGCTTTAAAATTGACGTTTTTATAGTTAATTCGCATATAGATGATACGTACCCTAAGGACGAGCGTGCGCACTCGAGGCAGGGGGGCTACGACCCTTCCACATACCAGTGAGTGGGCTTTTGGTTTTCCGTATATACCTATATACTATATTTTCCCATAAATGATTTAAATGTTTATTAGTTATATGCCATGCATACATTATCGTTGGTTGTGCACTGTGAGTACATTATTATTTGCATATATATATACATATGCATATTGGGTGCTGTGGACGCACAGGTAAGTGCTAGGTAAGTGTTATTCACGTTTATGTTTCAGTAGTGGTTTGAGATGCTTTGAGAGCCCATAACCTGCACCCCCGGTGTTAGTGCTCCCGCCCAGAGTAGGGCACAGTCCTTCACGTGATGTTCACCTCCCGCACCACACGCTCATCTTGGATCCAAGTTAGGTGCACAGTCCTGTCGTACAGACCACTATAGGTGGTTCCGACTCGTAGGTGACCCGCGATTATTCGCACAGCCTTCACGTGATCGTAGCACTAGAGCGTATACATGTATTACACCCAGGCCTGTCGTACAGACCACTTTAGGTGGTTCCGACTCGTGGGCAGGTTCAGTTATTGATTTTGAGATTTGAGCTCTAGATGCAGCCGTACAGGTCACGTTAGGTGACTCCGGCTGCCAGATTACTTGATATTGATATGATTATACCTGAGCACTTGCATATCATTATGAGATTTTGGCATGGCATATTATAGAGCACGTTTGGCATATTCTTGAGCATGTTTCGTATATATATACGTATATCTATTTTCTGAGAAGTATACAGGTTTTACGGCGAGGGGTTAGAAAGTATTTATAAATGGTTTTCGAAAAACTTTGTTTTTGCCCACTCACGCTTTTGTTTTGCGCCCCTCCAGGTTCTAGTTGAGTAGCAGGTTCGGTGGTTTCCCAGAGGGTTCTTCCGGCTTTTCTGACAGACAGTCACCAACGTAGGGTCACCTTCGGGTGTACTTTTGTCGAGTCATTCTCTTTTGGACTGCTGTAGACTTGCTCTGAATTTGTGCCTCACACGCTAGCACTTGTTTTTACTACTTTGTATGCTAGTTTTTAATTATTCGTACTTTTTATATTACTATCTTATTAGCTTCCGCACGTGCACATGGTTACGTCACCTTCGTGTGACGGCCAGCACGCCCTGATCTCGGTCGGGGTGTGTCAGGTGTGAAGATCACAAGAGCTTCAAATTGCAAATTCTATGCCTCTGTATGCTGCCCTCAACATATACGAACACCTGACATCCTTGCTTTCCAATTTTACAAAATCGGAAGAACAAATGGTATTGGATTTTGCAGTTTATTCTGGCATATTATACTGGTGTCATTGCGATCATGTGTGAAGACTTTTTTATTGATAAATGTGGATGGGTTAATTGGTATATTGTGGGAAAATTTGTGAAGAAATTTTTTTATGCATTAGAACTGTTCGAGGAAATGTCCAAGAGACCTTTGTGTGAGAAACATCCAATGGCAAAGTTTGTGTGGTCTGTAACTAACAACACTGCTATGGTAGAATGGTACAATGCATGCCAAGAGGCACTGAACAATAAGGGAACTCTCTTCAATTTCATGTTGCCTAAAACCTTTCACTTGACTACTCATGGAAATTTGGAGTTGCACATTGCCACTTCATAGTAGATGCTCAAGTCTTTTTGGAATGCATCAACCATTACAAACTACATACTGGAGATTGAATTCTTGTGGGAAAAGGATATCAAAGTTGTTCTATGGGGAGGCAATGCTACTTCTTTAATTTTTTTCAGCTTTGGAGTCTTGGCTTGTGGTAGAACACAATAAAAGGGACTTTGAGCAACAGTGGCTTTCATTGAATTTTCCTGGGCTACATCAGAGGCTGTTATGGCGGCAAGGTCTCAGTGGTATTTCCCATATCAAAAAACTCAAGTGTCCATTTTAAAAGCTCAAGTGAAGTCAAGCTCTGTCTCCCCAAACTACATGGCTCACCAACCTGACATCAAGAAGAAAATGAGGGAGATTCTCATTGACTGGCTTATTAAGGTCCACTACAAGTTTAAGTTTGTGGTTGAGACACAATTCCTTACCGTAAACCTTATAGACAGGTTCTTAGAGCGCCAAATGGTGATCAGAAAGAAGTTTCAATTGGTTGGTGTGACAGCCATGTTATTAGCTTGCAAGTATAAGGATGTTTATGGAGAAATGCTTGACAAGGGAGTCAATTTGGATGAGTTTACCTATGTTTTGTTGACGGTGAAAAAAATCACTAGGGACATTCCGAGCTATCAGTTTATAATAAAGACGTTGACTGATGCTGGGAAACTCGATAAGGCGCTTAATGTGGTAGATACAATGTTGGATGATGATGGGGTTGAACTCTTTAACAATCCAAATAAGAAGGCTATGTTGTTTTTGAACTTCGCTAGTGAGTCTTCTGATGCTTTCAAATCCACATATCGTGAAGTTGCTAAGAAATATAAGAAAGAAGACATAAGCTTTCTCATTGGAGATCTCAAGGTCGTAGTCACTGACAGCATCCAGGAGGACATCAAGTATGGAAAATATGTGTTGCTGGAGTTCTATGCTCCTTGTTGTGGACATTGCAAGAAGCTTGTTCCAATTTTGGATGAAGTTGTTGTCTCATATGAAAAGGATTCCAATGTCGTTATTGCAAATTTACAGGCCACTGCAAATGGTGTGCCAAGTGACTTCGATGTCAAATATTATCACCTGCCTCAACGCCTGCAGGATTAGATGCTTGCACACTTGTGTCTGAAGTACATAACAGATTCAGAAGATCTGCAGCAACAAGAACCCCTTGATATGGTGTACTTATTTCTTGTCGTTTCCAATGACTTGCTTTTTCAGATGGTCTCTAAGATGAAAGCTGAGTATTTTCCAAAGAAGATGGAGTCTTATCGAAGATAATACCCATAGATTCCTACATATTTGTCACTGATGTTGTGGATTTAGTGGTTTAAAAAAAAATAGAGTTGAACAGTGGAGGGGAGAACATCAACCAAGTGATTTAGAGAATAAAAATATGGAATGCGCCAATTGGTTGTTGTGTGCTAAGCCTCTCGGCATGGAGACTGAGAGAACGATTGTAGAACAAATTCAAGGTTATACTGAACCATACGCAGAGAAGCTTCTTCCAGATTTGCATTCCATGAAGAAACATGTTTTTTCCCCCGTACTAGATTTCCAGAAGGTATTACTGCACTATTTTAGGATGCGAGAAAAGGGCTGGCAGACTATCAAAAAAGATAGAGTTTATGCCTTCTTGGAACATCCTGCTCAGTTTTATGAAATCATTGTTTATTCAGACTACTCATATATGGATGTAGATCCTATAATGCCTATAATGGAGAGATTGGACACTAAGCATTATGTAACATATAAGCTGGGAAAGGCTGCCACTATGTATCAAATCGCAGAAGAGACTTATACCACCCAGACTGCTTCATTGGAAACTGCTATGTCTACACTTGTCTTCGTTCAAGGATCTCTGAATTTTGTGTGCAATCGGTATCAACTGCTCAGGTTGGCAATAATGTATACTGCTGATGAGGATTTGGAGTCCATAACCGACACACAAATTGAATTACAGCTAATGGAGTTAGATGCTCACAATTTTGTCAAATTCAAAGTGCAGAACAATCACTACCCCAATGAACCATTGCAGAAAAAAAGCAAGTTCTTTTTTTAACCTTGAGGACAAGGTTGTTCTTTAAGGGGGGGAGTAATGATATGATCTGTAATTAGTGATTAGCTTAATCACTATTAAAGGTTTTAATCTTGGGATTATTAGGCTTATTCTTGTTTTAGTGAAGTTCATTATAATTAGCCAGCTGGCATGATGAGTTGTGACTTGTATAAGAGCACTAGTTTTCACTATTGTAATCAGATCAGAATTTACAAACAGAAATACAAAACCAAAAAACAATTCAAGAGCTCTGCTCTTTCTTGCTTCCTTCCATCTCCCTCTTTATCCTCTGTGACTTGCAGGTTGATTAAGGGGTTAGAGATTTGGATCCTATCACTTTATTAAACTAAAACATTTGAATATAGCATTCAATTGATCAATGGCACTGACTCTCTTATTTTTATTTATTATTTATTTTGTTCCGACTCTATGATGGTTTTCGATCCTGCACCCTGTAAAGGACTTTCATCATACAGGTGGTGGCCATGAGAAAAAAAATGTATTCCAGGAAACACATCATGAATTATATACTAACTTCCTCATCATAGTGCCATTTTAGTAATACCCATGAGCTAATTTGTGCAATTTCGTTACAAATTCAATGTTTTATGCAAAGATTTTAGCAAATACAGACTAGGAGTGATTCCTTGCACCAAGTTTCTGAATCGCTCAGACAGAGAATGTATTTATAGGAGGAGATTTAAATAGACACGTGGGCAAGGAGACAGGCAACTATGGATGTTTTCATGATGACCATGGTTTTGGGGAGAGAAACGAGGATGGGGAAGCCATCTTGGATATTGCAATGGCATACGATCTCTTTTTAGCCAACACCTTCTTTAAGAAGAGAAAAGAACATGTGATCACCTACAAGAGCGGGTCGTCAAAAACACAAATAGATTTTTTTTCTAATGAGGAAGGGGGATCATATAATTAATAAGGATTGCAAAGTTATATCGGGAGAGAGCTTGGCTAATCAACATCGTTTGTTGGTGATGGATGTACATATCAAAAGAGAGAGAAAAAAGAACAAGACCTTGAAGTGCCTAAGGATTAGATGGTGGAATCTAAAAGGAGAAAAACAAGCCATTTTTAAAGAGAAAGTAATCACCCAATTTGTTTGGGATAGAGAGGGGAAAGCTAGCCAAATGTGGGATTCCATGGCTAGTTGTATTCGAAAAGTAGCAAAAAGGGTATTAGGAGAGTCCAAGGGATTTGCTCCACACCAAAATGAATCTTGGTGGTGAAAGGAGGAGGTACAGACAAAGGTTAAGGCTAAGTGGGAATGTTGTAAAGCCTTATACAAGGATAAGACCGATGAAAACGATGAAAGGTATAGAATAGTGAAGAAGGAGGCGAAGAAAGCGCTGTGAGAGAAGCTAAGCTAGCGACTTTTGACGATATGTATAAGAGACTAGATACCAAAGAAGGAGAGTTGGATATCTATAAACTAGCTAGAGCAAGGGAAAAGAAGACAAGGGACCTAAACCAAGTGAGGTGCATCAAGGATAAGAATGGAAAGGTTCTTATTACAGAGAACGCGGTCAAGGGCAGATGGAGATGTTATTTTCATAATCTTTTCAATGAAGGACATGAAATGAGTACTTCTTTGGGGGAGTTGAGTAACTCAGAAGAGTGTAGAAACTATTCCTTTTACTGCCGAATTAGGAAGGAAGAAGTCTTTATAGCATTGAAAAAGATGAAGCATAGAAAAGTAGTGGGCCCAGATGATATATTGATCGAAGTGTGGAAAGTCTTGGGAGAGACGGGTATAGCATGGCTCACAGACCTTTTCAATAGGATTTTGAAAACGAAGAAGATGCCAAACGAGTGGCGAAAGAGCACTTTGGTGCCTATCTACAAGAATAAGGGCGACGTACAAAATTGCATGAACTATAGGGGTATTAAGTTAATGAGTCACACAATGAAGCTCTGGGAGAGAGTAATTGAGCATAGACTGAGGCAAGAGACACGAGTCTCGGACAACCAATTCGGGTTCATGCTAGGGCACTCAACCATGGAGGCAATCTATCTCTTACGAAGGTTGATGGAAAGACATGAAGATATGAAAAAGGATTTGCGCATGGTCTTTATAAATTTGAAAAAAGCGTATGATAGGGTCCTGAGAGACATTCTTTGGAGGATTTTAAAGAAGAAATGAGTACGAGTAGCATATATCCAAGCTATAAAGGATATGTATGATGGAGTAAGGACTACTGTAAGAACTCTTGAAAGACAAACCGAAAGCTTCCCCATAACTGTAGGGTTACATCAAGGCTCATCTTTAAGTCCTTATCTTTTTGCATTGGTAATGGATGAGTTAACGGGATATATTCAGGATGATATCCCTTGGTGTATGCTTTTCACAGATGATATAGTGTTGATAGATGAAACTCAGGAATGAGTAAATGTGAAGCTTAACCTTTGGAAAGAAGTGTTGGAATTTAAAGGTCTTCGCCTAAGTCGGTCAAAGATAGAGTATATGGAGTGCAAGTTCAATGCAAATGGAGGCTCAAATGAGTTAGGGGTGAGGATTGGAGATCAGGAAGTACCAAAGAGCGACAACTTTCACTACCTAGGATCTATCTTGCAAAAGAATGGAGAGTTAGGATGGAGACCTCAATCATAGAATACAAGCTGGATGGATGAAGTGGAAGAGTGCATCTGGCGTGTTGTGTGACCGTCGTATGCCATTAAAGCTCAAGGAAATCTTTTATAGGACGGCAATAAGGCCAGCAATGCTTTATGGCAGAAAATGTTGGGCGGTGAAGCATCAACACGTACAAAAAATGGGTGTAGCGGAGATGAGAATGCTTCGTTGGATGTGTAGGCACATGAGAAAGGATAATATTAGGAATAAGGATATCCGAGATAAAGTAGGAGTAGCCGAAATTAAAGGAAAGATGAGAGAAAATCGGTTACATTGGTTTGGACATGTGAAACGATGACCTACTGATCCTTCGGTTAGAAGATGTGATTATGGGACAGAGGTTCAGGGTCGAAGGGGTAGAGGAAGACTTTGGAAGAGACTCTAAGAAAAGACTTAGAATACTTGAATCTAATAGAAGACATGACACAGAACCGAGCGCAATGACGTTCTAGGATTCATATAACCAACCCCATTTAGTGAGAAAATGCTTTGTTGTAGTTGGGAGAAAAACGGCCTTAGTCACTCGCTGAGAGAGATAAACTTATGATTATATCCAACCTGTAAAACTGAAATCTCGCTTGGATTGTTTCACTTAAAAATATCTGGCAGGTGTTGGTGTCTTAAATCCTCTTTCGGTTGGATTCTTTCACTTTAAAATATATCTGTATACAACAGTATTCTCTTGTCAGAAACTTATATACCTAGTAAAAGCTAGATCGATATGTCGAAAGGGAAAATTTTCTCTGCTGTCAAATTCTGTGTAGGTGAGCATCGAAAAATAGGAGAAAGTGAACATTTAAAATGGTTGTTGAATTTGTTCGTTGACCCTTGCCTGTGGATGAATATGGGGAATTTGGGAGAATGGTAGGTCTTAAGTTTTACTGAATGTAAAAAGTAGTGACTAAATTGAAAAAGATTGTTGCTTGTAATTGAACCTGAGCAGACTATTTAGTTCTCTATTATTGGCTCACCCGAAACTTCGTCTCGGCTTTCAATAAGACCATGTTTCGAGGCTTGAGAAATTTTCGAGCAAGAGGGCTGGACCACGTGGTGTCCGGCCTAAGACACGGTGGGGATGGTTGCACGGACTCAAGAATCTCTTGTTGTAGTTGACACCCTATTATATTTTCTTTGTACGAGGTACCTTATTCATCATTGACCGTTGTATTGAAGTAAATTTTTTTTAACATTATTGAGGTTTTTATTAACGAATTTAGCAAGTATAATCCTATTTATGAAATTAACGATATATTTTGGGCTAAACTATGGAGGATTTTGGCTAAGTCACACAATGCGTAAGTTATAATAATTTAGTTTGAACTTTCCTATAATCAAATTTAAGACTTCTCGCTTACAAGTAAACAAGAATATTACTAGATCGTAATTTTAAGTGACCAAAAGTATAATCCTATTTCAAGATTTTTACAATATTATTAAAAATGGTTTTTAATTCCGATTATTTATGATTAAAAACTATTTCCATGAGTAAACTTTTGGGTTGAAACAGAGATGACACTTTGCTGGGTTGACAAAAATTAGAAAATATAAAAAGTTGTTGGTATCCTAATGTACTAATGCAAAAAATCGTACACATGTTAAAGAAAAAGACGTGAAAATGTTTAGTTGGTTGTTAATTAAGGAGACACTTCAAACAAGAAAACATCCTGATAGATTTATCAAAGATTTGAATAGTAAATGCGCTTTTTGTGGTATATATATCAGATTAACACCAAAATGATACTTTTATTAAAAAAAAAAAAAAAAAAAAATCAACAATTATGCTAAGTATGTTTGGAGGTTAGCTCCAGATCACCATCAAAATGTAAACTCAAATGTAAGTGCTGCCAAGGATAGTAAGAGGAAGATTGTTAAGTCTAATGAGCTGACCAAATGGCATCCGCCGGAGGCCCCTTTTGTGAAGATTAACTTTGATGGATGTGTGGTAGGGAATAATGCGGCTGCTGGTTTTGTGATAAGAGATGGTATTGGCCAGCTTATCATTGCTGGTGCTTTGAACTTTGGTGAAGTAACTATCCTTGTGGCAAAGGCTTTGGCTTTAATGGAAACTCTTAAGTGTTCTAAACAGAAGGGTTTCCTTCGGATTTGTATGGAGGGTGATTCCAAACTTGATGCGGTTCAGGGCTTTTGTGGTGTTTTTTGGAGACTTAGACCAATCATTGATTCGGTGGCTGACTTCCTCCTTTGTTTATATTCAGTGGAGTTCTAATTTTAGAGAAACTAATTTTGTAGTTGATGTTATCGTGAATGCTAGTCATTCTTACCAAAACATGTATATTTGAAATAGAAGTATTCCAAATATGGCCTCTAATGCTCTTTTATTCGATTATATTGACATTGATTGTCGTAGAGGTTTTTTCCTTTGAAAAAAAAGGGAGACAACCACATACACTCCAATGGATACAATATTAGGGTCACTGAACTGTCAATGACAATGAAGTTTGAGACGAAAATGAAAAAAGGATATTTTACCACTTCTGTTTTAGGTTGTCAAAACTTTACCACTTCAAAGTAGAAGAAAACTAAAGGCACTTGGGCATGCACCGACTCACTTAAGACTCTAGTGGGTTTTGCCCATTTATCGTTGATCAATTTTTGTGCATCGACACCGATGGGTAATGAAGATCTGAATTTGACTAATTGGCTCTGGTCTTTTATATTCAAGTTTTAATCTTTTGAAAGACAGCCTTGCAAAAAAAAAAAAAAATTATGTGCCTCATATAAATGTGGTATACTTTCTAGTTTAAACCCATATTAGAATTTATAAAGAATGGAACTCACATTAATTATCAAACTTATCAATTGTCGAGTTTAAGAGCATCTCCTATTATGCTCTCTATTTTATGCACCCTTTTGTTTTAGGTGTGTCAAGTTCTAGTTTTCGAATTTAGGGTTTTGTGGCTTCATAATGGAGATCATAAATTAAACCAAAGGTATTATTGTACCATTAGCTATATAAAACTCTTATGATAATCAAGGAAAGACAAATAAAGTTCACATTTCTTGAATGGGTAATGCTAGAGAGACTAAATTTGTAAATTAAATGACAAGAAAGTTGACGATTGAGTTATTACTTAAGTGTTGATAAACGTACTCATTCTTATTAGTAACAAATCATTTAGTATGCAAATTTTGTTTACAAATTTTATCTACAAATTTAGTCTCTCCAAAATTATCCTTCTTGAATTGCGGCTTTCTCTTTGCCTTAGTGGGTTGGCTTGCGTCGATTTTTCTTTCCATGTCTAGCAATTTGGCTTGGCTCATTCCCAGCGTATAGCACTCAAGGACGTTCTCAAAATAAGACTATTTCGGAGGCACAATCTAGGATCCAGTTCGCAATATCATTGAGGGATACCAAAATCAGTGAAATAAAAAGGTTCTTATCTGCCTTTTTTTTTATCATCATTTAATGTTCATTATTATTTTTGTATATGTAACATTATATGTATATATAAATAGTATGATATTCAGAGACAATAATTGGATACCTTTTTCCCCTCTATAGACAATAATTGGATACCTTTTTCCCCTCTATAATACCAACAATAATATCCTTAATTATAAGTTCAATCACACATCTGTATCATTGCAGATGAATCTTCTGGACGAACAGAATATATATAATATAATAATCTCGAAGAAAATTTGAAAAGATTGATTAAGAACAAATGCTTTTCGTAAATTAAGATCACTAGGATTTACAGAAACATGTGGAATGGAAAGTGACGTATACTTAACGGTAAACAACTAACTATTAGGTCTACAGGAACACACACACGACCTTATCTTCTTCCAATCCGAATGACTTCGTGAGTGAGACCCACCTAAAAAGCCAAAACCACCAGTCCAAGTCAACCTTTTGTAACTCCCACCTCCCTCATCGATCGACTACTATATCTACGCTCATCTTCTGCCATTACCTGGGCCTTTCTCTCCCTCTTCTCCTCTATCTCTCTCTCTCTCTCTCTCTCTCTCTCTCTCTCTCTCTCTCTCTTGTGCAGAATGAGAAAACCTTGCTGTGAAAAAGAAGGCACAAACAAAGGAGCTTGGTCTAAACAAGAAGACCAAAAACTCATTGATTACATTAAGACTCATGGGGAAGGCTGCTGGCGATCTCTCCCCAAGGCTGCAGGTGGGTTCCCATTTGAACAACCGTCGTGCGATTATGTGCATTTTTATGTCTGTATGTAAAACTACTTTTTCTTCCTAATCATGAACTTATAAATGGCTTTGATATTGTGAATATATTAGGGTTGCACAGGTGTGGCAAAAGTTGCAGGCTAAGATGGATAAACTATTTAAGGCCAGACATCAAACGTGGTAACTTTGAGCAAGATGAAGAAGACCTCATCATCAAACTACATGCCCTCCTTGGCAACCGGTAAGTACCAATCATCTCCATCCTCTCGTTCTCTCTTGCCGGATATCTGACAACACGTGTCTTTATGTTGGTGAGATTGTCTGGCAAGAACATTTCCTGCATATATAATGTATGTATATAGATTGTTCAACTGAAAAAAATTGTGTATATGACTTATATTCGCATGTATTAATTAACTTTTAGCGCGTGATTATAAGGGTCAACTATATATATATGTACACCTAATGGTGTAACGTTACATTTCATGCATGGGCTGTTAGGTGGTCGCTGATTGCTGGAAGGCTGCCCGGTAGGACGGACAATGAGGTTAAGAACTATTGGAATTCTCACATCCGGAAGAAGCTAATAAAAATGGGTATTGATCCAAATAACCATAGGCTAAACCAGATTATTCCTCGTCCAAATCCGCAAAACGATTGCGTTTCACCTGCTGCAACATCATCTGGGTCAATGAGCAATATTAATGCATGTACTAAAATACCATTGAAATCCTCAGATGATCAAATTGATCATAAGGCCTCGGAAGCTGCGAGTATTCTTGAAGATGAAACATCTGGTCCATCACCTCGTGACTTGAATCTTGATCTCACCATTGCATTTCCTGAACCTTCACTTCACGTTGAGGAAGGGATGCCAAAGCTTATCAAGGGGTCGAACACTACTGCTAGAGAAATCGAAACAAAACTCCAGCATTTGCCTACCCTTGTGCTTTTCAGATAATACATATTATAGTGTGATCAAGGAGGTATATATAATTACTCTCTGGCAAGGTAGCTGATCTTTCTGGCCGGGAAAAAATGAGGAATGATTGTCTGGTTGCGGATCAAGAGTTGTGATTTAGTATTGACAAAGAGCTAGCCAGATTATTGACTAATTTATAACATGGAGGTAAAGAAGGACCAAACACTTCATGTAGCTGCTAGAATTCCTCTGTATAATGTAGATAGATAAATTCTTGGATGTAGCATATTCAATAAGTTGGAGACGATCAAGTACTGCAAATTAATCTCTAAGTCAATAAAATGATGAATGAGACAGGTGCACAACAATCATCAATCGTGATTGTAATTTTATCCTGGAAGGCGAAAAAATTGACTTCAGATGACTAGCTAGGGGAGTACATATGATCATATGTTATGTTTATAGTAGTATAGCTATCTATCAAGTTATGAACAATTGAACATACATATTTTTGTTGCTCAATTTAGTCTTTTCATTTCCAAAAATCTCTTTTTATTCTCTTCGCAAAATACTAATTTATAAGTATTTTGTTAATGATAGTTATGATTATGAAATAACCCTAGACGGACATATCAGTATTTTCCTTTGTTAATGATAGTTATGATTATGAATAACCCTAGACGGACATTATCGCTTCTTGTTAGCATGTGTAAATTAGGTACGCGAAGACTATTTGGTGCTTCCAGAAAAAAAAAAAAAAAGAAAAAAAAAAAGAAAAAAAAAAGGGGAATTGGTGAATACCATCTTTAATTAACACCAAATCAGGGTGCTGCTTATTTCCCGTCATACAGCAGTACAATCTGTCAGCCATATAGCAAATATATAGATGATAATATGTAAAGAGATAGAGATAGAAAAGCATACACAAGATGTACATGATTTTCCCTAAGTTGGGCTATACCCAAGGTAGAGGAGCATTAAAAGTGAAGAGTTTACATGATACAATGGTTTAAGCATAATCATCATTAGTGGGTTCTAATAGTGATTTAAGTACAATAATGGCATTAGGGATTAATTGTAGGAGGATGATCTCTTTTTATTGTTGAGGAGAGTCTTCGGCTTTCGTCTGTTGTAGATGTGGACTCTAGGAGCTTTATAATAACATTGACTATGTCTTGTTGTGATTGGCCTCATGCTTGGAGAGAAACCCTTATGCTTTGACATAGGTGCCTCAGTACAAATCCTTAAGTGGGTCTCTGAAGGTATAAAATTGACCGATGCTTGGTAATTTCGCGATTGGTATGATGTTTGCATAGCCTAATTAAGAGTCAATAGCATGCAAGAAAATGTTAAAGAACCGAAGAAAATACACGCCAAGATTTTTGCATAACCTAATTGGGATCTAAATCCAAACTGTCTATTTTGTAGTTTTCATGTAAGAATTACTTCTAAAAAAGAATAAATAAATGGGTTATATTATTTGAACATACAAAACAGACACATTCTCCGATATAAGAAAGACTCATATAATGACATATGACTCTTTTGTATTAGAGAGTGAGTAAATGTGTCAATTTTCTCTGTCTAAATAATTTTAGCATAAATTAAATTGAATTATCATTGTGTTGTTTTGTTTGATCAGAGTTTAATAAAAAATGATTTTCATTATGGTTGATTATTTTGTAAGAGTCATCATTGCATAAGTTACTCAAGAAACATATGAGCGATTTGGATCACAGGAATCTTTGAGGGATGGTCCAAGATGCAATCCTTTTTCATTTTTCTTCCATAAAAATGGAGATGCTTCATATAAAAGGGCTGGGGATTACCTGACCTCTTGTATATGTATTACATCAGTTTTTGTTCATATGGATTTAGCAACAGAATAACTGTAAGAATATGTGCTATGATTCGACAATGTGGCTCTTGCCAATTAATTGACATGACACATAGATATATTCGTTGCTTATTGTGTACTAGATGTTGATAATTTTGTTACATGAGGAGAATCAAATTCTTGACATGTTCAATAAAGATTCATGCAGTGCTCTCTTAGTGGTAATACCGAAGGGGTTACAAACCAAGAACTGTTAATATCTAATTCGTCTTTTTTTGTCGTGTAATGCTAGAAAAATTAAATTTATAAACTATATTTTGTAAACTAAATAACATGAAAGTTAGTGATTGAATTATTATTTAATCGTTGATAAATGTGCTTATTTTCTATTGATAACATCTCATTTAATTTGTTAATTTAATCTACAAATTTAGTTTCTTTAACTTTACCCTTTTTTTTTTTGCCATTTGGGGCATGCAGGTGTTGACCTTTGAAAGTGTGGATTATTATTTATTGGTGTCCTTAATTTTAAGGCTTGACGGGCTGTTGAGAACTTTAGGCAGCGATATCTATATCTATATCTATATCTATATACATATATATACACATACATACATATACATACATACATACATACATATATATATATATATATATTTGTCTTCACACATCTAACGCAATTGTCCATAAAACCCTGTGCTGCATGCAAAAGAAATTAATCCTAACCATCAAACCAACCTAACGGCCTAATTCACCTTTCACAATTGCCACAGGTTTTTTTAACCCAAAGAATGTTGTTTGTTTTGCGTGGTAAATTACTTTAGTGGTTAGGGGCATCTTTTTCAATGCACTACTACGTACGACTCAGGATGCCACGTTTTGTCTTAATTACCAAATTAAGTACATGCAAAATAAAAAAAAAAAAAAAAAAAACCTGTTGTTTGATTACTATCGTTCACATCTTTGTTTTTTAAGGACATGCATGGGAGAAACTGGGGCTTTATGCCCAACTTATGCCACATAATATATTTGGTAGAATATGCAATATACTGCGATTAAAATTTACCCTTCTTTTTTATTTTTCCTTTTACTAGTTCCTTGAATAAAGCCTCAGGGAGAGGACAAGTTTTGATAATTCAGTTCCATGATAACGCGCCCAGCTTGAGAAACTTGAGGAGCGTGATATGACTGCATGAGTTGGGCGGAGATATGAGTGGCGAGGATGCGTCTTATAGAGGGAAACGGATGAGATTTGAGAGTGTGAAACAGAGAGAGAGTAACGAGTGTGGAGGAGAGATAGATATACATAATACATTTATACATGGGTCGATAAGAAAAAGGGAGAGAAAGTGATGGGGAAATTGATCAGATTGTAGAGTGGTTTTAAGTTTTACCACCATTGGTATAAAAATTAGTTCGGGTGGGTTAGGTTTTATATATATATATATATATATATATATTTTTTTTTTTTTTTAATTTATTTATTACAAACAATATTATACAATTCTAATTTACATTAAGGGATAAGATGAGGTTTAAACTCACGATTATTGAAAAGAAAGATATCTTATTCAACGGGGCGTGGGCTAGACTTTGTTGCAGGAAACTGCATGCATATGTTTTAAACTTAGCGAACAAGCTAATGTTGTCTTTAATTGATGATGGACTTTCCTTAACACTTAAAAATGCAAGATTACTAAAAAATTTGTTAAAAATTTACAATTGTAAGGGAGGGTGCATGGCTTATCTACAACACCCCAACCACCAAGTTGGGGCTGACGACAGGGAACGATGGATGGATGTGTGCCTCCAAAAGTCAATCTTTACGGTACACGTCCTTGGCATAACTATCGACGTGTAAGCTCGTATTTGTATAATGTGTTTAATTAGGCCTAGAGATAGGGAGTTTCAACGGGTCAACATCGATTTCTTCATCCCATTCAAGTTTCAATCCTTTTTTCCAAAATGACTAAATACAAAATTATGTACGATAATGATTTAAAAAATCGAATAGATACATGCAAGATCGTACATTGAGCTTGCCTCGTTTTTCATCCTAAATTTTCGTGCGCCGAGCCTGACTCGTTTTGCATGCACAGAAGTCTGTCTTGTTTTCTGTGTGTAGAGAGCCCATCTCGATTGCTCGAGCAGAGTGTGCCTTGTTCTGCAAGTCACATTTTTCGTGCACCGACATCATCTTGTTTAGCATGACCGAACCCGTTTAGTTTTCTATGAGTAGAGTTTGTCTCATTTTCTGTGCGCGCGTAGTCCGTCTCATTTTGCGTGTCGCATTTTTCATGCACCGAACCCGCCTCGTTTTGTATGCTCGGCGATTGCATCTTTTTGCACCCACTGAGCAAGACTTTAGGGAAATATTTTGCATGGGAGTTAAGGAAAATGTTGCAAGACCTTTGGATGTGATCATTGATAACAATTATGCAATTATGCAGAAAACCCAGAAAAGTAGAGAGAAAAACTAAAGAACAATTGAGAGAAAACTAGAGAGAGAAATGAAATCTTTTGTATTGATGAATTTCAGTATTACATTTGCACAGTTTTGGTTGTTATATAGAGCTACGAAAACTTAGCAGCCAAGCTACTAATCTAACTAACACAACCAAATTCTAACAAACTTACTTAACAACCTTGCTGACATGACACTCATCACTAACATGCTGATTCTATTACATTCAATATCCTCCCTCAATCTCAACTAGGGATTTCCTAGCTTGAGATTGTAAAAATGTTTAACAAAAGAAGGATTGTGTAAACCTTTTATCAATATATTTGCTATTTGATCTTCAATGGAAATATACAAGACCTCCAAATCTCCGTGTTGTACATGTTCCCTTACAAAGTGATAGTCAATGTCTAAATGCTTGATTCTTGAATGGAATACTGGATTGGCATTAAGGGTAATAGCAGACATATTATCACAATGAATACTTGGTGAATTAGACAAAAATACTCCCAAATCCTTCAGTATGTTCCTCACCCAAGCTATATCAGCAACAGTGTGAGCTAAGGCTTTATACTCGGCCTCTGTGGAAATTTGCGACACTGATGTTTGCTTTTTAGATTGCCATGAGATAGGGTTGTTGCCTAAAAACACTACATAACTAGTGATTAACCATCTTGTGTTCAAGTTAGCTGCCCAATCAGAATTTGAGAAAACACTTAACTGAGAACATGTATTTGTAGAATACAAAATTGCAGTAGTTATTGTCTCTTGCAAGTATCTTAGAATCCTTTTTACAGCCCCAAAATGAAACTCAATTGGTGATGATATGAATTGACGCACAGTAATGCATATGCAATATTTGGCCTACTAAATGTCAAATATTTCAAAGAGCCTACTATACTCCTATATAAAGTTGAATATGTCAACAAAGTACCTTCTGAAACTAGCAATTGATGATGAGGTTTGCAAAGTGTTGGAGCTGGTTTACATGTCTCCATACCAGCTTTATGTATTAAATCTTTGATGTACTTTGACTGATTGACAAAAATATCCCTATTATCCTTGTACTGAATCTGTAATCCCAAGAAATATGTGAGCTTGCCCATGTCTTTTAAATCAAAAACTTCAGAGAGCTCTGGAATCACCCTTTGTATCTTCACAAACTAGAGCCAATTAATATTATCTCATCAACATATAATAACAGAATTATCATATCAGATCCATCTTGTTTCACAAACAAACTATTATTAGAAGCTGAAGCATAGAATCCCAATGCTCCTAGATAAGTTGTAAACTTTGAATTCCAAGATCTTGGAGCTTGTTTTAAACTATACAATGATTTAACTAGTTTGCAGACATGAGTGGGATGAGATGCATAAACAAATCCATGAGGTTGCGTTACGTATACCTCCTCCTGCAAATCTCTATGAAGAAAGGCATTTTTAATGTTCAATTGCCTAAGATTCCAGTGATTTATAGCAGCCAAAGCCAAGACAATCCTAACTGTAGTATGTCTAACAACAAGACTAAATGTATCTACATAATCAATACCATGTTCTTGAGAAAATTCCTGAGTAACAAGTCATGCTTTATACCTTGAGATAGTACCATCTGGATTCTTCTTTACTTTAAACACCCACTTGCTTCCAACAATAGCTCTATCTTTTAGTGATGGAACCAAAATCAAAGTTCCTTAAGCTCTTAATGAATCATACTCTTCCTGCATTGTTGTTTGCCACTGTGGAATTGTATATGCTTTTCTAAAATATGAAGGTTCTTGCATATCAACTAGCTCAGAGATGAATGAATATCCACCAGCAAATGGATATTCTTCAGTAATTTGCAAAAAATGAAGCTCAGGAAAGGAAGTTATTAAAGCATCATAGTTTTTTTTCTCAATAACATCCTTTTTTAACCTAGTAGTCATGGAATGTGTATTTGAATTTGTAACACATTGATTTGGTTCATATGTAGTGAGATAGGAAAAATTACCTCAAGCTGACTGGATGAATGGATAGGCAACATGGATGTTGTACCAGAGTGATGATTTGGAGAAGAGTGATAATCTGGAGAAAAATGATGACTTGGATAATGATCTTGTAGGCTGTTATCACTTGATTCAATCACTTGTGATCCACTAATCTGAGGAATGATATCACTACTTTCTGAATTTGCAATGTTATGATTGATACTGGAACTAACAGATTGAATGCCTCTTTCACTTGAATTCAAAAATTGACCCCTTTCAGACATTGATACATCACTTCCTTCTTGAACCACATTTTGAATGTTATATGTCTGCTGAGATGTCTCACTTGGTATATTAAACTGCACTATCACTCAAGAAGTTAAGCTTTTCTATGTATCCTTTGAACCATTGGTATCACAGAGATTCTTAAAAGAAAACACTTCCTTATCATGAATTACACTTCTAGAAATGATGAACTTCTTTGTGTGAATATTATACACAAAACTCCTTTATATCCGTTAGTAAAACCCAGAAAAACAAGTTAGATTGATCTTGGTTGAAGCTTGTTTTCATTAAAAGGTTTGAGTAGAGGATATACTGCAGTTCCAAAGACTTTAAGAGAACTAATATCAAGATTACATTTAAACAACACCTGATAATGGTTCTCATATCCAGATTCTTGCAGGACATTCTATTTATCAAAAAAAAGTAGCATGAGAGCAACTATGGTACCAGAACTGAGTTGGTAACTTGGCATATGACATCAAATTAATAGCTATTTCGACAATATGTCTATGCTTTCTTTCAGTTAAATCATTATGTTATGGTGTATGTTGGCAAGAAGTGTGATGTATAATTCCTTTACGGTCTAAAAACGGATGAAAAATGTTGCTTATATATTCACCCCCACCTTCTAATTGAAAAATACTTGATAGTAGCATTGAATTATGTAACAATAAATGCATAGAATTTGCAAAATAATGAAAAGGCATCTGATTTATTCATCATTGGGAAAATCCATACAAATATGGAATAGTCATCAATAAAGCTTATGTAATATCTAAAACCTTTAATAGACTTCACAAGTGAAGGTCTCCAGACATCTGAATGGATATTTTCAAGCATTACAGTTGACTTATCTTGTTTTACATGGAAAGGTAACTTACTTATCTTGCCATGAATATATGCAGAATATAGTGATGGACAAGAATATGAAGCATCATGCAACTCAGCAACATTTAACATTCTATTTAGTATTTCCTCAAATTGATGACCTAGCCTTTTTTGCCATACTAAACTCTTTATCTTCTTTCCAACAAAAGCAACACTATTCCCAAGCTTTGCAACAAAAAACTTTGAAAACACATTGATCGGGATCTTGAACAGCTCTCCATCATCACTCTTTCCTTGGTACAACACCATCCGAGTTGCCTTGTTATCTATAAAGAAAACCAAATAATCACAAATGAACCAACATCCATGATCTCTGCACAATTTCTTGACCATTAGTAAATTCATTGTTATCCTTGGAACCTACAGAACATTATGTAAAATTAGAGCATGCTGAGAAGTTTTAATAATAGATGAGCCAATGTTTGAAATGGGCAAACCTTCTCCACTACCAACATTTATTTTGGCATCACCATTATACAAAACAAGATTGTTCAAGACATCAAGATTTGATGTCATATGGTGAGTAGCACTTGTATCAACTACTCATGTATCAGTTGATGCAAAGTCATGAATACTCTGAACTCCATTTGTTGCATTAGAACCTTGAGCAGTCATTCAAGTAATTAAGGCCAGAGGTGGAGCACCTTGGTATGAAAAATTGTTCTTATGAAAACATTCCAATGCTATGTGACCTTTCTTCCTGTAAATTCGACACATCACAAATCCACTTGTAGGTTGACCACTATCAATTATGTAAACTCAATAAGGACACATCAGTCTTAACCCATACTATGTAAGCATTGGATATTTCATTTGTCACCCCTGTTTCAGGAGTAATACAAAACTTAGGTGGACACTGTGACTCTCAATCAAAGAAATCAAAAAGATCATACCTCGAAGAACTGACTGAAATTGGTAATTACATTTAACAAAATTATCCTCATGTAAATTCATAGTGAGCATACCCAAAAGACTCTTAATTTTGACCACATTAAACACCATATCTTTTTATCAAAACAAAGAAACACACTTCAATCCAATAAAAAAATATTGCTTGTTCTAATCAACACACCCTTGGCAATTGGCCTTTTTGAGTGAACAAAACTCAAATCAATCAAGAATTAATTTTTTCAATAGAGAAGGAATGATATTGGCAATTAGCCTTACCAAACATAAGATCTTGCATAGCATTTTCACTGCGACATGTAAACAAACAGATGGAGTGCACGAAATGAAATCTTTTTTATTGATGAATCTTTAGTATTACATTTGCACAGTTTCAATTGTTATTAGAGCTATGGAAACTTAGCAGCCAAGCTACTAATCTAACTAACACAACCAACTTCTAACAAACTTACTTAACAACTTTGCTGACATGGCACTCCAAACACTAACCACTTATGCTGACATGACACTCATCACTAACAAACTATCTTTTGTTGACATGACACTCATAACGTTTATTAGGTCCTGAAACTATCTTTTGTTGATTTTTTTAAAGTTGAAAAATATAAAAATAATGAAAACTAATAGCGGGCCCCCCCAAGGAGATTTGTATGTGTCCAAAATCTTGGGAATGTCCTAAATTAATTTTAGAAAATATGTTGTGCAAATAGATTGACTTTAACTTTGGCTTATAACAAATGTAATAAAAATTCTCAAAATCGATTGGAAAACTGTGGGTTATAACTCGCAATTTTTGGGAAAAATTTGAAATTTTAACTTTAGGAAATATTTTGCATCAAAGTTAAGGAAAATAGTGCAAGACCTTTGGATGTGATCCTACCGTTCACTAGGCCCCGAAGCTATTTTTTATTGATTTTTAAAGATGCAAAATAGAAAAATATCTATAAATTTAGGTTTCAAATTGTTGATTTCAAGTGTATAAATATGAACTTATAATAGATTTTACACAGAAAAATATATTTTGAAGAACATGAATATGGTAGTTTGTTGTTATGGTAAGAGAAATAAAAGAAAAATTAACCCAAAAAATAAAAAAAAAAAGTTGAAAAGGGAGGATCGATGACACACCTGACCCGAAATGTCCATGTAGACACCAGAATTGCAATGTGCTGGCCAACACCTAGAAAGTGATGAAGCCATAAAGTATAGTGAAGTGGAAAATGTGAATAAATTAAAACATTAAAGTGACTAATTAGAGTGCGCATGTGAGCGGGATTGAATCTATATCACACAAGTGATGTCAGAGCATAGATAAAATGCAGTAAAAGAAGAGTAAGAACATTTATACCGAAAGGAAGGATCATCTTACATGTCAACCCTTGCCATTAAAAATTGTCGACAACATGAGCCTGCTACTAAAACCTTGAGGGGAGAAAGACAAAGGTGAGTGTGCTTGAAAAATAAAGTTTTGTAAGCCGTTTTTGAAAATGTGTAACCCTTGCTATAAAACAAGTACAAAATTTCCTGAATTTTTTTATAATACTAGTATGTAATACAATACACTGCAGCAGAAGTGAGTAAAAGATGTAGGTACAACAACAAGGAATTTCAACATTAAATCTCAAATCGTTATTACAAGAAACCACGTAAACATAAACATGGTAATGAAGCTTTACAGTTTCAAGTGAGATTAACACAAAACTCACAAAACTACTGCTGTTGATCAACGAACAGCAGCAGGCAGTAGTAATATCTTCAACCTCGAGCTTCGACATATATCCAATTATAGAAATGTAAACAAAAGCTACAAAGCTAGCCTAGTACTACTCACTAAATAATTCAGCTGCACATCATCATCAATGTTTCTTTTGCTGCACTTTGCAAAAAATAAGCATAATAATAATACTATTGCAGAACTACTTCTGCTACTTACCATGACATGTGAGATCCAAAGTTTAACTACAACACGCTTTCCCAATCCATAGAAGTTACAAGCCAAATCAAATAGAAGTTAAGTGTACAAACTAAATGGAAATTGGAAATTCGAATAGAAGTTAACATTTCAAACTAAATCAACTTAAAACTTTAAAAAGTAAAAATGAATTGATCAATTCTTCAAGCTTTGAGATGTAGATGCATTTGGAGGAGGCATTGAACTTGTAGAAGATTGAGGTTGAGTTTGTGTCAAGCCTACATTACAAAGTACATATATATGTATATTAATAAGATTTAGAATAAGAATTAAAGTTGAATATTTAATAACAAATTTACTAAATAAATTAAAACATGTCTTACTTGTTTCCACTTCTTCCATTTCTTTGTAGAATTGAAGCATATCTTCCGTTGGTTCTTTGTAGAAGTTTACTTCATCCACCTTTAAGCCAATCACTAGTACACTCTAGTGCCTCTACCATTTTTGGAGTCAAGGATGCCCTAAAAGGGTCCACAACCCTCCTCCTAAGGCTAAATGCACTTTCACTAGCAACAATAAAAGTGGGGATTGCAAAGATATCATTGGCTATTTGTGAAAGGATTGGAAACTCTTTTGTGCTTGATTTCCACCAACTCAAGAGATCAAAGCCACCAACAGTAAAGCTAATATAAGGAGCGGCAAAGTACTTATCCACTTCATTGGATATCTCCAAAAGACATTGCTCCCTCCTTTCTTGTACAAGCTTCTTCATCATTTCAAATTTGTTCTCATCACCCCGACAAGCTTGAATTATGAACTCTTTATTTAGTTCCACATCTTCCAATGGAGCCCCAATGGTAGTAGAAAAACCCCTTCTATACTTGTTATACAAATCAAGCAAGCATTTTTTAATCTCCTTAAGCATCCAATCTACCTCCTATCATCTCATCCAAGTGCTTTGAGGTTGATGGTAATCATTTGAAGTTTATAACTAGGGTCAAGAACTTGGCCAAGAAAAATAAGTGGATTCACATTCTCAAAATTCCCCCAATACTTGTTAAATTTTCGCATCATTGTAGTAGCCACGCTTTGCAATGTAAGATTGGTAGCATCTTTCCTTTTTTTCTCAGTCTCTATTTGTAAAGCAACCACTTGAACCTATAGCAAAGTTGATGTAACCTTTTTAGTTGCACTAAGCTTCAAAGTAGCATCATGTCAGAAAGTGCGTAAAGGCTAGTGCTTTCTCCCAATCTTCCTCTTCCGGAGGCCCCACTCCCTTTACCAAATTCTTCTTTGAATCCATTTCCATTTCTTCAAAGTAATCAAGAAATTGCACATTCTCCTCCACTATCCTAAGAAACACCTTCCTAAACTTGTATGCAACGTCAAGCATTTTATATGTTGCATTCCACTTTATAGACACATCAAAAGACACATTCAACATTTTATCCATCTTGAATAAGATAGCAAAATCCCTAAACTTATCCAATCTAGCTGGCGAAGAATGAATGTACTTGACACAATTTTGAATCCCATCAACCGACTTAGTAAGCTCCTTTAACCCACTCTTGACAACTAAATTTAAGACGTGACAAGCACACCTCATATGCCAGTACTTCCCATCTACCAAAAGAGAATTCATTTCTCGTAGCCTTTTTTTCATATAGTCAACCGCAACATCATTGGCGGAAGCATTATCAACCATGATGCTAAAATCTTCTCTATCCCCCATTTGGTTCAAACACACCTCTAGAACCTTCCCAATGTCATCTCCCTTATGGTATGTGATCTTTATGAAGTTTATGAACCGTTTGTGCAACTTCCATTCACTATCCATGAAGTGGGCGGTAACTACCATGTAGTTGATGTTTTGAATTGATGTCCAAGTATCGGTTGTGATACTTACCCTTTGATTACGCATAACTTCATACAATTTAGACTTCTCTAATACAAACAAATCCCACACACCGGCCGCAATCTTCATCCTATTTGGAATCTTGAAACGAGGTTGAGGCTCTTTCATCATATCAATATATCCAACTCCTTCAACCACCTTAAATGGTTGTTCATCCTTGATGACAAACATCATAACCTTTAACTCAAGTCTCTTTTGGTTAAAGGTGTGGGGGACCAATCCACTACCCATGGACTCATTTGTTAAGATCGGTTGATCTTTATCACCTTTTATATAAAGAGGCGATTTCTTACAAACCTTTCTAAGGTGATACATTATGTTTGATGTCCTATTTTTATTAGGATCGGCCGGACACTCTTTCTTGCAATGTGAGCAAATTGCAAGGTGAATTTTTTGACCTTTATTCCCTTTTCTTACCACCTTAGCATGTGAACACACCACCGATCGCCCCCTATTAATATCATTGTCACCTCTCTTACCACTTCCCACACTTTCATCCACTTGTTCTTGATTTTCTTGTTGATGTTGTGTTTCAAGTGTTCAAAGTTGATGTTGGGGTTGGGGTTGAGTGGTGGAAGGTGTACTAGTAGAGCTATGGCTATTCCTAGACTCCATCTTGACCTATTAATCAAAATAAGACACAATGTTATATTAAAATATAGTAGCCAGCCCTGTAACTCATACATATAAATTGTATGCATAGTCATACGAATAAGCCACATAATTATGCAATCATTCATATAAATTGTATGCATAGTCATATGCAAGTGAATAAGGCATCAATTCCTAATTTTATGCATTAGTATAATTGTTAACTACCTATATATCCCAAATATTAATCTGCTTTAATTAATTACTAATTGATAAATCCCCAGTTTTATCAATTTAGTATAGGATGTAAAAAAATATACATTTTAATGTCCACCCTACCCTGAAACTGGTCTCTCACTCAGTTATAATCAATCCGGCGAGATTTGCATTCGTGGCTCTCAAATCATGAAGGGTATAATTGTTAACTACCTATATATCCTAAATATTAATCTGCTTTAATTAATTACTAATTGATCTCTGATCTTTAATTTTCCCCAAATAAGTAACCATACATTAATCTACCAGGATATTTGAATGATGTTGCGGCTACAGCAACCAAAATAAGATGTAAAAAAGTAGGCAGCAAACATAATAGGTCATATAAAACCAAACCAATTAATAAATCCCCAATTTTATCAATTTAGGGTTTCTGAAAGTTTTTATCTAATTATAGAGAAGGACATCCCATTCTTCAAAATTGATGACAGAGTACGATGAAAAAACTGATAAAAGAGTACAATGGAAAAACTAATGAAAGAGATTCCTAAACTTCATCTCTATATTCTTCAAAATTGTATGTAAATTACCTTGACAGACAGAACCGCAAAGGACAACCAGAGTTGATGAAGAAGATGATGAGATAGACTGCAGAGAAAGACAAAGTCGCCGGAAACAAGGGAAACAAAGATGAATCGACTTGAGAGAGCTGGGACGGCAGAAAAAAGGCCCTAGGTTTATGAGTTCTAAATTTCTGTCCAGCAAAGAGTGAGAAGTCTGAGAGTAGTTTGGAACTTTGGATTCTTTCATTCTTTGGTGATAAATGAGTCAAATGACTAGGAGTCTAGGATATAAAAATATTAATAAAAATTACATAATACATAATTATATATATATATATATAATATGAATAAATACATAATATAATATTAATGGTAGGTACGGTATACCATCGGTATTGATTTTGAATACCAGTACCATACCGAAATAGTATGGTACGGTACAAATACCATACCATTACCAATTGGTACAAATTTTTGGTAAAAATTTGGTATGGTATGGTACGGTATGTTGGTAAAAATTTCCACCCTTAACGAAAAGTCTATTTGTAAAGCTAAACGTGGCGTGTCACATCATAATATATAAAAGCAGCTTTTGGGAAAAATCACACACACACACACACACACACACACACACATATATATATATATACACATTTAAAAATGAAAAAACCCACTCACAAGTACATGCATGTCGTAACCGTCCAACTATTCTACTCGCGGTACACCTTTGGATGGTTCCTTTCCTAAACGGAAAATTACCACACTAATTATTTAAGTAATAATAACTAAAGTAATAAACTTAATTTCTGCTAGTTTGCATAAGAACAGTATTTTCATTGGAAATTTCTAAAATAACATAACAGAGTCATTTCTCAACCATTTTTCGCACAAGAGGTATCAAAATGAAGCTTAAGATGAGAGGAACGGTTTTATACCTCATTGGGGAAGCAAAACTTGGTCGGAGGTGTCGGGAAATTGGCTTGAAAGCCACTGCCATATTCAGGACTTTCTAGATATAGCAGGTTTCGAGCATGCAAGCTCAAATCCATGGTCTAGGGGTTGTGGGAAGTCGTTCAACACCTTTAAACTTGGTAAACTCAACAAGGTTTAGATGGGTTTAGCTTGGAAAAATCTTACAACTCGCTGGAAAACATGGTGCATAAGGAAAAAGCTAAATGATACATCCAAAAGCCATATACATGTTAAGGAAATGTTTGATCAACTTGAGTAAAGCTCAAAAAGTGAAGAAATCGAAGCTTACCAAGCCGGAGATGGATTTCTTTGTTGGGTTCCATTGAGATATGAAACGAAAATATCATATTTTCCCACGTTAGGCACGGCCACGAGATTTTGGATGAGTTGTAGGGCGTCCTTGGTGTTTTGAGAGTTTTTGGATGGCTTTGGAGGAAGCTTGGATGAGATGGTGATGTTTTGAGAATTTTTGGAGGTGGTTATGGTTAGGGGTGGGCACTTGAAATTGAAAACTGAAACCGAAACACAAACCAAATCGAACCGCATCGAACGGTTTGGTTTTGCGGTTTTGAAACTGAATTGCAATGTAGGAAATGGCTGGGTTTCGGTTTTGGCTTTTGAAAACCACACCGAAACCGAAACCGCACCTCAAATTAGATGTCATGTTTTAATTGGTTGTTTGTTGGAGTTCATACATTTAGTATGAACTTAACCACACTAAAATTTCATCCATGTTCACCCCTATTCGACATAATTTCAAATTATCCCTCAATCCTCATCGATCTCTCTCTATCTCAAAATTCATCTAAGATTCGATGACCTCAGTGCACTGCTCTCGCTTACTGCTTGTATCCCTCTCGGTCTTAGTAGAAACTCTAAATATCCTTCCCCTTTATAGAAGCTCTGCAACACCCAAACCCTAACACACAAAATGCTTAATTATATCAATAGATAAGCTTTATGCTGAAGCTAGAAAGCTGATTCATTTAATGAGGATACATTTATATATATGTACATGTTGATTATTTTTCCCAAGTTATAACCCTCATCAAGCATGTCATCTTCAATCTTTCAAATAATAAGCCATAACACTCCATTTGGGGTGCTATTTCCTGCTCACAAAGTTTATCATTTGTGCAATTAGCTAGCTAGGCTAAGATGGTTGATTATATACCATTCTCCTCTACCATTTTCTTGCTGTGATCAAATGTACATGAGAGAGTGGGGAGAGCAATAAAGAAAAGAATTCTCATGTGGTGTGGGTTGGTTAATGTATTGTGTAGAAAATGAGGCCATATTATGCGTAAATAGGTGTACATTTTAAATTATACATTTTTTTCACAAAAACCGAACCGCAACCGTTTGAAATTGCACCGAACCGAACCAAATGTTTTGGTTTCATTTCGATTTTGGCTTCAAAACCGCACCGCAAAAAATTTCCGCTTTGGTTGGGGTTTCACTCAAAACCGCACCAAAACGAACCATGCCCACCCCTAGTTATGGTGATGTTTTGACAATTTTTGGAGGTGGTTATGGTAGTGTTTAGGCGTGTTACCGAAAGGGAGAGAGTTACGAGAGAATGAGAGAGTCTGAGAGGGGTGGGAGAGAGTTGAGAGTTGTGAGGTTGAGTGAATTGTTAGAGAGATAGTAGGCTAAAAATGAGGAAAAGAGAGGGTGTAAGGCGTGAAAGAGCTAGAAATATGTGAGGGAATCGATCAAATGAAAGAAAATGATGAAGTGATGTGTGTAATGGAACAAGTGTGGGTTTCTAAAACCCAAAATAATTATTTGTTTAATGCGACTTGCATGGCCATTCCTCAGCATGAAGCATTTTTTAACGTTGTTTTTTTTTCCCAAGCTAGACCAAGTAGTGATGCACATTGCACAAGATCAGTTTTTAAAATTTGAATTTATCTCAGGTAAATTTACATTGTTTCAAACATAACTTCTTCGTTATACCAAATTGAGTTCCATCTGCAGCCACGTGTTCGTAAAAATGAGTACTATTAAAAAATAGTAAAACAAGAGTGGAAAAGTGAAAGGAAGATTGAGGTCCATGTGCAAGGCCTAGGTGGCATCTCAAGGGTATTTTGATAATTTCACTATTACTAAGAATAAAATACAATAAATTTCGGGATGGGATGTCACAATCGATACGAAGCTAGCAATATTTTTTGGGTACAGTCGTAAGCATTCTAGTGACTTCCCTTAAGAACGATTGGTAGCGAAGTACCGATCTTATCCTTTTCTATTTTTTTAAGTTATTTTCTCATTTTGTCTTCGTATGTTGCTTTATTTAGATTCAAGTATCTTTAGATTTATATCCTTACTTACTATTTTGTTTTCATGTGTTATAAGAAAATTTTCACCGAAAATACATATTTAGAACATAAAGATGATAGTTTGGTGTTGTGGTATGGGAAAATAAAAATTTAACAAAAAATAAATAAATAAAACATAAATGGTTTAGGGGAGACGCAGTCCAAACTCATGCCCTCGGGAAAACCCAAGGCTCAGCTGAAGCAATGAAGGTTCATGAGGTTTAGGGTTTAGAGGCGTGTGAATAAGAATGGATGAATAGTAATAGGCCGTAAAAATAACACCTTGAGTTTGACGCGTTTCAACGGCCCTTGCACTCGAATTTTTCTCTTGCCATGATGCAACGGACAAATCGTTTTTTCTTTTTTCTTTTTCTTTTTTTTTCCTTTTTTAGATAGGCTTACTATGTTAAAATTTATGACTTTAGTGTGGATTATATCATGGTTGATAACGGCTTATAAATGCCCCACCCTTGACAACAATGCTTTGTTCAGCCAACGATGGTTCACCCCTTGGATCCCTTGTTGACACAAGCCTATAAATGCTAACCTTCGCCACCAATGCTTCATACGGCAACTACGGTATACCCATGGGATTAAACTAAATCTACCCTATATAAATGCCTTACCCCTACACCTGTGGTTCGTACGACAAACCATGGCTGACACGTGCGGTTAAAATTAAACCCTAAACCCTATAAATGTCCTACCCATGACAAAAATTGTTTGTACAAGCAACAACGGTTGACCTGTAAGATTAAAACAAAACCTTGCCCCATATTGATATCGGCTTATATATGTTCCACCCTGGCACCAATACTTCGTGCGGGTAACAATGGTTGACCCGATACGCCCATGCCACATTATTTTGCATGCGTCGGCCCGCTTCATTTTGTTTACATAAAGCACACCTAGTTTTGTATGCTAGAAGCCTGTCTCTTTTTGGTCCTCAATTTCCTTACGTCGAGCCTGTCTCGTTTTGCATGTGTGAAAGCCTGTCTCGTTTTTTGTGTGCAGAGAGCCACCTCGATTGCTCACACGGAATGCACCTTGTTTTGCAAGCCGCATTTTTCATGCATCGACTTTGCCTTGTTTAGCATGATAGAAACCCGTATAGTTTTCTATGAGCAGAACCTGCCTTATTTTTTGTGCACTCGGGTTTGCCTCGTTTTGCTTGGGCATAGCCCGTCTCTTTTTGCATGTCACATTTTTTCATGCGCCGAGCCTACCTCGTTTTGGTGCTTCTGGGTTTCGTCGTTCTGCAAACAGAAAGTTCACCTCGATTTATGTGTCGTATTTTTTTGTGAACTGAGTCTTCCTCGTTTTCGCGCCAAAAGCCTGTCTCATTTTCTGTGGGAAGAGCCCTCCTGGCTTTTTTTTGCATCTAGGTTCACTTTGTTCTGCATGCGTAGAGTTCGCCTTGTTTTGCCTGAACCTAGACCGCCTCAGTTTGGGTGCGCGGAGCTCACATCGTTTTGCACCCACTGAGCAAGACTTCAGGGAATTTTTTTGCTAGGAGTTTAGAAAAATGTTGCAAGACCTTTGGGTGTGATCCTAACGTTTATTATGTGACATCCCACATCACCCAGGGGAGTGATCCTTAAATGCATATTCCCATCCTTACCTAGCACGAGGCCTTTTGGGAGCTCACTGGTTTCGGCTTCCGTAGGAACTCCGAAGTTAAGCGAGAAGGGGGCTAGAGCAATCCCATGATGGGTGACCCACTGGGAAGTTGCTCATGAGTTCCCAAAAACAAAACCGTGAGTGAATGGTAAGCCCAAAGTGGACAATATTATGCTACGGTGGTGGAGTGGGCCCGGGAAGTGGTTCCGCCCCGGGCCGGGATGTGACAATTTGGTATCAGAGCCTAACCCTGGCCGTGGTGTGACGAGGATGTCGGGCCCCTAAGGGGGGGTGGATTGTGACATCCCACATCGCCCAGGGGAGTGATCCTTAAATGTATATTCTCATCCTTACCTAGCACGAGGCCTTTTGGGAGCTCACTAGTTTCGGGTTCCGTAGGAACTCCGAAGTTAAGCGAGAAGGGGGCTAGAGCAATCCCATGATGGGTGACCCACTGGGAAGTTGCTCGTGAGTTCCTAAAAACAAAACCGTGAGGGAATGGTAAACCCAAAGCGGACAATATTGTGCTACGGTGGTGGAGTGGGCCCGGGAAGTGGTTCCGCCCTGGGCCGGGATGTGACATATTAGGTCCCGAAACCATTTGTCATTGATTTTTAAAGTTGAAAAATATAAAAAAAAAATGAAAACTAATAGCGGGGCCCCCAAAGAGATTTGTGGGTGTCCAAAATCTTTGGAATGTCCTAAATTAATTTTAGAAAACATGTTGTGCAAATAGAATGACTTTAGCTTTGGCTTATAACGAATGTTGTAAAAATTCTCAAAATTGATTGGAAAACTGTAGGTTATAACTCCTAGTTTTTGTGGAAAAAAATTGAAATTGAAATATTTTGGATCAAAGTTAAGGAAAATATTGCAAGACCTTTGAATGTGATCCTACAGTTTATAAGGTCTTGAAACTATTTTTTCTTGCTTTTTAAAGTTAAAAAAATAGAAAAATAATAAAAACTAATAGCGAGGCCCTTAAAGAGATTTTGTAGGTGTCAAAAATATTTGGAATGTCCTGAATTAATTCTAGAAAACATGCTTGTAAAAGTTCTCAAAATTGATTGGAAAATGCGGGTTTTAACTAAGAATGGGCAAAATATCCACGAGTATGGGTAACCGCACGTGGTTATCCACACAATTAAAATTCATGATTAAGATTATGAGTAACTGTTTAAACAAATAAACGGTTATGGGTATAACCGTTTACCTGTAAAATTTAAATGGGTAGTTATGGGTATTACTCTCAATTGTAAACGGGTACCTGTTAACCGTTTATTGATCCAAATGAACATTTTACTTATGCCTTCGCTCGCTTATATCTTCTTCGTTATAATGCCGATTGGTGAACTGTTTTGCCTACATTTCGTGTGATCGAGCTCTATCCAATTATACTTAGTGTGATCTCGAAAGATTACATGATTTGACAAAACTTAGAGGATCAAATGGACAATGAAACCCGATTTTCCTTGTTAATGGATATGCCATTGAGAGTTACTGGCTTCAAACGGAGCCAAATGTTTTGATCAAAGCTTCACTTGAAGAAGGGCATTAAACCTGGTTATTACAATCCAGACTGCACGCTCTTAGTCCTTCAAATACTTATACCCTTGAAGATGTTGGAAGTTTTGATATCCCTGCTGGTAAGTTATTAGACTTGACAGTCACACCGAAATTTTTTCTAATTAAGAGTAATGCTAAGGAGACTAAATTTTAGAGGAAATGTAAGTTGATAATTGATTTATTATTTAAGTGTTAATAGACGTGCTCATTTTTATTGATGACACATAATTTAGTTTGCAAATTTAATTTCTAAATTTAGTCTCCCTATATATCATTACTCCCTAATTAATATGTGCATGCATGCAACTTCTCGGCCAATAGCATTTGATTTCTTATTAATTCATTTTTCTCAGGTAACTTGCATCAATTAATAAGCTGCTTGAATTGCTTGGACCAAGCGTAAAGGTGCATGAGTTGTAAACTATAATTTTAATTATTGGAATGAGGGAACTTCAAAGATTAAAATACGGAAATCATGTTAAATGTACTTATAAACGGCTAAAAACCATGTAGGTAGGTAAAAAAAAGGATAAATGAGTAAAAATGGTAAATGGGTTAAAAAAAGGATAAACGGGTATGCGTTACGATTAAATAAGTACACTGTTAGGGGTATAGCTTTCAACTTGATGCCATACTTTCTTCCTCCTTTGCCATGCTACTAGGTTTTATTTTGTTTGTCCTTTTCTATGGTTCATCGCACACCCGAGGGTGGTAAAGAATCAGATATTAAAGTATTCATTTTATTCTTTGAAAGAAAAGCAATGCTACAACAAAGTTTGGAGGATAAGCAAAAACGAAATCTCCTCTTATTTTTTTCTTTTATACTAAAATTCCCTTAATATAAATATAAAAAAGAGTGAGATTGCTTAACTAATGCCATGTGTTCCATGAACCTCTCCTTCACAAATACAACCAGATCAAACTGTAGGGAAGTACACTTTGATAAAAATAACAAATCAAATAAAAATAAGAAAAAAAAAAAAAAAAACGGAAACTTTAACGAAAAGCTTTCGGTACTGTTCATTTTAACAAAAAACCACATTTTTATACTAAAAAGTCAATCCTGGTACTATTCATTTTACCCTTTATTTTGTCCTTATTGTTAAAACTCAAAGTTTTTAAACCATTTTCATTAGTTTTTCTAGAAGAAAAAAAAAAAAAAAAAAAACGAGAATTAGCTGGTAGTTTTGCTACACAGTTCACTCTGTTGGGAGTCAAAAAATGTTTCATCTTTTTCTTGGCCACCATCGGCTCCTATTGAGAAATATGATGTTATGCGTTTGAAAAAAAATTCCCTAGCCATAAAGATCACAGATTAATAGATTATTGTCCAAAAAACCCCAAACTTTTAAGTGGAAAAAGAATGACATGAAATATGAAAGGAATATTTGCCAAAAAGAAAAAGAGATATGAAAGGAATATAAGAAAGACAGCCACTAGTATTCTTAATTGTCATCTTCAGAACTCCAAAGCATCATAACAAGGATAGCCTACAACCCAGCAGGTTTTGTCGTTATAAAGCTTGAAATATTCCAATTTCACACACAAATCCAATTTAGATTTCACACACAAATCCAATTTAGGAATCTGATAGATTTTCCACACTTTCAGACTATTAGTATATTCATACATAATTTATGTGTGTTAGATGTCAAATACTAAAATTCAGCACACTAAACGATGTTAGGTTTCTAAACAAACGATATTATCTACATTAGGAGGTGGGGGAGTGGGCTAACTCTCACAATTAGTTAACAATAATGTGGTTCAACTTCGTCTCTGGCAAAAATCGAATCTAAGACCTCTCACTTACAAGTAAAGAGGAATATCATTAGATCGTAGTGAAGTGCCAATTTAGTCCCTGAACTATCAGCTCAGGGAAAATTAGGTCTTTGAATTATTTTTTTTGGTAAAATAAGTCCCTAAAATCATTAAAAATTAAGAATTTCATCCCTACTATTATATTCAAAGCTATTTTATCAAATTTTTCATCAACTTAAACAACTTGACATACAATTTAGAATAATACCGTCAAACAGGTGGCAGCTTCCCATGCAAAGCTTAATTGTTAAGTTTTTTCAACCTTTTCCGTGAGAGATTCTATCTCAGTGGCTTTCCACTTAATCTCCTTTATTTCTCGCCTACGAGCCCTTAACATTTCATATATGTTGCGAATCTAACGTCTAATTTACCCTTAAATTAACTGCACTATACTTTATGAAAAAAATTATCAATCTACCCTCCAATGTGTATCATATGCAAGTAACGTGACTTAAATTTACAAAAAAATGAATATAGTAACTTTGAATCTAATATTAGGGATATAAGCAAATTTTTATAATTCAATGACTAATTTTTCTGAAAAGTTAATTTAGGAATCTAATTTTTACTTAGACGATAATTTAGGAACTAAATTGCTAGTTCACTTGTAATATAGCACCTCTACCATATTAAATGCCGAACAAGCTGTTTTAGCCTCAACTAATTGTTTTTTTTTTTGTTAACATTTTTACAAATGGTATTTTAATTTAACTTTACAAATATCTTCACCTAAAAAATTAAATTCTGACAAAAGATGAAAGATCACAAAGATTTTATTTTCTTAGAACATCTTCAACTTTTGGATTAAAACCTAAAATTTTTAATCCAGAAAATTTAGATTTTAACCTAGAAACGTTTTTTTGGGTTAAATTTTTGCTCGAGATTATTAAAGAAGGAATTTAAGATAATTTTTTTTTCTTAAAGTAACTTTTTTTTCAAAAAAAAAAAAAAAAATGTAAACTATTCTAATTTAATTTTATGAACATTTTAACCTAAAAATATTTAGATTCCGAAAAATATAAAAATCACTAATCCAATACCATGAAGCACACTATGAAAGAATATGAAGCACATGAAAGAATTTTTTTAATTACTTTAATTGTTGGATTTAAAACTTTTTCTTTCATTAGTTTTGATTATGTTAGATCATAGTTGTTAGATTCAATGAATTTATAAATATAAAACTAAAAAAAAATGCACATATATGATGGCCCTAAAAATGATTTTAGGTTAAAACTCATATTTACCCCAAGAATTAGAACAAGTTAGAGAAAATTTCGAACTTAAAATTTAAGTTTTACTTTAAGAGAAGGGGATTCTTATTTGTACAAATGGTACTTCAAACTTGGAACGAGCATGAAAAATTTAACGATACTTCTTTATCTTTTGAGTTGTTTTGCTGGATCAATCGCTCAAGACCTTTGGTGACCCGATGAAGTAAGTCTTACAACAACAAACTACAAACATCAATCAACCAGCCAAGCCTTTTAGCTCTCATAGCTAAAGCTAAAGCAGCAAGTGGCCAACGTGTGGGGCCTGTTGCCAGCATTTTGCGCGCGACTATTTTCCAAGACGCGTCTGTTTGCGCGTTACATGCTAGGTCCAGTTGCACCCAAAAACCAGGTCTGACATCGTGACCCACACCAGGAATAGGAACACAAAATTCATTTCCAAAGGTGGGAACTTTGGCCATCTCCAATTGATCTGGTGAGAGAGTCAGATGGTAGAAAATAACCTTAAATGAATGATAAATTGACATTTGAGCATCAAGTGTTCTTGGGCTTGGAGAGGATTTAGTTACCAGATGTTAAAATTTGGGTTTGAGAGTTAGTTAAGATTTGAAGATACATGTTTTGGCACACATTTTTTACTTTTATGTTGTAGAACTCATTTTGTAATATATTTCATCAATCTTAACTTTATACATTTTGTTCATCCTTCATAGATCATCTTTGTAAAAAATTGACAAAATTCAAAACAATTAAGACATTCATTTATAGTGAATAAAATAAATAAATACGATTCTATAAGGAAACACTAAATATAGTTCAACGGCCCAATGTTTTTGAATTTGGATGATTTTTTATAGACATGCATATTTGAAGCTAAACAAAAAAAAATAAACGGTTAAATTATTAAAATAAATTATGAAGTGAAACTCACAAAAAGTATATAAAAAACATATGTCTTCAAATCCTAATCATATATATAAATATGGGGATGTATATATATTGTCATACTCTAGAATCAATCTTATCCTTTGAAAAGTATGGGGAACACAATTGGAGGAAGAAGGAAAGCAAAGGTAATGAAAATCAGCGGGGAGACCTTCAAAGTAAAGACCCCGATAAGGGCATGGGACGTAGTGAAGGACTACCCAGGTCATGTCCTATTGAACTCGGAAGCTGTGAAACGTTTTGGCGTGAGGGCCAGGCCACTGGAACCAAAACAAGAATTGAAACCCAAGAAAATATATTTTCTTGTCGAACTCCCCAAGTTTCCGGCGGAGGAAGAAGAAAAACAAGTGAAAAGAAGAGTGCGGTCGGGTATTCAAGTGAGTGCCAAGGACAGGCTCGAGTGCTTGATGCTTTCACGGCGGTCGGTGTCGGATCTTACGAGTGTTAGGGAATCGTCGACAACGTCGAGTTCATCATCGGAGGGTCCGGTGCGGATGAAGATGAGGCTGCCGAAGGCTCAAATGTTAAAACTGGTTGAAGAGAGTAAGGATGACGTGGAAATTGCTGAGAGGATAATAGAGCTTTATATGGTTAATAATGGTGGAAAGGTCGAAGGGCAGATGGTGGAGAAGGAAGAAGGCGTTTTGCAGCGGAGGCGTGGTGGTGGCAACCTCAAGCCGCGTCATGAGGTACAAGTCTGACCCTTTTTTTTGTTTTTTGTTTTGAAATATTTTGGAATTGGGTGTGCATCTTTTTCTGGTAGAAAGATAAGATGTTTCATCAATTTTGTTCTTTTTCTTTTGTTTTTAGTGTTATAAACTTTCTTCAATTCCCAATATTCAGGTGACCTATGTTAGGTGTTCATAGTTTTGCACTCTTGAATTTTTTGGTGAAAGTTTTGCACATTTAAAGGGTGGTTATTGAGTTTGTGAATTATTCTTACAAAGTTACACTTCAACAAAGTTGATGTTCTTTTTTCTTTCGTACAAGTGATGTGAATTATTCTTACAAAGTTACATTTAAAGGATGGTTATTGATTATGTTTATTTATTTAATTCGGGTGTATAGAGAAGCTAAAATAATTGGTAGATCGCTTCTCTTTCATTAGTACTTATATATAGAATGAGATAAATAGTCTAAATCAGCTTAATTGAGTACAAGTATTACGAACAATTTTAATTGTTTAATTATGGGCAATTTTAGTTGTTCAATTTACATATGTGCATACGATGACATTGTGCTGTTTGTAGAATGTTTTTTTTTTTTTTCTTGGTCAATTTTAGGCTTCGAATAAGAAATTAGGTCAATGTTAGGCTTGAGAGAAGGAGAGAGAGGGAAAGAGAGGGAGCGCATTTTCTAGATAGTGGACCTTATTGCCTGCCTTGTTTAATAAAGTTAATAGTGGATGCATGCCTCAGGCTTCTTACTGAAGATGTAAATACACAAATAAAAAAGAACACCTCTCAAGTGTCCTCGATTAGTCGATTACCTCACACCATAGATCAATAGCATGTTCCATACTGAATACTTAAACATGAATCTTTTATTGTTAAAGTTACGTTATCACATGGTTTTACCAATTCACTAATGATAATGTGAGACCCGATATGCTTATATCATAAATCTAGTTAAGTTGCACTATTAATCTATAAATACATATGATAATGAGTTGTATGAAGCTTCCGACAACACCATCTTTCAGTATTACAGTCTACATATTCAATATAAAACTTTTGTCAGCGAATTGTAATATTCCTCACATAAAATGGTCAAATGCGTTTCTTAGTTCTTAATTTGGTTGGTAACGTACCGTCGAAGTTTCTACAAAAAAAACAAAGGAAAAAGAAAACCACAATGGTTAATGTAATCCCCTTGCCGCATGACATTTTTTCCGAATTAAGTTCTCTCTTAAGATACAGACAGTCATGAAAGTTGCAAACAAATATAGGGTCCTGGAAGCAAAGTCGCCACAAAAAAGTTTGCTACCTAAAATACTAGTGATATAGAACAGTCTACAAAAAGTTTTATACTGTAAAGTTTCTAGTTGATGAGAAATTTTTTATTGTGGGCGGAACACGATGAGGTACATCACGTGTCATTATACAAATGGTGATATATGTGTGTTAAAAAGTTAATAACATGAAAAATAAAATTTCTCCCCACTTACATAAAAACACGTGATGTATCACCCATGTTCCGGTCACAATGAAAAATTTCTCCTAGTTGAGTGTGGAAGTGGAGTTTACATGTCAAATCTTGAGTGGAGGCGAAAAGAGAAAGGTAGATGGAAATGATAGCTAGCATTCCTCTTTCGGTTAATATCTCCATGTATGAATTGACAATATTCCTTCTTTGATAACATAATTTTGCAGAAGCGAGTGAGTTTTGTCCCTGTGGAAGAAGAAGAAATTCGTTTAGATCTAGCCCCTCAATAGCTAGCGCTAGCGCATGCAGTCAATCATGAAGTATCAAAATTTGCAGACTTCATTTTTGGTGCCTTGATTTGTATATATGTAACATATATATTTGCAATATATACAATATTAGCTCCTGTAATTGTTTTTCTCTTTGTATAATATAGAGACCGTTCTATGATTTTGTATCCTGGAAATTCAAGCTTCTAAAAATCATTTAGCTTTGATGGTGACCGGTGAGTGTCAATTTAGCTTCAAATAATGTAAAAGTTGGGACGTACATTATTTTGTCTTTTCAGTTTTTTATTTTAAATCTCTACTAGGAACCAACCTTTTGTCAGCTGCTCGTACGTTCATCCTAAACATGTTTTGGGATCATCTTGGCCCTCGCAACCGCTTTGCTACTGATCTTGCAATTTAACTTGGCCACAAACTTTACGTCTTTCGACTCGGAGTCAATGATCACTTCCTCCGTTTCTTTTTCCGATTTCTTAGTATTGTGAGAAGCACAAGGGAAGATGAAGATGGAAAATATGGAGAAAAATAAGATGGTGATGACGAAGATAAAATGCCAAGAAAAAAAGGCCGTGGGGAATTTTGGTAAAGGCCTTGCCATGGTTGCAGTGCTAGGATAGGAGCTAGCTTAAAGTCGTCTTTAAAAAAGTTTTCCAATTATCTTCAATTTTTGTGAAATGTTTATTGGGAATGGCCCATAGGTGCTTTTTCTATGCCTCACTTTGCTTGCTTTTGATACGGAGGAGGAAGTTGTTGGAGAGGCTTCTAACCAAAATAATACACTTACAAAATCAAAATTTTGAACAGTGGTGGGCACAATGCACTTACCATATGAGGATGCTGCATATATATGGCACCAACTATTTATCCATGTCCGCACTGCGAACAATTAAAAATATGAGTATGCTAGCTGCACTTGAAGTATTTGATTCATGCTTGTTTGCTTTGCAGTTTTATTTTTGTTCATGTTATTACTGCTAACTACACTGTAATCTAGGGTTTCGGAATGTAACAGAGGAAACGAAGAAGAAGAATTAGAGAAATAACAGGTCTCCATTAACTAAATAATAGAGTACATCAGCTCTATTTATAGTAAGAGCATATTACTTAATGGCTATGAAATACAACCGACTCCAGCTGATGTACGATTTACGATTTACCCAAAACTATAAGATGTTTAATTCAATGTAGTACGTGATATATTTAAAACACTGTATAAGATAAAATAAATATCTTTTTTTTTTGGTCAAACTAAAAACTTTCATTAATTAAAAAAACTATTACATGAACTAGAAAGCTCAATGACAATCCAGGTAAATGCCCTTATACGTAACGGATTTTTTAGTTAGTAGGGCAAAGCCGGTCAACATTTAAGGTTTACTCAAAACCTTTACAAGATGGAAGAGGGTCATATTGTCATAGGGCAAGTTTTTGCGCAAAGGGTAATAAAATGGCGTGTAATACCTTAATGTTTACGCGACAACACTTATGGTCGTTGACTAGGTCACCTTTATCCAACGGACTTCTGCATTGGTCCACTATTTCACGCCGTTGGGCAAAGGCACACAATGACGTGTTAACAAATCCAGCGACAAAGGCTTTGCTCGATGAACTTTGAAAAAGTTCCATCAAGCAAAAGGCTTAATTAGGTACTAGGTTTTCGGGTTTGGGGCGACCAATCTTTCCCGACGATTCTATCAAACTGCCACTACTATTTTCTTTAATTATAGAGATCTAGAGAGTAACACTGGTGGTACAAATAAAAGGAGTAAGTGGAAGAAGAGGAAGGAGTGGTAGCCAATTGTGGGGGTTCGCACAACGTAGCTATAAGATTTCCAATTGTAAAATTAGGACTAGTACTAGCCAACCATCAAATATGTTTGGATATAGTTTGAGATCTTC